>NC_080067.1:141007396-141307396 GCF_949987535.1 Balaenoptera acutorostrata | reverse complement strand
TTTTTCTTTTAAAGAATATTCTAGATGTTTTTGTGCAGATGAAAAAGTTCACATATTCCATGGGTCTGTGCTCTCTTCGTTTATGTACTCAAATGTTCCCTCCCTGCTGTCACTTCTGCACAGAGGAGGCATGGATCATCGCTCTGCAGCTGCACTAACGCTCCCATCTCCACGTCGCCGCGCTAACGCTCCCATCTCCACGTCGCTCCATAGTTTGGTAGCCTGGAACCGTGGTATGATTTCACTTTATAATGCCCCAAGAGCAACTGGAAAGTTCTGAATTAAAGTCTTCAAACCTTTTTTGAGTGCCTACTCTTAAATCACCGGGAAGTGATTCTGCTGGTTCTGAGAAACATAAACGGTGCTGGGAGAGGAGTTTTCCTCTGAAGTGGCAGGAGGCTGTTTTCTAGGAGTCAAGGGGACCAATTTCTCCTCTGCTTAGACTACTTTTGGTAGGTGTGGCTCTCAGGCCCTGGGAATGGATGCTGTGCTCTCTTCTGACAGGTTCTGCCATGGAAGAACCAAGAGCAGTAGAACCAGGAAGAGCTGACATCCTAGTTCAAAGGCTGCCAGGCAGAAGTATTCTCACTTACTCTTACTTATGGGAGAGTCAGTCTTTTGTTCTATTCAGGTCTTCAACTGATTGGGTAAAGCCCACCCACCTTGGGAAGGGCAATCTGTTTTATTCAGTCTAAAGATTTAAATGTTAATCTCATCCAAAAACACCCTCACAGAAACACCCAGAATAGTGTTTGAACAATTATCTGTACACCATGTGGCGCAGTCAAGTTGACACGTAAAATTAACCATCACATCATAATAGTAATATTAATACTACTAACATGTTAATTACACCCACTGATTTTTCTCATATTATCCTGTGTTAAACAAACCTGGCATTCCTGGATAAACCTACCTCTATTGTGATATAGTGCTTATTTTAGAATTGCTAGATTCAGTTTGCTAATACTGTATCTAGCATTTCTGCATCTATTTTCAGAAGTGATATTGGCTTGTGATTTTCCTTTTTTGTCCGTTTTTATCCGGTTTGGTATGAGTGTTCTAGCTTCATAAAATGAGTCAAGGATTTTTGACTGTCCTTCATATTATATTTCTTCACATGATTCAGAGTTTTGATTTTTAGGCTCATTTTGAGTGGGGTTTTGTTTTTATTCTTTTCATTTTTCTGCTCACCTGCCTCCACCCCACTCAATGAGCTTTTCCCTGATGATCATTTTGTGATAGCTTTCACCTGGACTCCGTGACTTCATCCTGGACCAGATTTTATAAAGGCAGTTTGGGGTTTCCGTCCCATAGTGATTGTGGGGACATCCATGCCGTCATGAGGCCAGCATGTGACTAGGCTCGGTTTTTGGCTGGGGTTTGGGTCTCCAGCCCCACATTCCTAGACTCTCATTCTTCTAAAATATTGGTCTCTAGGCAATGGAAAGCCATGGGGCTCCCACCCCAGTTCTTGACTTAAGCAATGTACTTAGTTCCTGTCTGCCATCTTGGGTGTTTGTGTCTTGGGTTTGTCCCATAGGAGCCAAACTCCCTGCTGATTTTAGACAAAGAGCCCCCTGGGTCAGAGGCTTCCAGGAGTTTTCTTCTGCCTCTGTTGAGCCAGATATCTCTTTTTAGCTTTCTATTTTTATACCTTATCTGTCATGGCTTTGTGTTCAGGCTAAAGGATGAATCAAAGCAAGAACTCATTGAGCTGCCTTGTTCAAAACACTCTTCCCTATCTTTCTTATTTTCAATTTACTGCCTTGTCTCACAGGGATTTAAAGAAACTATTTTACTTCATGATGCCAATGCAATGAGTCAGATAGAGCAGGTATTCCTATCACCCCGAGTGATAAATGAGCAAAACAAGAACAGAGAGTTCAAGTGCTTTAGTTCAGGTTTAGGGAATAGCTGGTTACCTGCAGAGCCTGTTCCCCCAGAGCCTATCCCAATTTTACTTTTTACTCATCCTTGCCGCCAAGAGAAATAGAACACTGAACAATCATGACATTCATTAAAGAAAATTCCCTTGACCAATTTTTCAATGCTTTTGATACCTTGAGCATTTTGTAATTTCAAGAATAGTATCAGAGGAGAAAATGTCTGATCTGCTGTCACGGCACTGGATTTTAATTTAGATAGTGTCATTCCCACTTATTCCTCCCATTTACCTTTCTAGTACAAATTTCCATGCCCCAAAATTCAATTCAATTCAGTTCAATTCAGCAAATGTTCATTGAGGCTCTGTCATGCTCAGACACCACCAGGTGATATGGTCTGGTCCATGACTGGTCCGGAAAGGGGCGTCCCCCAAATCACACATAGATGAGCAACTAGTTTTCCACTCAAGAAATATCTAGGAATCTCTTTCCACATGCCAAGCTCCTTGCTGGTCGTAGTAGATGACTGAAAGGCAAGTCCCTTGGTAGAGCCTGTCCCTTGGTAGAGCTTACTGCTGGAGGACAGCCGACATAGTCATTGATTACTGACATGTGAGGCAGAAAATGAAGAGTGGTGAAGTGGACCATGCAAGGATGGATGAAGAGGGTTGGACTGGGCCAGGAGATCAGCCCAGAAACTCTTGTGAGATTCCTGGTAAAAGCCGATACAGACTGGCCTTTGGTAGGGGCTTCAGAAATGAAAAGAAGTCCTGAGATCACTGTTGGGGGTGGAGGGCGTAGTCATAGGTGACACCCTGGTGCTGTTGGAACCTGCACAGCGGTCCCCAGCAGAGAGAGAAGATCACTTCTGCCAGAAAGTCTTTGTGTGTGTTTGTGGGGACATGGGGGAGGTTAGCAAGAGAAAGGATATTTTAGCTCTAATCTGCAAGATGGGTGAATTTGAACATATATTTGATTGGGTGCTCTACAACCTACCCATAGAGGAACTCAATAAATACTGAATTGAACTGACTAGTCATCCACGGAAAAGATTTATTTATTGGGAAAAATTGTAAGGAAAGGGATCCGAGTTTAAACTAGGACACTACTTAGAATAAGGATTCAGTTTGAAAATCAAGATTGTTATCAACCAACAAGGACCTACCATATAGCACAGGGGACTATACTAAGTATTTTGTAATAACCTATAAGGGAAAAGAATCTGAAAAAGAATATATAAATATAACTGAATCAGTGTGCTGTACACCTGAAACTAACACGATATTATAAATCAACTTTACTTCAATAAAAAATTTTTTAAATAAAATAAACGACAATTTTAAAAATTAACAAACAAAAGACTGTTATCAAAATCTTTTCACTGTTTACAAATTTTGCACTTAAAAACGAACTTTTTGGCCAACCCAATATTTTGGAATTTGCTTTTCTAAAGATTTCCTTCGAATATTTTTCCTCTCATCCCCTTTTGAGTCATGCCAGACACCACCCCTGATTTCTTCACTTTTTCCTTTAATCCCCGTGGAGGACCTGCAGAAACCCACACGAATCCAGACTTCCAGGCTGAGGTCCTGGTTGAAATAACACAGAAACCATGACAATGGCTGTGGACAGTCCGTTTCTAAAAAAAAGTGACCTTCACACACATTCCCAGAAAGGCTGCCTGCACTGGTTTTAAATTCAGGCTTGCCAATGCATTTCCATTTCAGGCACATTGGCCACAAGAGTGCTTCTGTGTTATCAGGAATTGGAGGTACACTGAAATAATCTCAGACATGCAAAGAACTGAATAGATGCTAATCTCACTCCTGCGTCTCCTTGTTCTTTGGCTGAGTAGAACAGCCAGCATATTGTTACCTCCGTGATTTTTAAATCCACAGCATTTAAAAGGATTAGACATATGTCAGTGTAAACTGGACGGACTGAGGGTTTTTTTTAAAACATAAGGACTATGCTTGTATTCAAATGTTAAACACTGTATGTGTAGATTTAGTGTTCTTTCTTAGCCATAAATAACATTCCAGGCAGTAATTAATTTATCCATGTTCCTATCAGCACAGCATTATTCCAGGACATAAAGGGGTGGAGAGAGGCGGGGGGCGGGGGCAGAAATCAACACTGTTATTTCTTTTGGAAAAGCTTTCTTAATTGGATTTGTGCTCTTTTCATAACAAGGTGAAGGCTGTGGTTATTTGTCAAATGCAAGGGCAGCTGGGATGCCTGAAGCCATGGGTCTGTAGCCAGCTGCGTCGTCTTCTTTGAATGACTGGAGGGTCACAAAAATTAGGGCAAGTGCCCCCGAGACCTGGGCAGAGGCAGCTTAAGTGACTATTTTAATGGACAATCTTGCCGTCCACCCACCAGGCAACACTCAGGGGCACCGTGCACTGTAGAGCCCCATAGAATTGATGCCATAGAGTTGAATTTGTTTTATGGGAAAGACAGTCCTTACCCTAAATCAGCAGCTCCTAACACAGCAGCCAAGAATCATCTAGCACATCAGGGGTCCATCAGTCTGCGGAATTGTAGCTAAAATGTTGCACACGTGTGCATTTGGGGTAAGGGTTGGGGAGAGCCATAGCTTTTCTCAGATTCCCAAAGGAATCCTGAAAAATCCAGAACCATTGCTCTAAAAGGACAAACAGAACATACACACCTGAAACAGCCAAAAAGCACGTGCAACACGACATCTGAGCAAGGCCAAAACAAGTCAATGAGGAAGTGAGTGCCCAGGTGTGCAAAGTGAAGGAACAGCCAGAGAAAGGACATTGCAGGAACTTCTTCCTGGAAGGGAAGGGCCTAGAATAAAAGTGACAAACTCAATACCTACAGAACCGGGCAGGACATTCCATAAGCGGGGCCTGCTGAGTGTCCTTGTCAGGGAGAGTGTGGAGTTTGCATTTTTCTGGAAAGGGGCTGGTGCCTTCAGCTCCTGCCGCTTTTTCTCATGCCAAATATGGGCATAAGTTTCTAAATCCACTGGGTTTTGTGAGAGAAGCCAAAGTCTAGGTATTTAGTATAAGAGCTCTCAATTTTTTAAATCTAAAAAACCAATTCAAAATTAAAGCAAACAGGGACTTCTCTGGCAGTCCAGTGGTTAAGACTCCGCACTTCCACCGCTGGGGGCACGGGTTTGATCTCTGGTCAGGGAGCTAAGATCCCACATGCCGTGCGGTGCAGCTAGTCTAAGACCAGCATTTGCTAGTCTTAGACATTTGCTGAAGATCTGGGATTTGAAAACGTCCTGAGCTCCAGCTGGAGGACGATCATCAACCTCTGGTTTGTTAAGCTGGAAGCAGAGGGTTGACCCCATGAACAAGGGCCTGGAGCAGGGGGAAGAGATGGGCAGTGCACAGAGGATGGAGGTGCCTCGTTCGCTGGCCCGGGAGCTCAGAGGAGCAGAGCACCTGGAAGTGAGGTTGGGGAGCTGGAATGTCCTGTAGGGCCCCAAGCAGGCTGGGAGTGGTTTCTTTCTGGAACAGGATCGGCCCTCGAGAGGGTTTTAGGAGAATGCCAGGAGATGCCACGTTTGGGAAGGATGTACCTTGTGTGCAGGGCTCCCACCTAAAGAGGAGTCCTGGGAGGAAACTGAAGCTGGCCTCCTGTGACCAGGTGAATCAGGAGCGAGATGTTGGCTAAGGAAGGGGGACACAAAAGATGCGAGCATTGAATGGCCAGTAGAGAAGATGCAAACACGTCCAGCCATCTGCGTGGGATGGTGATGGAGCTGGGGCGGCACTGGGGGGGCCACGCCCCAGGCAGCAGGGCCGGGCTCTCTTCCATCATTGTGTACCTCCTCACCCATCACCGGGGGCAGGATGGGGACTTCAGTGACCTTTCTCCTCCTTGTCTTTCTCGCGAGGAGGAAGCATTGCAATTTTCGCGTACTACGGCACCCAGGTTATGCTCTGTGGCTGCTCAAGAAAAGTTGCTGGCTTTCCAGGTGTTTCTCACTGACAGGTGAAAGCTGCCCTCGAGGATACTAGAAGCTGTGCAGTAAGGGTCAAAAAAAAAGAAGGAAGGGGTCCTAAGGGAAAGGAATGTTCCCCAGGCTAACACAGGGGCATCTGGATGCCAATGGAACAGCAGCCAGAGAAAACGGCAAAGAGCTATCAGCATGATCCTGGGCTCCGTATGTGCATCCTGGGTGGGTTACAATGAAGACAGTCCTCTCTGGTGACGGGGCCTTTATTTCTCTGGCAGCGTGTGGAAAGGGTTAGGAACATGAGCAGGAATTCCAAGCTGTGTGTTGAGATTTGAGATCTTCCTAAGAAAGAACGAGAAGCTGCTGGAGCTCTGGCTTTGGATGTCACCTGCAATGAGGTGGGAGCTCATGGAAGATGATGTTAAACCCACCAAGAGGAGCAGAGCCCACATTTGCCATCCCCTCTCCCAAGGGACAGTTCCCAGTGAGGGGACCAAGAGGAATGGAGAAGGTGGAGGAGCCAGAGAAAAAAGGGAAATGACCCAAGGACTTTGTTGCTCTGTTGTTATGTTTGTTTAAGACCAATCACACCTGTACGACTGGAAGAGGCGAGAATGAAAGAGTAAAAGGAGAAGGAAGAGGAAGAGAAAAGAAGCCATTTCAAGTTCGCCAAAGGCAACAGAATACACTCTCTTATCCGTAATTGTGTTTTATCATTACGAATAGGGAATGACAACAACGGTATCACTGCAATAAAATAATTCATCACACGTGGGATGGAGAGAACCAGGGAGAGAAATAAGAATATCACCACTCATTAGGACTCTGTGCTTGCTTCCACTGCAGGGGGCACGGGTTTGATCCCCGGTGGGGTAACTAAGATCCCGCATGCCGCAAAAAAAATCACCACTCGCAGAATACTTTACTTTTTTTTTTTTGGCTGCGTTGGGTCTTCGTTGCTGCGCGTGGGCTTTCTCTAGTTGCGGTAAGCAGGGGCTTCTCTTGTTGCAGAGCATGGGCTCTAGGTGCGTGGGCTTCAGTAGTTGTGGCACACGGGCTCAGTAGTTGTGGCTCGCGGGCTCTAGAGCGCAGGCTCAGTAGTTGTGGTGCATGGGTTTAGGTGCTCCACGGCTTGTGGGATCTTCCCGGACCAGGGCTCGAACCGGTGTCCCCTGCCTTGGCAGGCAGATTCTTAACCACTGCGCCACCAGGGAAGTCCCTACTTTACCTTTTTGAAGACACTTCCAAACACACAGTCTGCACAGTAACTGGGAGACAGGTGGGCAGACATCAACCGCCCTGTCCCCTGACAGGGGGGTCTCTGCAGTTGGTCTGGATCACGCTGTCCATGCATGTTGGGTTATTACTGAAAGGGTAGCACATAAATTCTACAGGACAAATGTTTTTGCTTCAATGATCCATTTTTTCCTTCCTGGTGGAGTCCTTTTGTGGAAAGGTGAGCAAAAAGATACTAAATACATCCAGCATGACCTTGAGGGGGTAGAGTCCAGAGAATTTTCAGATAAAGTTTATGTATTTTTTCCTAAATATTAAAGAATATAGTTACTGCAAAAAAAAAAAAAAACGGAAAGGAAAACATAGAATGTATAAATAAGAAAATAAATACCATGTAAGCCCATCACTAGCACACAGTATTAACATCATGATGTGTTTTCTTACGGTCTTTTGAAATAATGCATAGCATCTTGTATGTACAATTTAGGGTTTTGTATTTTTCACTTAACATTACAAACTGTTTGTAAACATTATCTTAATGACCACATAAAACATTCCAGTATGTAGAATAATATTCTATCATACGTACCATAATATAACCACTTTTCTATTTTGAGACGTTTAGATTCTAGTTATTTTAAGTAAAACTACAAAGAACTTTTCTATGCATAAAGCTTTTCTACAGTTCAGATCCTCTCCATAGAATAGATTTCACACAGTATAAGTACACATCAAGGCTATGGACATTTTAGAACTTTCCAGAGTGGTTGTGTGGGTTTAGACTAGCACCCGTGGTGCAGGGGAGTGCCAGCTCTGCCTGTGCTAGCTGGGCTGCGTCCTAAAGTGCCACATCCAATGGACCCCTTCCCAGAGCCTTCAGTGGCCTCCTCCCCAAAGAACCGCCAGGCGGAGGCCCAAGCGGAAGTGACTGGCCCAGGAAGACTAGGGGGGTCCGAGAAAATGTCTTCTATCTCTAGGTCAGGAATCTAATTTCTCTGTTCCCTGCCTGCAGACCGCAAGCCTGGACCTTATTCCCCAGCGCATTCACAGGACTGTCGTTTGGGAATTGCCCGTCTCACGCTCGCGACCCCCCTACCCACCCCCAAGCTGGAAGGCAGCTACTGTGAAATTTGCCTGGAGGTTCCTGGGGCCAAGGCTCAGTTTGCTCCTGGCGGCCTGAAAGGCTGTTGCCACTGCCCCAGGAACTTCGGAGCTGGGGTGCCAACGCATGGGCGGCTCCAGCCACCGACACCTGCGCACTGGGACACCTGTCTGTCTGGTCCACAGCTGCACCCCCAGCTCAGGACGGGACACCTGTCAGTAGATGCTCAATAAACGCTTGCCGAATAGATGCATGGCCACTGCTGGGGTTCAAGACGCAGCTAAAAGGAGTCTGCTGGGGTTTTGAGCTTATTTGAAGTTCTTGTTTGGAGATGTGTGAAGGAGTGTTTGGCGAGTGCTTGGCCGACAGTGGGGGTCTCCGGGACGGACTTCTTTTGGCCACTGCGGCTTCTTCCTCAGGAAGGTATATCTGGCTGGCTGGCAGTTCTTATACAGACTCTCTGCCGGCTCTGCGCTTACCCCGCGTGCAGAGCGCTTGCTGGAGACGCAGGGTGCGGAGGATCCGGGGGGCCCCGGGATGGCCTGGAGGGGGCCGGGGGCCGCGGGCTCGGCGGGGACGCGCGGGGACGGGGCGGGGCGCCCTCTGGCTCCGGAGGCCCCGCCCGCCCCGCCGCGCACTTGCCCGCGGAGCGCGCCGCCTGGGGCGCGGCCGTCGGTGCCCTGCGCTTGGCTGCCGTGGACCCCGCTGCGCTCCCGGCTCTCTCCGCGCCCCAGACCTGGTAAGTCAAGGGCTCCTGCCTCCGGGCTCCTCGCCCGGCGAGCGATGCCCCAGGCCGGCGACCCTGAGCGGGCTCCAGGCACCCAGTCTCAGCCCCCGGGCCACAGCGGGCGCCCCCAGGCAGGAGGCGCCGCGACCCCCCTTAGTGGGAGACAGAATAGGTGGCTCGGCCTCACGCCTCCTTTCCCTCTGCCTTCTACACGTCTAGAACGTATGCCTAGAAAATCATCTCACCACCAAACAACGACAACATTTTCCCATTATTATTAAATTACAGTCGTTCCTGGAGAAAATTGGGAAAATACTTAAAAGCATCCAGAGAAAACTAAAACCGCCCATGATCCCAGTCCCCCGCTTGGTTTCAAAGACCTCCAGATGGGGCAATATTTGCAAACACACCCGGCCTCAAAGGGAATCTTTTGTGGGGTTTTTTTTGGACCAGAAAAGTTTATTGGGCCTTGGCATCTCCCCAGGGAAAAGGCGTGGGACACGCAGAACGTTACTGGTATCTGATCTTGATTGAAGTAACTGGGGAAAATGTGGAACTTTTAGAAGAAGGTGGACCCAGTAGCAGTCACGTGTTATGTGCTGAGTATATCACATCTTAATCCACCCCACCCCATCCCCGGCCCCTGCCCCTGCCCCTCGATTTTTCAGACTGCTATATGTGAACTGTTTGAGTCCACTTTTAGGTTGAGAAGGAGCATCCAGCTCCATTGAGGAAGGGCCTTGTCAGTAACCACAGGTGTCACTTACGGTCACCATGGTGGGGAACTTTGCTGTGATCACACTGTTGCTTTAATTCATGTGATGAGTGAATTGCCAGAAGGCACTGTTGACTCTGATCTATGGGTTTCTAACCAGGGGGCGAAACCCCTCTGCACGCTCTGCTCTGTTTCATGCTGCTCAACAGAGATGAACTGAGGATGGGTCTGAGGAAGGCATTCTCAGTTTCCAGAATATTCAGGTATGTCTTGCTTTTGACAGGTTATTCCAAAGTGGATTGTTTTGAAAATAAAGTACCCTGTGAAGACATCAGAGGGATTCACTCCTGTCATCTTAAGTCTCTGAAGGCAGAGCTGGTGAGCCAGTTTCTGTGTGGTTCGGGCTTTCCGGTGGTCGAGTGGGACATTTACTCACTCATACATCCATGCATGCCTGCCTGCATCTGTGAATATTTACTGTGCTCCTGCCACATGCCAGACACTGTTCTAGTCTTCGGGATACATGGGGACAACACAGACAAAGATCCATGCCCTCAAAAGCTTACATTTTGATAGGGAAGACAAACAATAGACAATGAACAGAATAAATAAGAAAAACTATACTAGGTGCAGGTGATCAAGTACTATGGATAAAAAGGAGAGCAAGATAAGAGTTACGGGAATTGGGGAGGATGGGTGAAAATTATGCTGTATTATTGACAATTACTGATGACTTTAAACCTTTTTAGGAATAAGGTGGGTTGCAGATATATATATAGTTATTAATATAGTTATACATAGCTATATTAAAAATATAAATTTTATTATACAAAATAAATAATGCTAATAAAATAAATATACATAAAAATAATTTAAATTTTATTATATCAAAACAGACTACATTGAAAGAGGTTTTCTTTTGGTTACACCAAGCTCTTTCCAGAGTGTATTCTATTTTGTTGATTATTTGCTCTCACATTCACATTGTAGTTGTATTAAATTTAATACTTTGCATGCCCATTTAATTCAGCAAACCCATATGGACTCATTCTGGGGGCTGGAGTGAGGACAAGGTGAACGAGACAGTCTCTGATCTTCCTGAGCTCCTGGAAATGCATACACAAGCCTACAAATGATTACAACACAACTTAGAATCTGAGCGGTACAGACTGGGCACTATGAGGGCTCAAAGCAGGGGACGGGACATCTGGAAGGGGCTTCACAGGTTGGCATAGGAGTGTGCTTTTGGAGGACCAGTAGAATTTTGGCAGGCAGTCATGGTGGTCATGACTCTCTTGCAGAGAGAGCAGCAAAAGCAAGAGATAGGAAAGTTGTGGGCTTGTTTCATCCCTCCCCAGTTGTCCCATCATCCCCAGTTTTCAGATGAGGAAACTGGGGGTCCCCAAATTCATTTAATTTGCTGAGGGTGAGATTCTTCCTTCTATGTGACTACAGCTCCCTTCCCAGAGTCTGGGAATCCTGCTGCCATCCATTCTCCATGCCAAAATGCTCATCCTTTTTCCCATACTGAGTTTGACCGGGTCCCTCTCATCAGCTCCCTGGTTCACATTTCCACCCTTCACACCCCAGAGCTCCTCTCTGTCACCCACAGAGAGGTCTGGGACGCTCTTAGTCCTGTGACTAGACTCAAGAGCCACACCGCACATCCATCAGGGAGGTGGCAGAAAGCCCTTTTCAGATCTTTGAGGACAGTCAAATGCGGTGCCTCTGTATAGGTTTCATCCTGACTTTTTGAGACCTTGGCCACCTTAGTGATTCCTCTCCCGGGAGAGAGGAAGGTGAGAAGCCCAAGACAAAGCCAGCTGACTGCCTGGAAGAGTCTGGGCCCCTCTTTGCTTCTTTGCTGCTAGGAGGTAAATGTATCTCCAGAATTTGGACATCGCGTTTCGATAAAGATGAAGACAGTTGACAGTTATTTCCAAGGAAAATTGGCTCACAGAATTCTTGACTCAGTAAGATCATATTCCCCCAAATTAAGCTTATCCATAATTGTTTCTACCCTAATTCTGCTTCCTGAAACAAAAAATGATGATTTCCAAACTGGATGCTCTTTCGAGGAAACGCTGACAAGAATGGCAGGAATGTCATCCCCATCCCACCTAGATAAGCAAGCTACGGTACCGTCTGGGAGCTGCGAGGAGTAGCTAGGACTGAGCCAGGGCTGGAACTCGGATCCCTGACATTCCTCTTTCCCTGACTTGCCCCCAGAATCTGTCCCTCTCAGTAGAGAGCTTGGAGTCAGCCATGAAAGCCTTGCCCTTTCAGTAAATGCGTAAGAAAGAATGAGAGGTGCGGTACTAGGAAATCTGTTCTAAAAGCCTGTTATCGGTGCTGATATGAGACGGATCTGGAACTCCTGGGAGAAAGGCAGAAGGGGCGGGGTGTGCCTGGAACAGCGTGACATCACCTACTTCCCCCTCTCCCCTGGGTGCAGTTGGAGCGTTTGCAGGAGCCCGGGGTGCTGGAGGCCCATTTGCTGTCCTTTTGCAGCTCAGCTCGGCTGCCCACAGTTCCGAATCCTGAGTGATTCTCAGTAGACCAGCAGCTCTGGGACCAAGCTTTGACAGAAAAAAATTGCACTAACCTTTGTTGGGGGCAGTGTCTATGCCTCCTGAAGAGGCTCAAACCCAGGCAGAAGCAGAAACTTCTAGACCCCCTCCCCACTTCCTTCTTTCTGGGCCCAATAAGGCCCGTTTGAGAATGTTTAGCACAGGCTGAGCATCAAACTGGTTGTGATCGGAGCTGGACCTCCCTGGTTCCTGCTGCTTCTTCCTCCTCCGGCCCCCTATTCCCTGTGCGAGCTACAAAAAGCTGTGGTTCTCGCCGGTGGGGCAGACGGGTCTCCTGATGGCATATGTAGGTCAGAAGCCAGTTCCCAATTAGGTAGACTCAGTTTTACCTGATACAAGTAGCCGGCTCCTTGGTTCCTTTGAGCTTGAATACAGATCTGCCTTCTCTCTGCAAGGTCCTGAGAACTCCTTTTTCTATGCTAATAAAATGTGAGTCCATGGCTAAAAGATTAAAGTTTAGATGTATTTTTGATCGGAGACGTGACCTTGGGCAAGTCAGCTCACCTCTGTGGAAACCAGTTTTCTATGAAGTTAAGACTGTTGGATCAGCTGGTCTCCAAATCCATTTGAGTCCAACAGTCTTAACTGTGGCCACTAGGCAGTGCTTTGGCATTATAATGGATGTGAACTTGGAGAATGGGACATAAACCCACAGCTGTTGTGCGGATTGGGTTCTGTGTTGTTTACACCATGCTGATTATTAGAGGACGTTGCCAAACTCATTTTGTGACTCATTACGCAAAAACACCATGTGACCCAGCATGCAGGCCTTGGGGGCACAGAAGGCATTTAGCAAAAGCGATACAATAAATTAAGCGTAAAGTCAGCAAAAGATTTTTCGTTAAAAATGCAGAGTTGTTATTTGAAAGGCAGTTAAGTAACTTGGCTTTTCTGGTCCAGCATAAAGTTACGACAGGCTTATCATAATTTGAGGTGCCAACGTGAGTTAGGACAGGAACAGCTGAGGTCATGGTAATGACTTGAGAATTTCTTTCCGCAACTCCTGTTCAGATTTTCTCAGGGACATGCAAGACCGAAAAAGAAAATCTGAAAAACAAACAAGATTGGGAAATTATGCTATGAAGTTATTATTTCTCTTCTTATATAATTCTTCCGGGTACTCTGCAGCACAAAAGACTGATTGGTTAATTTCCTAAGGGCCCACATCATAGCCCAGTGGTTCTCAATCTTGACTGCAAAGTAGGATCATCTGAGAAGCTTTGAAAAGTCCCAATGCCAGACAGGAACCCAGACCAAGGTCTGTCTTCCTCTTCTTATAAGGCCACCGTCCTATCAGATTAGGACCTTACCTTTATGACCTCATCTAACTTAATTGCCTCTGAAAGACCCTACCTCCAGGTTCAACTGCATTAAGGGTTAGGGCTTGAACATATGACTTGGTGGAGAGCACAGTTTGGCCCATAGCATATAAATTAAAAGGCACACATACGACACAATGTGTATATCAAGGGAACTCGTTCTGGTGATCACCTATGGAGGTAGGGACTGGGAGTGGTGAATAGAAATAAAAGTGAATCAGTTTATCATTTGATCAGTCAAGAGAGGGCATTATGCAGATCCCAGGTGGCACACACCATGGCGGAGTACTCCTCTGTCATACTCTGGTAGGGCACCCCTCTTACTGAGATTTTTAAAAATTGTGTGGGGGGTGTGTGTGGCGGGGCGCAGGGGGTTTGGGCCAATACATATTTTTTGATTTCAGGTTGCACTTTTCTTTTAGAAAGTTTTCCTGGGAAGTTTACTCTCCCGCAGTGAAACCTTGACTCTCAGGATGATCCTGTCTAACGCCACGGCTGTGACACCCTTGCTGACCAAGCTGTGGCAGGGGACAGTTCAACCGGGCAACAACACATCCAACCTGGCCCGCAGGTCCCTGGGCCACGATGACGGCAAGCTGGCGGCACTCTACATCCTCATGGTGCTTGGCTTTTTCGGCTTCTTCACCCTGGGCATCATGCTAAGTTACATCCGCTCCAAGAAACTGGAGCACTCCCATGACCCGTATAATGTGTACATCGAGTCTGACACCTGGCAGGAGCAGGACAAGGCGTACTTCCAGGCCCGGATTCTGGAGAGCTGCAGGGCGTGTTATGTCATTGAAAACCAGCTGGCTGTAGAACGACCCAATGCATACCTTCCTGAGATGAAGCTGTCATCCTGACCCCGAGACTGGTCGGAATTGGACAAAGCCTCCCTGATGATCTAATTTTTCCAATTACATGTTCCTTATATTCTTTATTGCATGAGTATAATTCGTTTTTTTTTTTTCTATCATAAGGGGTGAAAGGTGGTGAAATATTTCTAAAATCACTTTCCTTCTATAATAGGCTGTGAGCCATTCCCCAGTATGTGTGCCTGCCTTGTTAATTTCAGCAACATCCCTGAGATCATGGCCTCTGAGAATAAGAGCTGTGTTTCCCTGACTCCCTTGCAGCTAGCAAGGTCCTGTGTATGAAGTTATGGCCAGTAGAAGTGGGAATGATGAGCGCAATTTCCCAGTGAGCCTTGAAAAGGAAAGGATGTGTCCTCCACTCCCCTTTTCCCCTTCCCCGTGGCTGGGACATGGATGAGGTGGTGAGCCAGCTTTGACTCTGGAAAAGGACAGTGTATTCACAGATGGCAGAGCAATAAGAGTCTGGGTCCCTGGGCCATGGCACGGGGCAGGGTCTGGTCAATCACCAGCTCAGACTTTAGAGGAAAGGGAAACTAACTCCGATCTTCCTTGGGCCAGTGTTATTTTGGTTTTTGTTAAAGTAACAGAATCAATATCCTAACGAATACACCTTCCTTATGGGACTGAGACCAAAGGCATAATGTTTCCATATTTGTTGCAAGCACACTTCCCCACTTGCTACGGGACAAGACTTACTCTGCCTTTTTCACTCGTACCCTCACTATGGTGGCTCTATCCTCCCCTTCCTCTCCTGCCTCCTATTCCCCCCCATGCCCACCCTTCACACACACACCCCCCCCAAACACACGCTCATACCCACAGGCACACACATGCACACAGAAACACACAGAGAAACACACACAGATACACAAGGACACACACACACACTACCTACTCACATAGCACAGTTGAGATGCAGACGGAAAAAAATCCTGCTTCAGAATGTGTACCAAGGGGCAGGTACTCAGTTTTCATGGCAGGAGGGAGGGTTGCATCCACCACCTCAAGATCTCAGGGGAAGGCGTGGGTGTGGGCAAGGGGCAACACACAGGACTGAGGTGGCAGGGCCTTTTGAGGTAATGTGCCCATCGTGGTTGAATTGTGACCCCCCCAAAACATCCTCTTAGCCCTTCAAGTCCTAACCTGTGAATGCAACCTTATCTGGAAATAAGGTCTTTGCAGATGTGATCAAGGAAGGTAAGGTCATTGGGGTGGGCCCTAATCCAATGTGACTGACATCCTTATAAGAAGAGGGAAATTTGAGCAGAGATAGGAGTGATGCAGCTGCAAACCAAGGACCACCAAGGATTGAGGGCCACCACTGGAAGCTGGGAGAGGAAAGGAAGGATTCTCCCGGACAGCTTTCAGAGGAAGCAGGGCCCCAAGACCCCGTGATTTCAGACTTCTGGCCTCCAGAACGGTAAGACAAGGGGTTTCTCTTGCTCAAAGCCACTCAGGCTGGGCTAGTTTGTTCCAGCAGCCATGGGAAGCTCACGCAGTGCCTCTCCCCTGACCACGCCTCCAGAGACAGCGCTTTCCTCCTGGCCCTTCTCACAAGACAGAGATTCCCTTGGAAACTTCCCTCCCAACTGAGAGGTGGGAAAGGGATTCAGGGGTGGAGGCAGAGGGTACCAGGGACTTGCTCACGGCAGTGGAAGGAACCTCGTGAGCATGGCCTGGCCTGAGGGACTCAGAGGACGTGTGACCTGGGTCTCAGCCTTCTTCCCCGGCTGCCCTCGGTCACCTGCACCGTCCTGGACGCTCGCCTGCCTAGGCATTCCTTAAGAGGGTGGAATACTTAAATAAAACATACTTGTTAGAAACCTGCACATAATATAAATTAGAAGCAACACGGAAGCATCGCTGGCCATCCTCCAGTAGACGAATGGGGCCCAGTCCTTGCTTCATGTAATAGCGATTCCTTTGTGGGCTTGGGGGCAGGGCTCCCAGTGGGACATCTCTTGGGCAGAAGCCTGGCAGAGCTACTACTGTCCTCGAGACCAGTGGTTATTTGCGTCAGAGTCCTTTGAAAATCTAATGAAAGCTATGATCCCCCCAAATCGCACACAGACACATTTTACCCACAATCTCGGGGGTTCTTGGGCCCCTGGAAGCCCACCTATGACTGCTGGCATCTCCTGGCCGCGTGTGACTTCCCTGCTGTGACAGACACAGTTGGCCCCTAGTGAAGGAAAGCAGACTGGGCGCGAGAGTTTGGAGAGGGACCCAGAGCGCACGTGGTCCACAGCGTGATTCACGGCGGCAGGCAGACTTGGGTATTCCAGGCACACAGACTAGTTCTTTATCACCGCTTCACTTTCCCCCTGAGATTCCTGCCCCTTTTAAGGCAGAGGGAGATCCCATGAGCTTTAGTCCTCCCCGTCCTTGAAGGACCAGGCATTCAGCTCACTTCCCCACACCCCTCAAACCTCTTATAAGCCACACATGTTCAAATGCTTGTTACCATATTTAAAATTTTGGGTGACCATTCGTAGAATGCTTGCTATGAGCCAGGCACTGTTCTAAGGCCTTTCAAACTAGAATCTCAGTGCTCTGTGCGCAATATTTTATGTGTTCATTGAATAGGACAACATGCCTTTTGAGGTATTAAAAACATCTTTTTAAAAAATTAGAGTCTTTTATCATGATGTGTAGTGTGTGTTTTGTTGATACCACTATGATCCTTTTAGAAAGTGGATGTGGGTTCTTGGGGGGCTCCGGAATAAGGAAGTATGATTGCCTGTGGATAAACTCTGCCATAGACACCCCTGATCCTACAAGTAGAAAGCAAGGGAGCAAAGCCCCAGGTGGAGCTGCAGGCAGACTGCCGAGCGCCCCCTCCCCTATCACCCAAGCCTCCTGCTAAGGGGGTGGGAGGCCGCCACTGGTGCTGAATCCCAGACGTGCTCAGACAGCCAGCAGCTTGGGCAGACTCTTGATGGACTTGTGAGTTTTTACGAGAAGTTGGAAATCTGCATATTTATTTGAAATCTCCTGATTTTTGAATGTGGGCAACTAATTCAATTTTATCTTTTTAAATGTGTGGGCCAAACAAGCTATGACCTTGAACTGAATTCTGCTCAAAGACCACTGATTTACAACCTCTGCTTTAAGGAGAAAGAATAGCTCTGGGCCAGCCCCAGGCCACACTTGATAGAAACCAGAGTCAGGGAGGGGAACCTGCATCTGAAGGACTGCCCGCCATGGCGGCAGAGGCAAGTGGAATCAGTGGCAGCAAGCCCCGAGGTGTGGGCCTGGCCAGTGGACCCTCAGATCCCAGCCCTCTGATAGGATGCTGCATCGGGCTGTCTTTACCTGGCACCTCCCATTCAGATGCCAGGCCCCTCACCCTCTGTCCGTATAGAAGAGGGCATTACGGCTCCAATTTTGCTCTTCAGATTATTGAAACCAGTTGTGGAGTCCGCCCTGGAGAGGTGGATCCACTCTATGAGCAGACAAACCAGGCTTGTCTACAAGACTGAGGGCTGACCGTGGACTGGGGTACACTAGCCAATACGAAGAACGGCGTCGCGCCTCACCTCTCCTGGGGGCACGCAGCCCGGCTAGGCGAATGGCTCCAGATTAGATATGCCCCACGTGCAATTCACCAGACAGCTGGCCTTGGAGAGCAAGCTCCCTGAGGTTTAACTAGACCACGGCTGTCGCTTAACTGCTGAGGAAACTGAGGCTCAGCGAGGTTCAAGGACACACCCAAGGTCATGGCTTGCCTGAAGGAGGAAGCCAGCAGGAGGTGTGCTTCCCTAACTTCTGCCCTCGCTGACAAGCCAGGGGCTCCTGGGGGTCTGTGAGGTGGGGAAGGAATGACGGGGCTCTGATTTTATTCACTTATGCACACTAACTTGACTTGATCATTCTTTACGGGATATCATTTAGTAATATCAGACAGTTTACTCTCCAAAAGGATCCTCCTGGTTCCCTCCCTTTCTAGGCCCTTTAATGGCTATTGTTGTTCTCCTTTTTAGTCCTTGTTTGTTTAACCTTTTGGTTTAGTTTGTGTCTTTTAGGCTCCAACAGTTTGAAGTAAGGCTCATGATGGCTCAAGGAATTCAGCCAATTCCAGAGGAGAGTGGCTCAAGTCCCTACAGGTCCTTGGAACAGTCAGTGAGGGATTTCTATACCTCTAGGATAGGCTAGGGTCTGTGGCCCCCATCCAGCAGGAAGAATTTTCAGAAGAAGAGACCTTCGGCCCCTTACCCCTTAAGAATAAGGGTGTAGGGTCTCTCAGGGGGGAATGAGACAGGCTGGGACCTGGGACCCTTTGCTGCAGTGTTGCATGCAGTACTTGCACCTGGACACACCTCTCCTCAGGCAACAAAATACAAAGAAACTGTATGGGCTAAGTATAACTGCATGCATGCACAGTTAGGGCAAATTCTGGACAAAAGGTACAAAGAGACCAAAAAACTCAACTGTCAATTTTGAAGAGCCCGCAAGCAGGGGGTCCAGGGCACTGTGCATGCCTCCTGCCCGCAACACCATCTCGGGGTGGGCAAAGCACCTAAGCCACCACTCCTCCCCGACCCCTGGACACACCCTTATTCTCAGCCCATATATGGAACAAGCTCGCCCCCCCTCAGCGAGCAAGCAAGCAAGGGAAACTATTGTTTGTTTTCGCTCCCCCTTGCTGCAGCAGGGGCCCCATAAAGCGTTGCCTGAAAAAAAAAGTATCCTAATACCGTCTACACCGTATACCTGGAGGTCTGCTTAGAGAGACAGAAGGTAGTCCAGCATCTGAGCGGGGCCATTTAAAAAAAAAGGCAAACTGAGCCAAAAAGAAGCCAATTGCAAATTCTGATAATATGGCTTGAAATATTGTCTTTGCCCTGGCTCTGAACTTCAGTTTTCCCTCAGGATACTATGGTAATTCGATAGTAGCCATAACAAGAATTAGAAATAAGCTGACAGGCAGAGAAAACTGTTATGAATTCCACAATCTCTGAATCTCCAGACAAGCCTGTGTGTGACTCGTGTGTTAATGCGTGTGACTCGCTCCAGAGGATGCCCGATCTTAAATCCACATCAGTAGATGGCTTCTCTATGGGCATATAAATACTAAAAAAAAATGAGAAGTAAATACTAAATCAGATTAAGGGAGATAGCCAAAGGCTATGAGAGCTTGAGGACAAAAGAAATGTACAGAAAGCTAAGGATGGATTGAGAAGGGGTGGTAAATTCTTTAACTGATTCATTGGATGCACAAACAAATCTAAATACAAATACAAAAAGGAGTCAGGGACTTACAGCAATTGCCCCTCAGTTTCCTCGGTGTGTCTACTTAAGGTCAATAAAGCCAGGTGTCTTAGATATTTCCAGAAATAGGGGGTTTTGTCTGCCAGTCTCCACGGGCGGAGGAAGGCGCCCTGGGTGTGGCTGCCCCCTGGTGGTCAGGTTGAGAATTTCCAACGCACATGGAGCCCTGAGCACCGGGAGCCAGGTGGGTGCCTGCTTGGGGCCGGTGAGGTTCTCCGCGTGGGCGTCAGACCTTCTCTGGAGGCTAAACTTCTACTCACTCATCAAGTTCAGCAGGACAGAGCCCACCATGGTCATCATTACAAAACAGGAGGGAGAGAGAGAAGCAGGCCTCTGGAAGGGCCTTGGGAGGCACCTCCTCCGAGCAGGGGCCCTGAGGGCTCAGAGTTCTCAGGAAGTTGCTAGGACCCCTTCTCCTTTCCTTTGTGCTGGAACCTGTTCACCCCCAACCCCCTTTCTAGGAATCTCTTCATCATCCTTTCCAGCCTTTGGGAAACCATCTCTCACCCAGACCTCAGCCCCTTTCCATTCCAGGCCCGTGACCACTCAGGCTCTCACGGAAGAGGCTCAGCAAATTTGGGGTGACAGTAACCTAAGTGACCCCGTTCAGATATTGTCACAGGGAGGAGGAATGGGGAAAGTGGTCGCTTGTCTAGGGCCCCCCCATGGGTGTTTTCTTTTTTTAATTTATTTACTTCATTTATTTATTTTTGGCTGCGTTGGGTCTTCATTGCTGCGTGCGGGCTTTTTCTAGTTGTGGTGAGTGGGGGCTACTCTTCGTTGCAGTGCAAGGGCTTCTCATTGCAGTGGCTTCTCTTGTTGCGGAGCACGGGCTCCAGGTGCGCGGGCTTCAGTAGTTGCGGCACGTGGGCTCAGTAGTTGTGGCTCGCAGGCTCTAGAGTGCAGGCTCAGTAGTTGTGGCATGTGGGCTCAGTAGCTGTGGCTCACAGGCTTAGTTGCTCCATGGCATGTGGGATCTTCCCGGACCAGGGCTCAAACCCGTGTCCCCTGCATTGGCAGGCGGACTCTTAACCACTGCGCCATCAGGGCAGCCCCGCCCCCCCAACTGGGTGTCGTCCCTCTCACACCAGACAGTCCCCAGAAGCAGGCTCCTCTCAGACTACAGTGATCCAGTGCAGTGGGAGGGAGTGTGAGGAGGGAGGATGGGGGCTGGGCTCAGCCCCGGGGGCAGGAAGTCTTCCCCCAGGACGAGGAGGGGCTCTGGGCTAACTTGGCAATGAAAGACCTTAAGGTAGCATGAGGAATGGAGAATGTGGCTTCTTTGCAGAAAACCCGGGAGATCCATAGAAAAGAGCCCAGGTTTCCTAACTGCATTATTTTTTTAAATTTATTTTTGGCTACATCGGCTCTTAGTTGCGGTACACAGAATCTTTGTTGAGGCATGTGGGATCTTTCGTTGCAGTGTGTGGGTTTTCTCTTCACTAGTTGTGGCATGTGGGCTCCAGAGTGCGTGGGCTCTGTAGTTTGCAGCACGTGGGCTCTCCCACTGAGGCTCGACAGCTCAGCAGTTGTGGCGCGCGGGCTTAGTGGCCCCATGGCACGTGGGATCTTAGTTCTCTGACCAGGGATCGAACCCGCATCCCACACATTGCAAGGCGGACTCTCCACCACTGGACCACCAGGGAAGTCCCCTAACTGCTTTTTAAACATAGCTTTTCTGTGAGAATTCAGTGAGCGACCATATTAACTTCCTGTGGCTGCCATAAACAATAACCACAAAATTGGTGGCTTGAAACAACAGAAAGGTATCCTCTCATGGTTCTGGAGGCCAGAGTCCAAAGTCTGGGTGTCAGCAGGGCCTCACTCCCTCTGGGGCTCTGGGGGAGGACCCTTCCCACCTTTTGCAGCTTCTGGTGGCTCCTTGGCTTGTGGTCACATCACTCCAACCGCTGTCTCTGTCTCACTTGGTCTTCTGCTCTGTGTGTGTGTCTTCTCTTCTTATAAGGACATCAGCCATCAGATTTAGGACACCACCCCAGTTGCTACTGTAAACCCAGTTGTGATTTTTCTCAAGTGCTGTTTTTACTGCATATTCTCATCCTTCAACCACGGACTTTTTCATTTATTTTGTGGCTGATCAGTCAGGGTCCAATCAGGAAAAGAGAAACCTCACTGTTTTGGCGGAGAAATTAATAGGAAGAATTGCTTAAGCAGGTGTTAAAGAACTGAAAAGGCGAAAATGGGAAAACAGGCAGAGAAAACTAGGAGGTCCTAATGGCAGACAGCAGCCAGCAAACAGAAAGATAGGAAAAGGTTGAGGGTCTTGTTACCCTGTCTCTTCTTTCAAGCCTATTGCCCTGCAAATCCTCCCACAGGCTGCCTGAAGCAGGAAACTGGAGGGAAGATTGTTCATTTGGGGCTAAAATGTAAACTAACCCATGGGGGCCTTGCATGTCAGAAGCTGCCTTCCAAGGTTCCATGCTGGACACGTGCTAGGTCAAAGCTTCTTGCCTGTTTTACTTTAAAGGGTGGCCTTTCTGATATTTGTGGCAAAAAGAAAAGAAAAGAAAAACTCCAAAGTTTCAGCTATTAAGCAAGTCCTCAAGAGCTGGCAAGACTGAACCCCTCCTGGTCAGGGATGTGTGAATTCAGGGAGCAGCTGAGGGCATGCACACGCAGGCTAATGCTGCATCAAAGGAGGAAAAGAAAGAGAGAAAGCAAAACATCACTACATAGTCAAGTCAAAGGGCAGGAGGGAGGCCCCCGCAGTGCCAAGGAGGACATGAGGGAGAGGGTGCATTTTCCCTGTGCCCACGTGTTCACAGGACCTTTGGGAGAAATTGAAACAGGTGTGGAAATTTTGTTTTTTGATGCAGCCAGAGGAGGATGAGAACATTTGATGGCTGCATTTTTCAAGCTGATTTCTTGGATCAAAGACTTTGGGGCCTTATAGCGCACTGAGGTATGCAGGGTGTCACTTCCCCCAGCTCATAAAGGTCACAAGATGTCAGGACACACTGAACTTGGGAAAGACTCAAAGTGGATGTACTAACAGGGCAAACCACAGCCATTGACCCTGTGCATGTCCCACTACTGGACAGCACTCAACTCCGTTGGACAGCAGACGACAAGACGCACGTCACCGGTAAGGTACAGAATCATTGGATTTTGGAGACAGAAGGAACGTTCTAGACTAGGGTTTGGCCAACTATGGCCCACAGACCAAATCTGGCCAACCACCTATTCTTTGTTGTTTGTTTTGGTTTGGGTTTGGGTTTTTTTTTGTTTGTTTGTTTGTTTGGCCACGCCGCAGGGCTTGCTGGATCTTAGTTCCTCAACCAGGGATTGAAGCCGGGCCACGGCAGTGAAAGCGCTGAGTCCTAACCACTGGACTGTCAGGGAATTCCCCTGTTTTTGTAAATAAAGTTTTATTGTAACACAACCACACATTTATTTACATATTGTGTAAGGTTGCATTCCTGCTACAGAGGCAGAGTTGTGTTCTTGTGACAAAGATCATATTGAATCACAAATCCAAAAATATTGACTATTTAGCCCTTTACGGAAAAAAAAGGAGGCTGACCCCTGTTCTAAAACGATCCTGAATTTTTTGATGACTTGGCCATACTTGGTAACGTTGGCACCATAGGGCTCAGGGGATGCGCATTCTGGAGCATGCAAGTACAGAAGCCACAGGTGAGAGGCAGGTAGGCACTCTCTGGGGTCAAACTGAGGCAGGCCCGGTTCTTCCAAGTTTTGTCTGTTAAGCATGGAATACCAGAATTGGATTTTTTTTTAAAAAAATCAATGACTATTGAGTTATGTACTTTACAATTTTTTTTAATGCTTTTGTGTGCATTATGTGTGAAATCCACGTATCTAACTATTGTTCTAGAAAACACGAGCAGCTCCCGCGTGGCTGTCTCATCAGCGCCCTCTACTGAAAACCCTTGAGCTGGTCACCCAGGGAATCCGTCTGGGGCAGCTCCCTGGGGATGGCCTGCTTGTTATAGCAGCCTCTCGCCACAGGGTGGCAGAGCATCCATGGGTACCTCGGAGCCCTGCCCCGCAAGAATCCCGGAGTCCAGAGTCTTCAGGGGCCTCTTGGAGCCCCTTGCAGAGAGAACGTCTAGTGGTGGTAACATCAGGACAGCCTACACTGAACTACTGAATCAGTAATTACCGGGGGCACAGAATCGGAGGGAGAATGAATTACTGAATTTCAAAGGGCTTTTGCAATAAAGTCAGGGCAAGCTGCACATACATAGTTTTCACACCTCTTGTGATTCTCTCTTGTGAGGCAGGCTATTTCTCTTACACAAGGGAACATTTCTACAAGAAGATGCAAATCAGGGACAGAGATGGACGTCTAGGGGATTGGATTTAAAATGTTTGGAAGCAAGACTTTCAAACATACTAGCATAGAAACAGCTGATTCCATGTAAAGAGTTGATGTGTTCATTGCAAACTCCTCACTCTTAAAAAAATAGATTTGCCTTTTCAATAGGTAACAGACACATAGTAAAAAACAAACAAACAAATCATTTAAAAGGAAACTGCCCAGAGGACAATAAAAGGATTCTTAGGTCTCTTTTTAGAAATATTCTTTGCATATACAAGAATATACAGCTTTTATATACAAATGGTGGACAACACACCAATCTACATCACGCTTATTTTTTTCCTACTTATCAAGATTTTGAAGATTGTTCCTCTTCAGTACACAGACATCTGCCTCATTCCTTTTAATGCTTGACTAGGATCCCATCGCGTGGATTTCCGTACTGTCCTTACCAGTCCTCTCTTGATGGACATTTAGATGGTTTCAAATCTCTTGCTTGCAATGACCAGACCTGTACATATGTCCTGGAAATATGCTCACATCACACCTAAGTCCTCCAAGTTCCCAGAAGATGACTGAGTGGTCAGAAGGTATGTGTGCTATAAAATTTTAATAATGCCAATTATCCTCAATAATAATAATAAAAACTGACTTCTACGAGTTGTCACTGTGTCGGACACTGTTCAGACTGTTTTGTATACCGTGGCGAACACACTGTGGATGGATAGGCCCACTTTGCAAATGATCTTCACTTGTCTACCAGTAGTAAATGAGGTCTCTTTATAATTCTGATTTGCATCTATATTGTTATGAGCGAGAATGAGTATATTTTTTCTGTTTAAAAGACACTGTTACTTCTTTTTTTTTTCTTTTTTTAAATCTTTTTTTTTTGGACTTCTTTTTCTGTGACTAGCTATCCATGTGCTTTGACCATCTTTCCGTTGAATGGCTGACGTGTTTTATTTAATGTTAAAAAACTTTTAAATATTAACAAATGTGACACTTTACCATATGTGTTGTTAATGCTTCCCCCAAGTTTATCATTTATTTATATCTTGTCTCGATTGACAGTATTTTGCTTTTGCCACGAAGGCTTTTTTTTTTTTAATAAATTTATTTATTTATTAATTTATTTTTTGGCTGCGTTGGGTCTTCGTTGCTGTGCGCGTGCTTTCTCTAGTTGCGGCGAGCGGGGGCTACTCTTTGTTGCGGTGCGTGGGTTTCTCATTGCGGTGTCTTCTCTTTGTTGCGGAGCACAGGCTCTAGGCACGCGGACTGCAGTAGTTGCGGCACGTGGACTCAGTAGTTGTGGCACGTGGGCTCTAGAGTGCAGGCTCAGTAGTTGTGGCACACGGCCTTAGTTGCTCCTCAGCATGTGGGATCTTCCCGGTCCAGGGCTTGAACCCGTGTCCCCTGCATTGGCAGGCAGATTCTTAACCACTGTGCCACCAGGGAAGTCCCCATGAAGGCATTTTTAATTCTTATGTAGTTGGATTTATCAGTCTTGTCTTTTGTGACTTCTGACTTCTGTGTCATGCTTGGAAAGACTGCCACAATCTGAGATTATAAAAATAACTCTCCCATGTTTGTTCTAGTTCTTTTATAGCTTTATTTTTAAAAATTATAATTTAGCTCCATCTGGAATTTATTTTGGTATAGCAGAGATCCAATTTTACTCTTTCCCAGATGTTTACCCAGTTGTCCCATGCATTTATTAGATAACCAATCTTTTCTACACTGATTTGAAACATTCTCTTTATTTTATACTATTTTCCTGAATGTTTTTGAATCTATTTCTGGAATTTATTCTGTTCTACTGGTCTGTCTGCCTGTTTATATGCTGGAATCAAGCCCTTTTAATTTCTGTGGCTTTACAATATGTTTTAACATCTTGCAGGGATATTTCATTACTGTTTTTTTCCTATAATTTTCTTGGCTATTCTTGCATGTTCAATTTTACATATAAATTTTAGACTCAACTTGTCTGTGTGAATTTGAATGGAACAAGACTCTCAAAGTCTTTGTCTAAATAAGAAATTTAGCAAATTTATTTACCTCACGCTTCTGGTGAAAGAGGAGGGAAGCCAAACAAAGAAAGTTAACAAAGATATTTCCTTTGAGGAAACAGTTATCAATTTATATCTCTGCCAGGGCCAACATAATTAAGTAAAACGACCAGTTCGAATGATAGCTTTGGGGGAAGTCAAGTTTACTTTTCTCAGAGGCAACCTTGAAAATCCTGGGGATTCGCCTATTCGTTTGTTGGAATAATACCTGCAAGGATGGGTGTTTATGATGAAGGATGCTGTCTGCTTCTCTCTGCAGCTGCAGGGGAAGAAGGACCATTTTCTCCTTTTGATTTTGCTGTGATTTTTCAAGCCTAAAAGTTGGAAATCTATTCGTTGAAACTGAAAGAAAGATGGGCCTGAAAACACGAAATATATCATTGGAAAGGAAAAGACAAGAATAAGATCATTAACAAATGGAGTAAGGGCTCTGAAAACTTGGCATTCAGTGTAGTTTGGAAAACAAAACAAAATGAGAACAACAAAAAACCAAAAACCTCTGTTGATCTTTTGTTGGAATTGTACTAAATCTATAGATGAATTTGGAAAGAATTACCATCTTTACACAAGTGAGTCTTTCTAAGAATATGAAATATTTGCATTTAGTCAAATCTTCCTTTTTGTCCCTTTTTAAAAAGATTTTCTCTGTATGAATCTTATGCATTTATTGTACTCGTAGGTGTCTTATCTTCTCTGGTTCCAATTGTAAGTAGAATCTTGTCTTCAATTACATTTACAAAGTTATTGCTGTTAATATAGATTCTTGGATATTGATTTTTTTTTAGTATTTATGTTGTACCCACTCAGCTTACTGAATTATCCTACTAATAGTTTGCTAATAGTTGCTAATAGTTTTGCAGTTGATTCTCTTTATTTTTCTAATCATACAGTCAATGATAATTTTTGCCTTCTCTTTTCCAGTTTTAGTACCTCTTGTCTAATTGAATCGAATAATTCCTCCAGTATAATATTAAATGACAGTGGTGATAATGGGTGATTGTGTCTTTTCTTTCTTTTTTTTCCTTCCAGTTTTATTTAGCTATAATTGACATACAGCACCATACAAGTTTAAGGTATACAGAATAATTAATGATTTGCCTTACTTACATCATGAAATGATGACCACAATAAGGTTACGGAACATCCATCATCTTACACAGATACAAAATAAAAGAAAAAAATATTTTTTCCTCGTGATGAGAACTCTTAGGATTTACTCTCTTAACTTTTATATATGACATGTATCAGTGTTAATTACATTTATCATGTTGTACATTACCTTCCTAGTACTTATTTCTCTTTTAACTGGAATTTTGTACCTTTTGACTGCCTTCATCCAATTTGCCTGTCCCCTACCTCTGGTAGTCACAAATCTGATCTCCTTTTCTATGAGTCTGTTTGTTGTTGAAGTATAATTGGCCTATAACTATGTTAGTTCTTGGTCTACAACATTGTGATTCAATATCTCTATATATTTCAAAATGATCACCAGGATAAGTCTAGTTACAATCTATCAACATACAAAGATATTACTTATTATTGACTGTATTCCCCACACTGTGTATTTCATACCCATGATTCATTTATTTTTTAACAGTAAATTTGGACCTCTTAATCTCCCTCACCTATTTCTCTCATCCCGTCACCTTCCTCCCCTCTGGCAACCACTTGTTTACTCTCTGTATCTATGACTCTGATTCTGTTTTGTTATGTTTGTTCATTTGTTTTGTTTTTTAGATTCCACATATATCATACAGTAATATTTTAATATTAATATTTGATTTAATATTTGATTTATTTTCTACATAAATCATATAGTATTTTACTTTCTCTGACTTATTTTACTTAGCATAATAGCCTCTAGGTCCATCCATGTTGTCACAAATAGAAAGATTTCGTCCTTTTTTATGGCACAGTAATATTCCTCTGTGTGTGTGTGTGTGTGTGTGTGTGTGTGTATCACATCTTCTTTATCCATTCACCTGTTAATGGGCACTTAGGTTGCTTCCATATCTTGGCTATTGTAAACAATGCTACAATGAACACAGAAGTGTATATATCTTTTCAAATTAATGTTTTTGTTTTCTTTGGATAAATATCCAGGAGTGGAATTGCTGGATTGTATGGTAGTTCTATTTTTAAGTTTTTGAGGAACCTCCATACTGTTTTCCACAGTGGCTGCACCAATTTCCTTCCCATCAGCAGTGTACAAGGGTTTCCTTTTCTCCACGCCCTTGCCAAAAATTATCTGTTGTCTTTTTGTTAACAACCATTCTGACAGGTGTGGGGTGATTGTATCTTATTCCTGACTGTACTGATGTCCTTCTAGTGTCTTACCATTAAGCATAAGTCCAGTTTCTGACTTTAGATATATTTAATTTAGCATATTAGAGAAATATCTATCTTCTTATTTATCAAGATTTTAAAAATCAGGATGGAATTAAAGTTGAACAAATACCTATCTATCATCTATAAAGATGAACACATTTTATTTGACTATTCTTGTGGTAAATCACATTAATGGATTCCTAATATTAAACAATTCATTCATAATTGGCATGTCTGCATTTGTTTGTGGTGTATTATTCTTTTAGTGTACTATTGGGGTCTACTGACTAATATTGTGTTTAGAATACTTACATCTTTATCCAGAAGTGAAGCTGGTCTGTGGTTACCTTTTATCATGGTGGTTTTATAGGGCTAGGTTATCACCAATGTAGTGGCTTCATCAGAAAAATTGGGAAGATTTTTCCTTTCTCCATGCTCTAGAGCTGATTAAAAGCAGCCTTCTTTATCAGCAAAGGTTTAGTAGGATTCACCTGTGAAATCAGCAGAACCAGATTCTTCTCTGGGTGGATGACTCTTTCACAAGTTTTTCAGCATCTTCTATGGTAACCGATATTTTCTGATTTTTAAAATCTCTTTTGGGATCAGTTTTGGTCATCTATATTTTCCTAGAAAATCATTAGTTTGGTCAAAGTTTTCAAATTTATTTGCACAGAATTGAGCAGATGAATTGAGGAATCATTTCTTTGATTTTCTCTATATCTATTGCTATTCCATTCACAATTCTTATTTTGTATATTTGTTCTTTGTCCTTTATTTCTTTATTAGGGTAGCTAATGGTTTATCCGTTTCCTTCCTCCCTTCCCTCCCTCCCTCTCTCCCTCTTTTTCTTTCTTTCTTTCTTTCTTTCTTTCTTTCTTTCTTTCTTTCTTTCTTTCTTTCTTTCTTCAAGGAAGCAGGTCTTAGATGTATTATTAGCATTATTGATTTTCTGGCTTCTAAATTCTGCTCTTATCCTTTTTAATAAACCACTCCCCACCCCCGCTTTCTTTAGGATTATTTTGTTTTCCTTTTTCTAACATCTGGAATTAGGTGTTTAATTTACAATTTTAAAGCAACCTTATTGAGATATAATTTACATACCATAAAATCTACCTATTGTAAGGGTACAGTTTGATGATGTTTAGTAAATTTATACAATTGTGAACCCTTACCACAATCCAGTTTCAGAACATTTCCATCAGCCTAAAAAGTTCCCTTGTTCCTGTTTGAATCAATTCCTATTCCCACCTCTGGCCCCAGGTAACCACTGATCTGCTTTCTGTCTCTGTAATTTTGCCTTTTCTAGAAATTTCATATAGATGGAACATTACAATGTGTGGTCCTATGGGTCTTGTTTCTTTCACTCAGAGTAATACTTTTGAGGTTCATGCATGTTTATTGCTGAACAGTGTTCCTTCATAAGGATATACCACATTTTGGTTTTCCATTCACCTGATGATGGACGTTTGGACTATTTCCAATTTGGAGCTATTATGATAGGTACTGATATGAATATTTATGTATATTATGTTTATGTATAAATATTTATGAACATTTAGTCTTTGTGTGGACATATATTTTTGTTTGCCTTGTGTAGATACCTAGGAGTGAAACTGCAAAGTCATGTAGTAGGTATATATTTAGTTTTTTAAGAAATTGTCAAACTGTTTTCCAGAGTAGTTGTACCATTATGATTCTCACCAGCAATGTATGAGAGTTCCTGCTGCTCCACATCCTTGCCAACATTCAGTATGGTCCACTTCTTAAATTATAGCCATTTTAGTGGGTGTATAGTGATACATCATTGTGGTTTTGATTTTCATTTCCCTAACAACTAATGGCGTTGAGCATCTTTTTTTCATGTGCCTATCATCCATTTGTGTACCTTCTTTGGTGAAATGTCTGTTAAAATCTCTTTCTGACTTTTTATTGAGTTGTTTGTCCTCTTATTATTAAATTGTAAGACTTTTTCATATATTCTGGATGCAAGTCCTTTATCAGACACTTGACTTGCAAATATCACCTACCAGTCTGTTGTCTTTTCATTTTCTTAATAGTGTTTTTTGAAGATCAAAAGTTTTGCATTTTGATGAAGTCCATTTTATCAGTTTTTTTCTTTCATGAATAGTGCTTTTAAAGTTATATCTAAGAAATCTTTGCTTAATTCAACATCACAATGATTTTCTTCTATGTATTTGTCTAGAAGTTTTATAGTTTTAGCTCTTACATTAAGGTTAAGCTAAATGATCCATCCTGAGTTAATGTTTGTGTATAGTGTAAGGTAAGGGTCTTAGTTCACTTTTAAAATATGAATATCTGATCGTTCCACTGCCATTTGTTGAAAAGACTGGACTTTCCCCATTTTTTGGTAAATCTATTTTTATTTTTTCTTCTTTACTAATATTAGCCATATTGTATAGATTCAGATATGCACTGCTTTTAATTAATTTTCTAGATATCATTTTACTTTTAGTCTTGATTTTCATTTTAACTAAGAATTTCCTGAGCTTTAATTTCCAGTAGCAAGACTTATATTTTTCAATTTTCTAAATTAATTTCTGTTCTTAATAATTGTTAGTAGAGAATATTTCTACTTTAAAAAAATGTCCTTAAGTGTCCTTTACAGCCAAATATATGATTTTTGTATATGTGAAAATTTAATGGTTCTTGGAAAAAAACCTGTATTCTGTATTTTCAGGACATAGAGTTCACTATATATATATATATCAAATTACTTCTGCCTTATTAAATATATCAATTATGTATTTTGATTTCTATAACTTTACTTAAAATATTTTGTTTATTTTTTCTATTATGGACCAAGAGGTAAATTTAAATTGCCTGCTTCTATATTTTTTCTCTCATCTTTTATTTTCAGTAAGTTTTGCTTTATGAATTTTGATGCTGTATTATCTGGTGCATAGATACTCATGATGTTAGATGATCAGAGTAGATTATTAAGTGCCTCCTTTTACTTTATTTAATGCTTTATGTATTGAGTTCAACGTACATGATATTAACATGGATATTTCTGCTTTCTTTATGTTTGTATTTACTTTGTGTGTCTGTGCCCATTCTTTTTCTTTTGATATAATTAAGTGATTTAGATTAATTAATAATTGTAAGCTGACTTAGAACATGCCTGGCACATAGTAAGTGTTAATTAAGAGTTTGCTGAAAATAAAAACAAACAAAGCCCTTTTGCATTTCCTGAATGCAAAGTATAATTAGCTATTGTTTGTGTTGATTTTTTTCATCTGCAATATATAGATAGGACAAATTTATTTAGTCTTGGTTTATTATCTGGTTTTAGATCATGCTTTTTGGTTTTTGTTTTTTCTTTTTTATAAATTTATTTTATTTATTTATTTATTTTTTGCTGCACTGGGTCTTCGTTGCTGCGTGTGGGCTTTCTCTAGTTGCAGCGAGCGGGGGCTACTCTTTGTTGCGTTGTGTGGGCTTCTCATCACGGTGGTTTCTCTTGTTGCAGAGCACAGGCTCTAGGCATGTGGGCTTCAGTAGTTGTAGCACGTGGGCTCAGTAGTTCTGGCTCGGAGGCTCTAGAGCACAGCCTCAGTAGCTGTGGCACATGGACTTATTTGCTCCATGGCATGCAGGATCTTCCCGGACCAGGGCTTGAACCCATGTCCCCTGCATTGGCAGGCGGATTCTTAACCACTGTGCCACCAGGGAAGCCCGCTTTTTGTTTTCAATGCTTTTTTATTTTTCATTTTTCTTATTGCTGTATTTTCTTTGCTTTGCATGTGTGCACCTTCTGACAATTTGAAATCTTTATAATCTGCTTCTTCCAGTAGGCTTTTTAAAATTAATGTGAAATTCACAAAACATAAAATTAACCTTTTAAAGTGTACAATTCAGTGGCATCTAGTACATTCACAATATTGTGCAACCATCACCTCTATCTATTTTCAAGGTATTTTCATCATCCCAAAGAAAATTTCATATGTGTTAAACATTATTCCCCATTTCTCCTTCTCCTAGCCACTGGCAACCACTAATCTGCTTTCTATCTTTATGAATTTACCTTTTCTGGACATGGAATCATACAATATGTGACCTTTTATATGTCTGACTTATTTCCCTTAGCATAATGTTTCCGAGATTTTTCCATGTTCTAGCATGTACCAGTATTTTTTTTTAACATCTTTATTGGAGTATAATTGCTTTACAATGTTGTGTTAGTTTCTGCTGTATAAAAAAGTGAATCAGCTACATGCATACGTATATCCCCATATCTCCTACCTCTTGCGTCTCCCTCCCACCATCCCTATCCCACCCCTCTAGGTGGTTGCAAAGCACCCGGGTGATCTCCATGTGCTAAGCGGCTGCTTCACACTAGCTAGCTATTTTACATTTGGTAGTGTATGTATGTCAATGTTACTTTCTCACTTCGTCCCAGCTTACCCTTCCCCCTCCCCGTGTCCTCAAGTCCATTCTCTACGTCTGTGTCTTTATTCCTGTCCTGCCCCTATGTTCATCAGAACCATTTTTTTTAGATTCCATATATATATGTTAGCATACAGTATTTGTCTTTCTCTTTCTGACTTACTTCACTCTGTATGACAGACTCTAGGTCCATCCACCTCACTACAAATAACTGAGCTTCATTTCTTTCTATGGCTGAGTAATATTCCATTGTATATATGTGCCACATCTTCTTTATCCATTCATCTGTCGACGGACACTTAGGTTGCCTCCATGTCCTGGCTATTGTAAATAGAGCTGCAATGAACATTGTGGTACATGACTCTTTTCGAATTATGGTTTTCTCAGGGTATATGCCCAGTAGTGGGATTGCTGGTTACTATGGTAGTTCTATTTTTAGTTTTTTAAGGAACCTCCATACTGTTCTCCATAGTGGCTGTATCAATTTACATTCCCACAAACAGTGCAAGTGGGTTCCTTTTTCTCCACACCCTCTCCAGCATTTCTTGTTTGTAGATTTTTTGATGATGGCCATTCTGATGGGTGTGAGGTGATACCTCATTGTAGTTTTGATTTGCATTTCTCTAATGATTAGTGATGTTGAGCATCTTTTCATGTGTTTGTTGGCCATCTGTATATCTTCTTTGGAGAAATGTCTTTTTAGTTCTTCTGCCCATTTTTGGATTGGTTTTTTTTTTAACATCTTTATTGGAGTATAATTGCTTTACAATGGTGTGTTAGTTTCTGCTTTATAACAAAGTGAATCAGCTATACATATACATATATCCCCATATCTCCTCCCTCTTGCATCTCCCTCCCACCCTCCCTATCCCACCCCTCTTTGTTTGTTTTTTTGATATTGAGCTGCATGAGCTATTTGTATACTTTGGAGATTAATCCTTTGTCAGTTGCTTCGCTTGCAAATATTTTCTCCCATTCTGAGGGTTGTCTTTTTGTCTTCTTTATGGTTTCCTTTGCTGTGCAAAAGCTTTTAAGTTTCATTAGGTCCCATTTGTTTATTTTTGTTTTTATTTCCTTTTCTCTAGGAGGTGGGTCAAAAAGGATCTTGCTGTGATTTATGTCATAGGGTGTTATGCTTATGTTTTCCTCTAAGAGTTTTATAGTGTCTGGCCTTACATTTAGGTCTTTAATCCATTTTGAGTTTATTTTTGTGTATGGTGTTAGGAAGTGTTCTAATTTCATTCTTTTACATGTAGCTGTCCAGTTTTCTCAGCACCACTTATTGAAGAGGCTGTCTTTTCTCCATTGTATACTCTTGCCTCCTTTATCAAAGATAAGGTGACCATATGTGTGTGGGTTTACCTCTGGGCTTTCTATCCTGTCCCATTGATCCATATTTTTGTTTTTGTGCCAGTACCATACTGTCTTGATTACTGTAGCTTTGTAGTATAGTCTACCAGTGCTTTATTCCTCTTTAAGGCTAAATAATATTACATTGTATATAGAGACCACATTTTGTTTACCCATTCATCCATTGGTGGACATATGGGTTGTTTCCACCTTTTGGCTATTTGAGTAGTGCTGCGGTATGCATTCATGTATGAGTGTTTGTTATATACATAGGAGTGGAGTTGGTGGATAGCATGGTAATTTTATGATTAACTTTTTGAGGAACCAACACACTCTTTTCTACAGTGGATATGGATGCAGCATTTTACATTCTTACTAGCAGTGTTTAAGGGTTCCAATTTCTCCATATTCTCACCAACATATGATCATTTCCTTTTTTTTTTTTTCTTGTGAAGTTATATCTCATTGTGGCTTCGATTTGCATTTCTTTAATTACTAATGCTGTTGAGCACCTTTTCATGTGCCTGTTGGCCATTTGTTCCACTGGTTATTTTTAAACATACTTTTTATAATGTGGTTAATCCTGTTTCTTGAACAATATCCATTAATTATCTAATATGGATGAAAATAAAATTAGAATACTACTAACTGTCCTGCCTATCCTGACCACCTTTTCTGATGATTTTTTCTAAAGAAGTTTCTCCTTCTCTACCTCTTTGTTCCCTATTTCAGCATCTTATTTCTTTCCTTTATGGCTTGAAGTCCAGTTTTTATTAGTTTATTGTTTGCTTATTTGTTTTTTTCTCTCTTCCCACTAGATATAAGCTCCTTGAGGGCCGGGAATCTGTCTTGTCATCATTGTACCTCCAGCATTTACCTAGTACAGTGTCTGACTGGCATATAGTAGGTCCTTAATAAATATTTTTTGAATGTATGTTTGAATGAATGGAACAAAACTAGTCCAATTTTATAAACAATGATTCCCTATATGATAATCATGATAATGATAGATACAAGTACTTATATTTATATCCAACTATATTAGTGTCCAAGCACCATGTCAATAAATTGCCACTGACTTTGTGGCAGAAATTAATCTCTCACAATTCTGGGGGCGAGAAATCCAAAATCAAGGTATCAGCAGGGCCACACATGCTTTGGAGGCTCAAGAGAGGAATTCTTTCTCCTTGCTTCCAGCTTCTAGTGGCTACAAGCATTCCTTGGCTTGTGGCAGCATCACTCCAATCTCTGCTCTGCCCTCACACAGCCTTCTTCCCTGTGTCTTTGTGTGTCTTCTCCTTTCCTGTCTCTTATCAGGATTTGATAAGAATCTCTTATTGGATTTGCAATCTACTTTAATCCAGGATGATTGAGATCCTTACCTAAATTTCATCCACAAAGGCCATTATTCCAAATAAGGTCACATTCTGAAATTCCAGGTGAACCTATCTTTTGAGGGAAGACTGTCTTAGTCTGTTTGGGCTGCCATAACAAAATACCATAGTCTGGGTGGTTTAAACAACAGAAACGTATTTGTCAAAGCTGGGGGCTGGTAAGTCTAAGATCAAGGTGCCAGCAGATTCAATGTCTGGTAAGAGCTCTCTTCCTGGCTTGCAGGTGTCTGCCTTCCTGATGTGTCCTCACATGGTGGAGAGAAAAGGAGGAAGCAAGCTCTCTGGTGTCTTTTCTTATAAGGGCACTCATCCCATCATGAGGGCCCCACCCTCATGACCTCATCTAGACCAAATTACCTCCCAAAGCCCCACCTCCAAAAACTATCACACTGGGGGCTAAGGGCTTCAACAAATGAATTTTGAGCAGACACAATTCAGTTCATAGCAGACATCATTCAACCTACTGCATGAGCTAATCAAACTCTGTTCTTTCTGAATGTCTCTTGAATCCATGACTTCCCTCCAGCATTACTCCCACTACTCTCTTGCCTGGATTAAGCCCACAGCTGCCTGACTGGTTTCTCTGCCTCCAGTCCTGTCCCTCTTCAACCCATGCTCTACAATGCAGTCTGTGTGATCTAGGATAGGTGACTTTTGTCTTTTTCTGAGCATGTGCTATAGACTGGTTTAATTACTGGACCCCATCCCAATTCTGACTGCCCACAGTAGATGCCTGACTCAGTCTGGCCAATCAGAGCCATTCCCTGGGATATCCCTGGCTAAACAGGGAGAAAAGTACCCCCTTTCCCATCTGGTGGTGAAACTATTTGGGTGTACGTCTGAGTGCCACATGCCATAATACACGGAGAGAGGCTGAGAAGGAAGACAGAATTGGACCTTCCTCCCTGCATTAGCCTTGTAAGCCAGCTCTATCCTGCCCTCTCTCTTGCTTGCTTGAACCCATAAAATCTCCCTTTCTGCTAACTCTTGTTTAAATTTGGCTCTGCATCTCAGAGCATGGGATCCATCATTACAGACAAGACTTGTGGGACATAATAGTAACACACTTTTGTGCTCCCACTTCTTTAATTCTGCTCTGTGGGCTCTACAAAGTGTGGGGTTTGACCTCCCCTGCCCTATAGTCAGGTTGGGGAATCTTAATTCGGTAATTAAGATCATGCAGTCTCATGTCATAATCAAAATTCTGAGCTCGATCTCAGGTTGAAGCTCCCCCGTCTCCAGCTCAGGCTGCAGGGGCAGGAGAACTGCAGGGGGGCAGTGGGGGCCGCCTTCTTCCTTCCATCACTGCTCTTCTGTTTCTGCTCCTGCCTTGTTACTGTGGTGTCTGACCTCCCCAGGGCTGAAGCAAGGGAACCAGAGAGGGAGCAGAACAGTCTTATGTGTCAGTTCTGTGGTGTGAACTAGCAACAGGCAGGTGTTTAGAGCTAATGCCTTCTCTTGTGGGTTCATTTTTTCAGTCTTTGAAGACTTGCTCATCCTCATCTGACAGACTGTGCAAGGTCAGTGTTCAACAGCGGCCCCATGTGGCAGCTGGAGGCAACAGCGGCAGAGGATTATTCAGACTCTAGTCCTCTGGGCTTGGCTGAAGAAGCCAGGCTGCCCTCCTTCCCTACTCTGGACAAAGTTCCTGGGAGTCCTGGTCAACCTGGGAGGCCTTAAGAGGGAAATAAATATAAGATTTCCTATGAATCAGACAACCAAGGGCTCAAGTAATTAATTGGGAGAAGAAATGAGGTGTGACTGTATTTGCTCCTTGGAGTCCTTCACGTCATCACAATTTATTATCCTTTGTTTACAGCAGAAGTTCAGGTCAGGGAAGTGACTTGACCACAGTCCCTCAATTAATAAGTGAGAAAGCCCCAACTAGAACCTGGGTCCTCCAATTCCAAAGGCTCTGAGCTTTCCTCTGTAACTCCCTGGAGACAGCAGAGAAGAGTAATGTCCCTAAGTGCTAGAAGACGACAATGAAGGTGAAAGGAAGGGCAGGAGTGACGTATAAGTTAGAGACTTTTTAAAATATGCAAAACATCTTTTAAAAGTCCTCTGGGAGGTTGTACCCCCTGCAAAGGCAGAAACACCTGGAATCTGTGTTCTTGGCCGTACGACTCCTGGACATCAGCTTTAATGTCCTTTCACAGTGCAGGGTGTCAGACTTGGTTGGTGGGGTCTCCCTCCCACACCCAGAAAATACTTCTTAGAAAGAAGGTCAAGTGTGGATATAGGCATTTATTTATTGACATTTTAAAAATACCATTTCTGGCCCCATGAAATGCAAAAGCACTTGTTTCTTTTCTTTTTTTCTCTGTTTTGGAATGTCAAATCCATATCACTGCCACCTTGGTTCCCAATTTAGCCATTCTCTAAGCTGACTGGCTCTTCAGTAACAAAAAAAGCCATGGCCCCCTGGGAGAGTTCAGGTTCTAACGTCAAAGGAGCCAGAGGGTATTGGGGTCCTTCCTCCCAGAGGAAGGAGGATATTTGTCCCAGCTCAGTCAAATATTTACTGAGTGAGTGGCTTTCCTTGACTGCCTTGAGGTTGGTATTTGTCTAGACTGAACCAGAAGGCCAGGGGAGACATACATAAGTGGGAAGGAAATTCTTGGCGCACGTGGTGGTACATTTCGCTGTTATGTAAGCATTTGGGAATGACAAATACTTGGCATCACCCACACTGCATAAGAAGGCAGGCAGCTGCCCAGGCCCTGTGGCCATGATCTTGACCATCCCCACCCCAGGCACAGGGCACTTTTCCTTAGATGGTATCATGTGGCCACAACCATGACAGAATATAGAACCCTTTTTAAAAACAGCATTTGTATTTTTCTAGATAAGCCTTCAACTTAATTTTCCCGTCGCCTATCAGGGCTTTCCATGTTAAACAGCAAGGTGAGGCTTGCAATGAAGTAGAACATACATGCAGAAAAGTGAACACAATTCTAGGACGTGCCCCAAGTTGAACAAACCCCTGAAACAGGACATGACCAGCACCCTAGAGCCCCCCTCCTGCCCCCTCTAGACACCCTCAACTGTAAGGTACCTATTACCTTGACTTTTAAAATAACAGTTTAATTTCGGCCAACAGGGAGGGTTTCAAGGTCATGGATATGTCTCAGCAATGACAGTCTACAAGTCAACCTGTAGGACAAGCAGTCGGGAGAATTCATGGGACTCTGGGTCCAGCTTGAAGGTGACATTCGCGGTGTGGAAGGAGAAGGCCTTTGGCACCTACAAGCTGTATGACATTGGGTAAGTCTCTTCTCTGAGCCTGAAAGAGCGTTCCCCTCTTTAACTGGGAATGACACTCCCGCCTTGCAGGAATTCTAAGAGGCGGAATCCAGGAAGAAAACGCCTGGCACAGAGCTGTTTCCTAACGTCAGGGCTCCCTTGGTGGTACGGATGAGACCAAAGGCCACCTCTCCTTACATCTCCCTTATTTTTCTGGACCTTATCCCTCCCAGCGTCCCACACTGACATCCTGTGGAACTGAATGCCGAAACCTTCTGACTTCACGGATGACATACGCTCCAAAGCCTGCACCTCTTGGGCGCCAGCTGCCCAGGCGTGTTCTCCCTCTCCCGAGGCGGCCAGTGCTGGCAGCCTTCCTGTTCAGACACCCTCACAAGGAGCAGCTCTTCCCTACACCCCAGGCTTCCTCCCTGTCTCCCTGGGACCCAAGGATATTGACCCTGCTGCTCCTCCACCCTGCAGGGGAGGAAACTGCAGGAGGGGTGGGGACTTGTCCAGGGTTACACAAACAGGACAAATTGGGAACTAGAGCCCTGACTCCCAGCCCTCCTCACTGCCATTTGCCCTCCTTTAAAAATTTTTTTTTATTTATTGGCTGCATTGGGTCTTCGTTGCAGTGCGCGGGCTTCTCATTGCGGTGGCCTCTCCTAGTTGCAGAGCACAGGCTCTAGGTGCGCAGGCTCAGTAGCTGCGGTGCACAAGCTTAGTTGCTCCGCGGCATGTGGGATCTTCCCGGACCAGGGCTCGAACCCGTGTTCCCTGCATTGGCAGGTGGATTCTTAACCACTGCACCACCAGGGAAGTTCCCATTTGCCCTTTATCATGAAGGATCTCCAATCTGCCCCTTCTCACCTCTCACGGTGGGTGTTGGGAATCCCTGTCTCTGTGGCAGAGCCAGAGGTACCAGGGTCCAGCCATCCCACAGCAAGAGACAGCAAGAGCCTAGATAGAGCTTTGACAAAGATTTACATTTAATGAATGGGTGTGTTTAACACTGTTAAACTTCTTTATATTCATAAAGAATATACAGTGAGCATTCTCCCTCCCACACCTGCCCTCCATCTACCCAGTTCTCACCTCCCCAGGTTCCTCTTGCTCTTACTTTCTCGGGCATCCTTTAAGGGGCTCTTCAATGCCTATACGAGCAAAATCAGGTCTGGATGATTTTTCCCCCTACTTTCTTACATAGATGGTAACATACTCTCTTCTTTGCTGTTTCCATTTAACAAAACATCTTGGAGATCTTTACACGTCAGTACAGAAATAGCCTCCTCATTGTTTCATAGCCGGATAGTATTCCATTGTGTACGTATATTATATTATTGAAATACAATCCACATCCTATGAATGAGACATTCATTTTTACCTCGTGGATGCTAGCGCTATAGAGTTCACTGTTGTACACAGTCTGTTTTCTATTTGTTAAGAAAACTACAGCATCATTGCATAATTCTTGACGGTAATAAATTTGAATAATCAGATTTCTTACAAAAAAGTTCACCCACTAAAAGTCTATGATTCGATGGATTTTAGTATGTTCACAAATATCACCAAATCAATTGCAGAACACTTTAATCATTCCCCAAATAAGCCCTGTATCCCTTAGTTATCACCCCTTAGTCCCCCACCCCAACCTTAGGCAACCACTAATCTACTTTCTGCCTTTATAGACTTGTCTATTCTTGACCTTTCATATACATGGAATCATACAACATGTTGTCCTTTGTAACTGGCTTCTTTCACTTAGCATAATGCTTCCAAGGTTCATCTATGTTGTAGCATGTATCAGTACTTTATTCCTTTTTATTCCCAAATAATATTCCATTATATGGATAGACCACATTTTACTTATCTGTTCATCAGTTGATGGACATTTGGATAGTTTCCATTTTTTTGCTATTATGAATCACGTTGCTATGAACATTCATATACAAGTCTTTGTCTAGATATTCGATTGCATTTCTCCTGGGTATATATATATACCTAGGAGTGGAATTCCTGAATCGTATGGCCTATTTTCAAATTTACTTATCTAGTCCCTCATTGATGGAAATTTGATCAAATTACATCTTAAAAGCCAGCGAGTCTCATGAGTTAGGCAGGTCAGGGCCACATTAGTGAGGATTCAGAGAACAATGGCTGCATCACAGACCCGGCCCAAGTCTTCCGACCTTTTCTCCAGGACTCTTCTTCTCACCCATTCTAGTTAAATCTGCTTTGATTCCAATGTGGCCTGCGATTCAGGGGTGTGGGAAAGAGAAGCCCCGTTCCTCATAGCCTGACCCATGAGCCCATCACCCACCTATCCCTGAGGGGGACCCAACTCCCTCAGCTGTGTCCTCCTGCACGGGCTCGTTCCTTTCTGGGTTTCCTCATCCGGGACAGTCCTAGAGGAAGCTGGTGACTCTTGACCAGGGAGTTTCCTGGCCCTATGACAACGGGTTTCTGCCACACCTGACAATCAGCCACACCTGCAACAGGTGCAGAACAGGGAATTTCAGGAACCCTCCAGGCTGTAAGCCAGCCTCAGAGAGCTTCCTGCTACTGCTGTCTTGGATGGGAACTGCAAGAGCTGGAGGCTCCTTGGTACCAGCATGTTTTTAAACAACTCTTGTGCTTTGGATCTTCTCAGCAAGCCAAAGCCTGAAAGTGCTTTCTATTCTGAGCCAACAGATGACAGATCGACTTCGATCCTCTGATTAATTGAAGGAGAGAAAATGAGTCCAATTTCTCTCTGCTAAGTTTCTGTTTGGTGCTGCCCTGAGATTCTTTGGGCATCTCGTTGCTATCTTCTCTTGAACCTCAGTGCAGCCTGACTTCAGTAGGAATGTGATCATTTGCAAAAAGAAGTTATTCTCTTTCAATGGCAGCTGCTTATACTTGCCTCCTTAAGAGTCAAGGAAAAGACCACCTCATGGAACGTGAGTATTCTGCTCTGATGCAAGGATGAGCAGAATTTCTTATATATGTCACATTATTAATTTATAAGTGCAAAGCAGCACAGATGAAAAGCTTTGTCTCTTCTATAGGATACAGAAGATACCATCTAACTTATACATTTAAAAAGAAAGGTAAAGAACAATGTACTGCAATAATTAAAATACTGAGTTTCTTTCATGTGGAAAATGGACTGGCTTTCAAATAATTTAATGTTCTGTAGTTCTTAGTTGGGTATATTTTATATGTATTTGAACATATTACATCATTCTATAACAATCCACAGAAAGGTCTATAAGTTTATACATGCGTTCCAGGTTTAAACAAGTTCTCTTGCCCTGATTAAAGTTTGTGATGTTCTTGTTGGGTTGATTTGTTTTTCAATAATTATGGGAACATTTTTCCTTTCCTTATTTAAGTTCTCAAACCATTCTATCAACAGCGGTAAAAAATTCCTTATCACTGTACTGTTTCTTATGAGCGACAAATTTTATATAATGAAATCTGTTAATTTGGGCTGTGTCACATGTGGTTTGTGCAGTTATTTTTAAATGGTTTCTCCCTTAATCTCAAAGTAATAGATTATTCATTCATTTGACAATTAACTATAGTAAAACTACTGGTCTCTCTGAGCCTTGCATTAGCAAAATGAATTAACAACAAGTGAATATCAAATAGAAAGCACTTATGGAGCACCTTTGGTCTACCCAGCAGGTGATGGGATTTATCCTATGACATGTCTGGATACATCTGTGTTTACATAGAGCAAGAAATGAGAATTTGAACCTATAAAACAGCTGGAAAATGTCTCACAGTACTACTTCTCTGACTTTAATCATTTCATTTTCACTGGCTCTCCTAGTAGAGAAAACAGTTTTGAGTTAAACAGCAGTTAAGATCTTAATCTTCTGGTCTTGGAAGGGCACACAGTGTCTTTACCCAGGGGCACTTCACCAAGGAGACCAGGAAAGTGCCCACTTGTACTCTTCCATTTTTAAATTAATTTCTTTTTCAAAATAAATACACAGGGTACAAAATGTACAAAAGGGCATCTGTGAAAAGTACGTCCCCTGCTCCCAGTTCTCTTCCCCATGGGCAACCTCAGGTACCAATTTCTGTATATTCTCTCAGAGATATTTTACACGTATATAAGCTTCAAGCAAATAACATACCCTCCTTTATGCATAGGATCGTATCAGCTGTATCACTATACAGTTTTTTATTTGTTAAGATTTAGTACCAAGAAAATTCTTTGTTACTTTTTATGGCTGCATAGTATTCCACTGCATGGATGTTCCAAAATGGATTAAACCATCTCCCAATTGATGCTATTCAGGCTGTTCTTAAGCATTAGTCATCACAAGCAATGCTGCAATGACTAACCTTAAACATGCATTGTTTTGGACATGTTCCAGCATATTTTTAGGATAAATTCCTACAGGTAGAATTGCTATGTCAAAGGTAAATGCGTTTGTAATATCAATAGACCTTGTCAATCTGCCTTCCATATTGGTTGTATAAATTTACACTCTCACCAGCAATTAAGCAAGGGCCTGACAACCCTGCAGACATATCCAGTGTATTCTGAGACATCATGAGTTTGCAAACCTGATAGATAACAAAATGTTATCTTGCTGCAGTTTTAATTTGCATTTCTGCTATTATGAGTGATACTGAGAAGCTTTTCTTATGTTCAAGGTCCATTTCTTTTTCCAACCTAATTGCCCATATCCTTTGCATATTTTCTACTGGGGTTTTGGACTTTTTCTTATTGAACTGAAGCTTATTAAGAAGTTTAGTGGCATAAATTGCCATTTTTCTCTGGTTTATCATTTGTCTTCTGGTTTTATAGTATGCAATCACTTTAAAATTTTCTATGTAGTTGAATTTAGCATTTTCTTTCTTTCTTCTTTTTATTTTGCACCTCTGAATTTTTGTGTTTTGCTTAGAAAGGGATATCCCACTCTGAGATGATAAGGGGGAAAAAAATCTACCATGCTATTTTCTAGTACTTTAAATTGTTTCTTTTTTTAATGTTAAAGTCTTTGATTTATCTGGACTGTTTTGGGGCATGAGGTGAGAGACGTGAACTCACTGCTATCTTGTTTTAATGCTACTTATTGAATAATCCATCTTTTCCTTCCTGATTACAAATACCCCTTTATTATCCACCAAATTCCAATTCCAACTCTACTGATGTTGTTACTCTGTTCCATTGGTCTTCCTGTCTATGTATTATGTCACACTGTTTTAGCTATTGTAGTTTTATAGGGAGACTTTTTAGGGAAAGCTGTACTTAGTTCTGAACAGCCCCTCATGCCCTTTGCAAAGCCCAGTAAGCCCCAGCTGGGCTGTGGGCAAATAAAGCACTCATTCATTCAAAAAACAGTAAACATTTTTCTGGCTGGCTAGGTTTAAATTTCTGGCTAAACTAATTTCCACTCATCACTCTTTCAGAGTTTTCCTAATTAGGAAAACTTTTTCAGTATGCAGAGTTTGTCTATTTCACAAAAAAATCCTACTGATCTTTTAATTGCAATTATGTTAGTTTTATAGTTGATCTTAGGGACAATTGACGACTTTATGATGCTGCATTTCCTATTCAAGAATTTGGTGTTTTGAACTCTCTTGATTGTTAAAAATATATTGACATGGGAGTTATTCAGTTTTCCTGGGTCTCCCCCATGTATACATGTTATTAAACTTTTGTGTGATTTTCTCCTGTCTAAAAAGAATATATTGACAAGTATGTTGTTAGGCTTCTGCCCATTGAACAGAGAAAGCCTCTTTCAGCAGTCCCATTTTCCCACTGATGTAAAGACACTGGTATTGGCCTGGCCAGGCAAACTTCAGCCCAGAATGCTGGGTCTCATCTGGACCTCTCTGTTTCTCAGGGGACCAGGGAGCCCCCAACCAGACCCAGGCCAGCCCTGTCCTGGGGCACCTGCTGAGGGACCACTTGGAGGGAAGGAACAGCACCAACTCCACCAGGGCCCTGAAGCTTCCAGATGGGACCAGTGCTGCCTGGTATATCCTCACCATCGTTGGCATCTATGGAGTGATTTTTCTCTTCCGACTGGCCAGCAACGTCCTCAGAAAGAACGATAAATCCTTGGAAGATATTTATTACTCAAATTTGACCTCTGAACTTAAGAAGAAAGGGCTCCAGAGCAAGGCAGCCAAATGCTCTTCACTGCCCATTACCAACAGAGCTGTCCTGCAGCCCAACCAGGCCAGCCTGGGGATAATGTGTGGAAACAGCAGCCCCACACCGAAATCCAAGGAATCCATTGAAAGTCAAGGCAAGCAGGCCTCCGTAGAAGAGGCCCAAACTTCTTGCTTTGGGGGGAAGCTTTGGGTTTAACTGAAACCTTGAGAGAGGAGTCGAGCCCTTGAGTGGGGCTGGAAGAGCATCACTGAGCCACTGGTGGATGGGGGTGTGACCAAAAGCCAGCATCCTGTTTCCTTCTCAGGCTTTCTGGTGCTTTGAGATGAGCAGGGGTAGTGGCTTCCAGCCCAACTCAACCTTCACTGGAAAAGCTTGTGCTCCAGGAAAGGGCATGGAACATCCAGTGTTCTTAGAGTAATCTGGGAAACTCTTGGTGTATACGTGAAGGTGGCCTCTTGTCATGGAAAGAAGGCTGAATTTGGAGTCAAATCCCTTGGATGAAAATTCAACTTCTAGAGGGTCACATGAACTTTGAGTGGCTAGTGGCTCATCTGGAACATGTGAGGGTTGGGATATATGGTCCCAGAGGGCCATTCATTCTGAAAACTCTGGAATATCGAACCAAAGTTGTCAATATCAACATCTTCATTTTCAGAAGTTCTTCATTTTCATTGAGAGGGTGGGGACCATTAAAAAAAGCATTAGTTTTGGAGTCAGAAGAACCAGACTCTAGTCTGAGTTTGACTATTGACCACTTTGTTGTCCTTGCACACATCACTTCACCCCTCTGGACCTTAGTTTCCTTACAGATAAAGTGAGGATACTGATGCCAGTTTTCTGCCAATCTTACAAAGTAGATAAGAGCTAATGAGATCATGCATACGAATGTATTTTGGAAAGTAAAATAAATATGTAAATATAAGCCCTGTTGTGGTGGTGGTGATAATGGTTGATGGTGGTGGTGGTGGTGGTGGTAATTGATGTTGATGGTGGTGATGGTAGTATTGGTAGTGGTTGACGGTTGGTGTTGATGATGGTGGTGTCAGTGGTTGATGGTTGATGTTGATGGTGTTGGTGTTGGTTGATGTTGATGGTGGTGGTGGTGGTGGTTGATGCCTGATGTTGATGGTAGTTAATGTTGATGGTGTTGGTGGTGGTTGATGTTGATGTTGGTGGTGGTTGATGTTGATGATGGTGGTGGTTGATGTTGATGTTGGTGGTGGTTGATGTTGATGGTGGTGGTGGTGGTTGATGTTGATGGTGTTGGTGGTGGCTGATGGTGATGTTGATGGTGTTGGTGGTGGTTGATGTTGATGGTGGTGGTGGTGGTTGATGTTGATGGTGGTGGTGGTGGTTGATGTTGATGGTGTTGGTGGTTGTTGATGTTGACGGTGGTGCTGGTGATGCTACTGTGGATCAGGAAATGACTAGTCTACCGGTAATAGCTATAAGTAATGGCTGTATTACCTTATTCTACAGGAGAACCCATCTGCATAACAGTTGATGGCCTGTGCTCTGAATCAAGTCCATGAAATTCAAGTTGTACATGTAGACAAAACAGTCATTTTTAGTTTTTGTTACCTTAGACATCAAACGATTCATTCAAATGTTTTACAAATATCTGTTACTTATATTCTTGTCTCTGCTTTAAAGAGAAATAAGATCTTGGGCTTCCCTGGTGGCACAGTGGTTAAGAATCCCCCTCCCAGTGCAGGGGACATGGATTCGAGCCCTGGTCTGGGAAGATTCCACATGCCGTGGAGCAACTAAGCCTGTGTGCCACAACTACTGAGACTGTGCCCTAGAGCCCATGTGCCACGACTACTGAAGCCCGCATGGCTAGAGCCCATGCTCCACAACAAGAGAAGCCACTGCAATGAGAAGCCCGTGCACTGCAACTAAGAGTAGCCCCTGCTCGCCCCAACTAGAGAAACTAGAGAAAGTCTGTGTGCAGCAACGAAGACCCAACGCAGCCAAAAAAAAAAAAAAAAAAAAAAAAAAGTATGTGGTTTGTGTTTGTGTGTGTGTAAAAAAAGAGAGAAATAGGATCTTGCCTACCAGACTGATTAATTTAGAGAGATTGTGATTAGCTGAATTTCTACAAGTGGCTTTCAGTAGGCAAAGAGAAAAATATATTTTATACCAACTTCTGTGAAGTTTATCTAGTTTGGCTTTTGGAGGGGTCCCCTGGACTACAATAAAATGTTTTTCCCTGTCTTCAGACAGTGGTCTACAACCAGCCCCATGATTTAATAAAGGTTAGAATTAAATGCCAAGCCTTTTTTTTTTTTTTTGAGAGGATGAGATAGACTTCCAACTATTTTTCTTTTTTTCATATTTTCCACATCATCATCTCACAGGCTCTCCAGCAAAAGTGTTGGTTTGTTTATATAGTTAGGGCTGGGCTTCATCCATATATTTGAGATGCTTACAGGGCAGGATAAAACAGTAGACACAAAGACAGATAAAAATGTAATCCACGGTGACTAGGAATACAGAATGCACTAAAATGGGAGCAAAACGTCAGAACTTAAGTGAATTTGAAGATAAAATACATACTCTCTTGTTGATTGCTTCCTCATTATGCATTTTTCTCTTCCTTAATCCAACACCCCCTAATTTGCATTTCGGAATCCATATGGCTCTAAGAAAGCTGAAACTACTCCCAGTGCAAGGCTGAAATAAGAGACCTAGGTTAATCTAATCAGTGCATCCTATCTCCAGCTTCACTCACTGGGGCCAAGCTGGACCCATGACCTAAGTAAGCCTTAGAGTGACAGGAAGGACTTCCATGGGGAATTCTGGAATACAGATGCCCTCTCTTGTGCTGGATGGTGTTAAACACAGATCTGAGTCTGGAATTGCTGGAGCCAGTTTTTCACCGTGAGAAAAGCCAATCTGAGGGCAAAAGCCAACATAAAGAGGAGAACTGAGAAAATTACAGAGGCTAGAGTCCTGAGCAGACTGTGCCCAAAGCCTTAATTTCCCACTGGACTGTTTTAGTTTATGGGCCAATAAATTCCCTTTATTAAGTCCTTTGGAGGTAGGCTTTCTGTCCCCCTCAACCAAAAATATCCTCAATGATACCACTGGAGAAATAATTTCCTGAAGGAAGTGGGCCTTGGAGTGGAATTTAATAAAAAAGCAATGTGATGTGGTAAGGTGGGATCATTTCTTTCACAAAGATTTTTATATTTATAGGATTTTGGGTTTATAGGAAAAACACAGATTTGGTATGCTTATGTCAGCTCAATAGTCACTTGTAAGATTTCTCGTAACTTGACCTCTCAAAGAGCATTCAGTGAGATTTTGTTCCATTTAATCCCTAACCCCTGACTCTTGTTGTGGAAACTCCTTAGAGGGCTTGTCATGTTAGACATGAGGTCAGGACTAGCTCCAAAGGTATTTCCTAAGGAGCAAAAGCCACTGTCTTCCTACTGACACCCAGACACAGTTAGTTACATGGGATCCAAGGACATTTTCCCTGCTTGATCCAACTTTACCCACTTTCTGGGGAGCTGGGCAGAGAGTTTGCCAGGGAGATGTGTTCTTGGGCGGGAATTAGATCCGTGTAGGCTCCATTATAAGCTAGACTGGTGGGAAAGAACTTCAGGTATTAACAATATTTTGTGCAAAATCCCTTAAATCTAAAATGTTTAGGCTCACAGCAATTAATCACTGTCTGGGCAAAACCTATGTAGCTGGACTAGGAGGGAGAGGTTCCAGCACCACAGTGTGTGTTCAAGTCAGTGAGTGAGGAAGAGATTTGCATGTTTCACCAACCCTGGTGGAGACAGGAACAGAGTAAACTGAGTCCCAGATTCAGACACCTTTTCTTTCTTTGTCCTATAGTAAGTTTTCTCCAAGATTAGCAGATCAGGTCAGATGAAGGCCTTCCTCTGAAATGGGAATTATTTAAAATCAACGTAGAGGGAATTCCCTGGTGGCGCAGTGGTTAAGAATCTGCCTGCCAATGCAGGGGGCACAGGTTTGATCCCTGGTCCTGGAAGATCCCACATGCCGCGGAGCAACTAAGCCCGTGCCACAACTACTGAGCCTGTGCTCTAGAGCCCGCGAGCCACAACTATTGAGCCCGCATGCCACAACTACTGAGGCCCACATGGCTAGAGCCCATGATCCGCAACAAGAGAAGCCACTGCAATGAGAAGCCCGCACACCGCAACGAAGAGTAGCTCCCGCTCACCGCAACTAGAGAAAGCCTGTGTGCACCAACAAAGACCCAACCCAGCCAAAAATTTAAAAAATTAAAATTAAAATCAATGTAGAATGGATTTGGTTCACTGTCTCCAAGAATGGCTTCCTCTGGGATTTGTGGCTGACGGTACCAAGGTTTGTACCAAATCAAATCAAGGTTACCACATCTTTCCTGGGTGATCAGAACACATCTCTTCTAAATAAAAGTCTAATCAGCTCTGCTGCATTATGATTTGTCTGGTGTGATATAATTACCCCAAGATTTTAAAAGAGGACTTAAAAAGAGAATTTAGAGGGTAAACATTTGTTAGTATTTACCCAGCTTTTTGTAGAGTGGCAGGTGGCTCTGATTCTCAGAACTGATTCTGATTGTCTAGACTTCCACCAGAGCAGAAGAATGTCAACTCACCCTTCAATTAAAGTTAGACTTTCTTCTCTTGGTAAAATTGAAACCAACTCTAGCTAACTCATGAAAAAAATGGGGGTGCCGGGGGGAGGATCTGGGAGAAGGCAACTGAGCTAGCTCACAGAATCTAAAGGGCAGCAGCTTATCCAGGCTTCAGGAAGGAGAGAGGTCAGTTTGCTCAAGGCCCTCACTCAGTGCCCTCAGCTGGAGAACCTTCTCTCTAGGGTCCTCCCAGAAGATGGCTCAGCTCCCATGCTGTCTCTTTGTGCCTCTACTCACGTTTCAGATGTCAGAGGAGAGCATTGCATTGGATCAGGTATAGCAGGTGCCCACCCCTTGGACCAATCACCCTGAGGGTGGGCCCAGGGAGTGGAGAGCTCTGACTGGCTGAGGCTGGGTCATGTGCTCCCTTATGTGACCTGAGGGCACTAAGTCTAGGAAGAAAAGGCCAATAAAAAGAACCATTGCTCAGATATCACCCTCTGTGGAACTTTCTTGACTCCTAAGGCAGACTTGTTTGCTCCTCCAGGGCTGCCAGAGCACTTGGTAAACACTTGGATGGGTCAAAGAGAAAATTTTATTTAACAGAATTTCTCCAAGGATGAGAACTGCATTTGTTTACCAAGTATTTGGTACAGGAAGTGAGACCCCAGAGGCTCCTGAATATGGGTGAGACTATTCTACAGGAGACCAGGAGAAGAATTTGCTTCTCAAGAGAGGTGGAGGGAGGAAAAGACGGAGGGGTGATTAAGGGATCTAGCTTGATGGCAGAACACACTGAGAAATGTCTCCAATGACTCGCCCACCACCAGTCCCACCAGCTCTGATCCACCATGTTAGGAAACTCAAGAAACAAACGCTTGAAATGAGTGGTCTGGGAGACCGTGAAGGGACTGGGTGATGTGTCAAGTCTGTGGCAGGTAGAGTTGAAGCAGCAGGCGGACATGGGATGCTGGGGGCAGAAACGCTTTAGTTCCAGTTTAGTTTTAGCTAAACTATCAAGAAGTAACAAAAGTCGTGGGGAAGCTGGTACCAAATTTAACCAAATCCCTGTAGAGTGGGTATGGGGAAGAGGGAGGGTGGGGTGAGTGCTTGAGGGGGACACCTGAAAACTTGGTCCATCTATTAGAGCACTTATCACATAAGACTACAAAGACTGGTCTGCAGTCTGTGTCCCCCACCGACGCATGAGAATATGATTTTAAGAATAAGGACAACATCTTATTAATTTTGACATCACTCACTCCTTGCAAACACACAATAAGTATTTGCGGAATGAGTGAATGTTGCAAGTGTGTCAACTTAGTTATTTACAATGGGTGCTATTCCATTTGGGATGGTAGGTACTAACGATTTTCTCTAGGCACTTTCTCCTGGTGGAAATGTCCAGTCCTCAGACAAAATATAATGAGCATGGAATTTGCACAGGGGACTGGTTGTCCTTAAGGTCTGCTTCCAGCAAGCAAAGGGAGTTGGATTATTACTGTTTATAATCTCTCTCTATGTTTACAAAGTACACTTATCTTTCTATCTCATTTCAGTCCTTATAACAACCATGGGAGGTGGGCCAGTTCCTGGTTTTGGCCCTGGTGGCTCCCTTGCCACCCATAGGCCTGACTCACTCGTCTGTCTTCAAGCCAGCTCAGATATCCTCTCCTCCAGAAAGCCTTCTCCCCTTGCCCAGTCTCCTACAGATGTGCCCCAAAAATAGCAATACTCATTTAAAAATAATAACAGCTAAAATAAAAGGACTTGGTGTGTACCAGGTGCTAAATGTTCTACATGTATTATCTTGTGTGCCTGTTACCCATTCTCTGCATCCCCAGGTCCTATGCTGCCTCTATGCTAACACCCACCAACGAAGCTAGAGATAAACCACGCAGTCATTTGAACAGAGGAAGTTTCATATAAAGAATTATTAAATGACAACTATGAAGAAACTATGAAGATGTAAAGAGAACTCTAAAGCATATCCAAGATCTGAGGGAGAGTGCCCAGGGAAGGACAAACTTGGAAGGGGGTCCCCTCCCTAAGGCTGAGGTGCAGACCTCGTTGGAGAAGGTATGGCTGCAGCCACTGGGTGGTGGAGAGGTTCACAGTGTTGCCTGGGCCACAGTCTCTGGGCAGCAGTTAACAATTTCTCTGGCCCAGCAGAGCCAAGGCTGATGAATGGGTGCATAAAGAGAATTGAGGTATAGGGAGTCCACTCATGGGCAGGGTACCACATAGTCTGTTGTGTACTGCACCACGATGGGAAGGCTGCAGAAAACAACTGCCCAGGACAGAGGCCAGCACAGGCTAGTGGACAGCCAGTGGGGGAGTTAGGCCATTGGTAGTGTGCTATGGACTGAAAGTTTGTGTCCCCACCCCCAAATTCTTATGTTGTAGCCCTAATCCCCAATGTGATGGTATTAGGAAATAGGGTCTTTGGGAGGTGATTAGGTTTAGATGAGGTCATGAGGGTGGGGCCCCTACCATGGGATTAACGTCCTTATAGGAAGAAAGACACAGGCCATGCACTCTTTGTAAAAGAAGCATGTATAAAGTGTGGGTGATTCGGGACAATGTGTTACAACAGAACTGAAAACTTGATCAATAAACCTCAGGTCAGAACAGAAAAAGAAATTTATGTCATCCACCATCAGCATTAGCAATATAATTTGACACAATGGAAAATTTAATGAAGTGAAACCAACCAGTTGATGAGCCTCCAATAAAAGTCGTAAATGTCAAATTAAGCCACATCATTTCCATGACATGGATTTCTGTGCTGCTCTCATGTGTGCACAAGTCCTGAAGTTCTTTGGAGAGTATTATTATTGTAATTATTATTTGCTGGGGAGATGCTGAGCTGTCTGCCCCCGAGTGGTATTCCTCCTGGGTTGTTTGAAACCCTGATTGCCTCATGCCTTCTGCCCTAAGCTGCCACCCCAGACAAGCACTTTCATGCATGTGTCTCTTTATCAGCAGGAAGCACAGAGGGGAGCCTCTCTAGGCCAGGCAGGGCCCTTTACTCCACACCCCCTGCTTTGTAAACCCACTTAGCACAAGTTATATTAGGAAGTTTAATTAGCAGAAAACAAACAAGTGGGGGGGGGGGTCGCAGCTGGAGCCCAGGGGACATCAGGTCCCCTGCTGGGGTCGGCTGTGTCTGAACAAGTGTCAGCGAGGCTCTTTGCACGAAGGACAGAGGACAGATCTCCTCCTGGGGAAAGAGAGATGAGAGAAGTAAGGTTGGGCCCCTCTCAGGTCCTGAGGGCCCAGAAGTCCTGGCAAGAGCCCCGAGATTTACTGGGGGCTGCTTATGTCACAAGCACTCCCTGAACCAAGCAGTGGCTGGGGGAGTGGGATGTGCTGATTGGCTTAAGTTTGGAGCAGGAGTTGACATGGCTTCCTCCAAAAGAACCTGAGCTTCATGGGAGACAGGTGAACACTGGAACCGAACTCAGGGCACTGTCGGGGAGCGGGGTGGGGGGGTGGTCGGGAAAATGGAAGTGGAGAGGCAACCATGTGTCCATTAAAGGTGCTGTAGGAAGAGAAGAAAACTAACATTTAATGAACACTACCAAACGCTGGGTGCTTTGATGTATACTAGCTGGGTGATCCCTTTATGAACACCACTAGGTGCATGCTATCCGGGAATTGAGGTGCAGAGAGGCTAAGAAAACTGTATATTGTCAAACAGCGGGCAAGAAGTTCAAAGCTAGGTCCATGTGATATTTCTGTGAATTATTTGTCCAAAATGTACCTTTATTTTCATCCAAGGTGAGGAATGAGAAGGCTACTGGTTCGGGCTAGGTTCATTTCTCTCTCATGCCCCTTGCACACGGTGGGTTGGCTGGGGCTCTGCGCTGTGTCATTACTGTCCTTGCTCTGAGACCCAGGTTTCTGCAGCAGCCACTGTCTGAAACATCTCTGGTCTTGGTGTTGAAGGGAAGAGCTCCAGAGAGTCTCACCTGGATGGTTAAATGCTCTAGCCCGGAAGAGACGCACATCACACCTGCCTACCACTCACGGGCTAAAGTAGCCCATGGTCCTTCCAACCACAAGGGGGTGGGGAAGTGCCATCGTACCCTGTGCCTGGAAGGCCAGAGCCAGACAATCCAGGAAGAGTACCAATGGCTACTACAGAATTGAACCAGATCCCAGGTTCTCAAACCATGTGCTAAGGACCGAATGTTTGTGTTCCCTGCCAAGTTCATATGTTGAAATCCTAACCTCCAATGTGATGTATTAGGAGGTGGGGCCTTTGGGAGGTAATGAGATCATAAGGGTGTGGCCCCCATGATGGGGTTAGTGCCCTTAGGAGAAGTGACCTGAGAGCTTGCCTGCTCCAATTACTGCCCTCTTCATGTGAGGAAACCCTGAGTAAATGACTGTCTGAGGGCCCAGGGAGTGGGCCCTCACCAGACACTGTATCTACTGGGTCTATAGGCACCTTGATCTTGGACTTCCCAGCCCCCAGAGCTGTGAGAGATAAATGTCTGTTATTTTTAAGCCCCATCTGTGGTAACTTGTTACAGCAGCACAAAGGGACTAAGACTCCTTGTTCCACGGAGGTTCCTTGGGTCTCCGCAGGAGTGAGGAAAGGCCAGTCCCATTCCCTACATTCTGTCCTTTTCATTCATATAAAACTCAAACCTTTCTACATTAAAAAGAAGTCTATAAATTTTATGTGAGGAAAAAAAATTGTCTGTTCCCTTTAAAACTAACTCTGGGGTCCCTGCCATCTCTACACCCATAGGTCCCCACCAGGCTCTGATCATGCCTTGCTCTCAAAAGGGGGTTTCAACTTGGCCTCACCTTAGAATCACATAGAAGTCTGTAAAAAGCTTGATGATGTCTGGGCCTCACCCCAGACCAATTCCATCAGAACCTCCGAGCTCGGGGCCCCGGCATAAGCAAAGCTCCTCTGACAGTTCCTCAGTGCTGTTCCAAGTAGTGTCAGGAAGCAGCTGAAGCCCCGAGGGCTGGTTCTTGTCTTCCAGGTGAAGGCGGAGGAGAAGCTGGGGGTGGGAGTCTTGCCTCCGTTAAACGAGGCAAGAAGCGAGCGGAGGAAGGTTGAAGAGAATTTGGTCATTACCCTGATGGTTCCAGCTCCTTCCCAGCGGCAGGGAGCTGGGGACGATGTGGCCTACGGGCCCTGGGAGGAGTGCCCAGCGGGGGTGCTGTCACGCTGGGCCGGGCCTGAGGAAGGCGGCCTCTCTGAGCGCTGCTGCTCGGCTGCTGAGAACACGGGAAGCGCGTCCAGAGCTGCATGTCCTCCCACAGGTCCAGGTGTTCAGAATTCACACACACGACACCGTCCACACACACTCACACGCAGACACACACACTCACATACACATCTGCACACAACACACATACACAGCATCCCACACACATATACACACACACGAATGTGCACACACACATACACACTCACATGTGTAAATCTACCCCACATATACACCTCACACACACACATACTTCCACACATGTATACACACTCTACACACACGCACTCTTACATCCATACTCACATGCATCTTTTTTGTTCCACAGGAAAGAGAAAGATCACATTTTGGGGTGAATGAAACTCCTCCCTTGCCTGGTCCAATTCTCTCATCCTACGCGTGAGGAAAAGCAGCTGTGAGGAGGGTCAAGGCGTGTGAGAAGCCCCCCCTTGGTTCTGGTCAACTCTCCTTAGCTCTAGAAAGTACATTAGAAGGATTTTTTTTTAAGAATTTGTTTTTTTGTGGAAAAAAAGGTGACTGGGGGTTCTTCTCTTGGTTGGCAAAGAGAGGAAAAGGGGCACTTTTGTCCTCTCTTCCCAAGCGACTTGTCTCCCAAGCGGGGTGATGATCATTCCAGCTCCATGGGTCGCCGTGAGGATTAACCAAGATGCTTCGTGTTGAGGGACCAGTGCTGTTTCCGGCACTAAGTGCTCTAGAACAATATCATTACCCCCAGTCGCCGACAGAGCAGGGGCACACGTCGGATACACACGTGCACAAACACACACACACACGCGCACGCACACACACACAGAGTCACTGGTGGATCGTCTGCTGAGCAGTGAATTTGGGTTTCTTCCCAGCAGTTTTTCCTTCCTGCCCTGCCCTTTGTAGGGGGTGCTGGGCTCTGTGCTCGTTGCCCTGGAGGAGATTCAGGATGCCAGGCCGAAAGCCTGAGGGCAGGCCCTCTTCCCCTGTAGCTGAGATTGTGCTACTTGTCCTGCAGAAGGTAGGGGAGGACAGGGCTGCCTAGAGGAGAGAATGGGGGCAGAGCTGTACCCAAGCCTGGGGCCGGACAGAGCCTCTTGGGTTGGGGGAACTGGGGGATCCTCAGCCTATTCACTCTTGGTTCCCCTGGAGTTGGCTGGGTCTCCTGGGGCAGTGGCCTTGGGCACACACCTCAGTGGGCCGGATCCTAGCCTTGAGGTTGTCAGCCCCAGCAGGACTGCAGTGCCTATGTGCCGGGACCACAGGGTTGGATGCAGGCACGTCCGCATGTGCCCACAGTGAGCAGCGGGGAGGGCTGGCCTCAGCATCCTGCCAACGCTCTGGCCTTGAGGGCGGGGTAAGGAGCCTCTACAACGCCCGAGTCCAGTGTGATTGATTTATATCAATAAGAGACTGTCTTATAGAGTGAAGAAAGTCAGAAAGAAAAACAGATATCGTATATTAACGCATATATGTGAAACCTAGAAAAATGGTACAGGTGAACCAGTTTGCAGGGCAGAAATAGAGACACAGATGTAGAGAACAAACGTACGGACACCAAGAGGGGAAAGTGGCAGGGGTGGTGGTGGGATGAATTGGGAGATTGGGACTGACATATATACACTAATATGTATAAAATAGATAACTAACAAGAACCTGCTGCATTAAAAAAAAAATTAAATTCAAAAATAAAATAAGAGGGCTTCCCTGGTGGCGCAGTGGTTGGGAATCTGCCTGCTAATGCAGGAAACACGGGTTCGAGCCCTGGTCTGGGAGGGTCCCACGTGCCGCGGAGCGACTAGGCCCGTGAGCCACAACTGCTGAGCCTGCGCGTCTGGAGCCTGTGCTCCGCAACAAGAGAGGCCACAATAGTGAGAGGCCCGCGCACCGCGATGAAGAGTGGCCCCCACTTGCCACAACTGGAGAAAGCCATAGCACAAAAACGAAGACCCAACATAGCAATCAATCAGTCAATAAAGAAATCTTAAAAAAAAAAAAAATAAAAAAAAAATAAAAATAAATAAATAAATAAAATAAGAATAATGTTTCCTGCACAACCAAGTTTGTGGAATAAGACTCAAAGTAGCACATGTAAACACACATCTGTGTATATGTGTGGCAACTCTTTTAGTTTATGGGATTTGGTGGGGGGAGGTTACGGTTGGTGAAACCAGTTTCCAAATGTTCCCCCTTTTTGGTGACGAGCAGAATTTGTGCCAGGTGTGCCAACAGAACCACACTAATACTTACCCACTGAGTTAAGATTTCTGTTAACTTTCCGTCTTTGAACCGAACAAACTTGATCTCCCAATTATACAAAATTAATTTCAACAAATTAAACATGTGACAGCATTCTACCTTAGAATATCCGTTACCCAGGCAGTGAAGAAGAAAGAAGTACAGAAGTGTTTTCTAGAAAAGCAGATAGTAGTGACTCTTAGGGCCAAGGGAGAAGGTTGTGACTGGGAAGGGGTGTGGGGTGTGAGGCTTCTGGGAAAGCAAGGTTCTATCTCGAGTCCTGGGAGGTACTTAAAAGGTGTTGCCTTATAAGTCATCAAGGAGACATATAACTACTGCTTCCTGGTGGTCCTTCTGCCATCCTGCAAATTCTCCAAAGTGGGACGTGACCCAGGTGAAGCTTTGTTCTTTCTCCCAAGCCCTTAGTATCTCCCAACAGAACCTGAATTCAAGAAGGGGAAAGCCACAAGGCATAGCATCAGGGGAAGGAGTGAAGCGAAGGGTTCTCTGAGTTTCTCTGGCCGCCCATGGTGCAATGCTTTGCTTGAGTCCAGACCCCACTTTGCTGCCTGGCAGGCTACTTCTTGGTCCTGCTCGGATGCAGGCTTGGCCTCTCCCTGGGCCAGTGAGGGTGGAGGCTTGTGGTCTTTGTTGGTTTCCTTTCTGTCAGGCTGGACAAGATGTCCCAAGCTCATCTTGCACATTTCCTTCCCCAGACCTACAATCAAAGGACCCCTGATTCCTTCAGTAGGAAATAATATTGAGAGACCATAATCTGGAGGGTAGGAGTACACATTGCTACTGAGTTTGTTCTGGTTTTTGACATGATAAGCAGTGAGGTTCATTAGTTTCAGTTTTCTTGCATATTTTAGAGATCATTGTGTTTTAGTTTTCTTTTTTTACCCTTTTTTTTTAAAAAATGTGAAATGTTTACATTTTCTAGTCAAAACTATAAAACAAGATACATTCAGAGAAGATGTCTCACTTCTTTTCCTCTCTCCTGTTCTATCCCTTCCCCTATACGTAAGCATTTTTAATTAGTGTTAGGTTTATTCTTCTGTTGTTTATATTTGAAAATACAAGCAAATACGCATATTCTTTGTCATTTATACACACACATATTTACACAAAGGTAACATTATACATTTTCTTCTACACTTCTGAGCATGTTTCTCGTATCCATACATAACTGAAGATTGGATGAGAGAGAAGCAAAGAATTGTTGTCTTGGAATTGACTTCATTGTATTATATAATGTTTTCACATCGCTCCAGGCCACAGGGTCCTGTGGGACAGGAGACAGAAAGGGGTGTCTGAACAGGGCGGGGCTCTGGACCACCATCACCACCTCAACCCAGCAGCCACACGTCTACATATTTAGCATCCATATCAAATTTGGTCTGAAAATGGTTCCTGCCACCAGAAGAAAAATTCTAAGAGAAAATGGCCACAATTATCAACCCAAACCCACTGATTCTAGCCTCTGAGAAAGTTGCTTGGAGAGCACAGCCTTCATGTTAACTTTACTGTGCTGGGTTAGTCTTACTGTCTGGCGTTGCCTAAACTTGAGTCCAAAGAAAACTTTGTGGGAAGAAAATCTTCATCCATTCAACAGTAGAGAAAAGGACCCAGTAAATCAGTTTGTCCACATCTTCATTTGAGGGAACCCATTATTCACATTTATGAAAGATCTTTAAGGAGACAAGAAAATACAAAGGAAATTAAAGACGCTGCTAGAGTTTGAAGTAAACTGTCATTCTGCCTTGAGTATATAAAATTAAAGTCCTTTGTAGACGGGGTATTGAATTAGCTCAAGAATTGGCGGCCCCAGTGAAAGACAGGTATGCAGGCTGACTTTCTTTCGCTGTTTGCCATAACCTTTCTGCCACCTGGAAGAACCACTCTTGATTGTGAAAGTGGACGGGCAGCAGGCACAAAGTCCACGTGTACACAGACATAAACCATATACGTGTCTAGGCCTCACCGGACACGTCATGACTGTACCCCTGGGGCCTGGCCCAATGCCTGGTGTATAGTAGGTGCTCAGAATGGATGAATGAACAAATATATTACACTCCATCCTCATGACCTAAATGGAAATGAGTCAGGAACTTGGCTCATCACTGTTAAAAGGTTGCTTTAGGGGCTGAATTGTGTCTACCCCAGATCACATGTTGAAGCCCTGACCCCCAGGACCTCAGAAGATGACTATATTTGGAGATGGGGTCTCTAAAGAGGTGATTAAGGTAAAATGAGGTCATATGGGTGGGCCTTAATCCCACAGGACTGGTGTCCTTATAAGGAGAAATTAGGACAGAGACACATGGGCACACAGAGGAAAGGCCAAATAAGGACATAGGGGGAAGGTGGCCATCTGCAAGCCAAGGAGAAAGGTCTCAGGTGAAACCAGACCTGCTGACACCTCGATCTTGGGCTTCTAGCCTCCATAACTGTGAAAAAATAAATTTCTGCTGTTTTGTTATGGCAGCCTTAGCAAACTAATACAATTGCCAATCTCTCTCCAGACCTACTACAGATGCAATGTCAAAGTAACATCTTGGATGGCTAGCCATTCCCATTCCCACGTCATATAAGCCAGAAAAGAATTGTTCTGAGTGTGTGTTTCATGATGCTTTGAAATCTAAAGTGTATCTATGGGACCAGCTCAGTTGTAAGAAAGCCCTTTATGAGGTCATCATCCCACTCTTTCCAGATCTCTGCAGATGGAGACACTCAAGCTTTGAAAAACACTTGAAGAGCTACCATGCCTCACTTTGCAAAACCTCTTTTAAGAAACATTATTATCAGAAATCTATTCAATAGCATGAAGAGGAAGCAATGTCTCCAGTATTTGAAAACCCTGAGAACGCTGCAATATGATGGGTTTACAACTGTATATTTTGGGGAGACTGATATCCCTGAGAGTCTTGTGACAGGGGAAGATTTTAGTGATGGCTATCTCATGCCAACTCCAGCTTGGTGTATTGTGCATGCCGGTGGTAGTCAGGGATGGATGCCTTGGAAATATCGGATGTTCCTAAGGGATGAGTTATGCATCAAACAAGAAGACAGTCTCTTCTCTGAGTTCTGTGATGTGGCAAAGAAGACCTACGGGAAGTGCACCATTGTGGTCAAAGAGAGAAGGCGGCAGGATGAGATGAAGCCAAAGGAAGACAAAGAATCTGAGGCCCAGGCCCATGTCCCATCAGTCATTAACTTAACGAACATCACATGTTGTCCTGAGGTGGCCAAGTCCTATGGCCATAAACTACTCTCTCTGCCTTCCCCTTACAGTTATCTGAACCCTCTAGACTCAGCCTGGTCTTCTCTGAAATGGTTTATCATCAATAACAGAAAGGAGTTTTGTTTGCAGTCCATTGATGGTGTCTATTCTTACCAGTATATACTCTTCAGTGATTTAATTAGCAAAGGGATTGAAAGGATAAACCCAAGCAAATGGAGAACACTAACAAAGTACGAAGATGGGAAAACTACTATCTTGGTAAATTTTCTTAAGTGCGATTCCTCTAACAAACAGCAGGGCTGTGCTGTGGGCATGATCTTTACCAATTCTGTTGGGTTTGATTCTGGACCACTGCAGCCAAAGATACTCCAACAATGACCTCACAGGGATGCTGTGAGGACGGCTTCCTAAGGACACTGGCAAAGTGCTTATGGTTTGCTGAAGGTTTCATTAAATCTTGTTGGTAAATTAGTGATCTTGACTTTCATCTGGTTAAGGCCACTCTGAGGGCTATTATGTCACTGAGAGGATGAGGGTTAACTGAGCCCAAAGGAGCTTGGAAGTGAGCAGAGATGAACAGAGCTAAAGGTTGTGTGAGGAAAAAAAAGAGAACCAAGAGTGTGCTCACAAAAAATTGAAATTAACTAGCGTGCCTACCAGTTTAACTACTGGTTTAACTACCGGTTAACTACCGGTTTCAGGCCACCAAAATAATCCACTGGGAGCCGGCTTGCCATGAACAGATGTGGTCCCGACAGTGGCTGAACAGGCTCTTTCCCTTCCATTGCTTGAAAGCAAGGAGGCAGAGGGTGAGCAAGAGACATCCAAGGAAGCGAAATCCCTCCCAGATCCTCCAGGTAAGTTGGTGGTCCCCATAAGGAACCTGGAAAGCTATGACAGTGGTTGGTTCAAGTTGGACTTGGTGGGTGAACAGGTGATGTAAACAGGAGGGTCTACAGAACCCACTTATCCAATCCGTCTCCCGTTTCAACTCCAAGAATCCCAACGGGAGGTCATTCGCCTGTCGTGCAGTTGCATCTTGGGGCCCTGGTTGCTGAGCCACCTGTGGCTGGTACAACAATATCCTAAAGTCTGGGGCTGCTGCTAATGGTGGCTGTAAGGATTTGTGGTGGTATTTTTCACTTTTATAAAAAAAAAAGCCCTGCCTCCTATTAAACATATCACAAAATTCACTCTTGTTTATGTATGTTCAGGCAGTAATTCTATAATATCCTGGGGTATGTCAAAAACAATGTCTGAAAATTGCTACCAACTCCCAACAGACTTGCCTATATATCAGATGGTGAGGCCAGGTTCCCGCCAGCCAAGCACAGAAAAATCAGATTCTTTGCTTGTCTTCTGCCCTAATTCCTTCCTGAAAGTCCCTGGATTATTTAGAAACACTTCGTCAGAAAACAGATGTTCAGTGCTTTTCAGCAACTAAGCGGTGGACTTCTGCAGCATCTTGTTATTATGCATTTTATCTGCAGATGAATCACACTTACCACCTCCAACCACTGGGAACCAGACACTCTCAGCTGCACCTCCCACTTTACAGCCAACCGTGCAGTATGAGTTTCTTGTGGCTGCTGTGACAACTACCACACACGTGGTGCATTAAACCAACACAAACTTATCCTCTCCCAGTCCTGGAGGCCTGAAGTCTGAAATCAGTTCCGCTGAGCCAAAATCAAGGTGTCAGCAGGGCCACGCCCCCTCCACAGGCGCTAAGGGAGAATCCATCCCTGGTCTCTTGTGGCTTCTGGGCGGCTGCCCGCCTTCCTTGGCTTGTGGTCACATCACTCCAGTTTCTGCTTCTGTGGCCACATTACTTTCTCCTCTGCTGTGTCAAATCTCCCTCTGCCTCCCTCTTATAAGGACACGTGTGACTGCATTTAGGTCCCATCCAGATAACCCAGAATCATCTCACCATCTCAAAACCCTTAATTTAATCACACGTGCAAAGATTCTTTCTCCATATAGGGTAACATTCACAGGTTCCAGAGATTCAGACCTGGATACATTTAGGGACCATTATTCAGCTGAGCACAGGTTCTAAAGAAGGCTTTCTTCTGCCAGCTGAAATACTGCATTTCCCACTGGCAGTTACCCCTGATGAAATGGCTCTCACTGTGTGGTACTTTTATTTTTAAACCTTTTATTTATTTTATTAATTTTTTTTTTTTTTATTTTTTGGCCATGCTTCGTGGCATGTGGGACCTTAGTTCCCCAACCAGGGATCGAACCTGCACCCCCTGCCGTGAAAGCGGGGAGTCTTAACCACTGGACCGCCAGGGAAGTCCACTGCATGGTACTTTTGTGTGGTTTTTTTCACTACTTGTTTCATGTATGTTTTAGAATTTATGTTCCTTGAGAGCAAGTGATAGGACTCAGACCTCCTTGGTGACTTCAGTGTCAGCGGCCTGGGTTTGGGATGTGAGTGCGTTTTGCCCCTACGTCGCATTTATCTCACACCTGTCCAGAGTTCTGTAGTGACAAGCACTAACAGCTATACACGCTTAACTCACTTAATCCTCACAACAGTCTGCGATGTAGGAACTACCATTGTCTCCATTTCTCAGAAGGGTAAACTGAGGCACAGAGAGATACGTAACTTGCTCCAGTGCGGAAGAGTTGAGGTTCAAATCCAGAGTTCCCAGGTAGAGCTGTTATTCACACAGCCTCTCTACTAACGAGCAGCTCAGTTCACCCTCAAAACAACCTCTCAGGTAGGTTCTATCACTTTCCCATTTTACAGATGAGGAGACTGAGACACTCAGGCCAGTCAGATCCTAAGCCCATGTGCCCAGCCGCCATGCTTGGCTTGGTTATTGAAACACGGTATAAGGCTCGCCTCTGACATCAGACAATCAGCTGAAGTGGCTGCCTCCAACTGGACACAACAAAATATACTTCAGCACAATATTGAGCTAGAGGCAGGTACTTTTTAAAGACACACTATTTTGCAGTGAGAAAAAAAATGGGAGGTTTTTGGGTTATCAGATGAACAAGATAGACCAACAGGAGCTATTTTTTCTTGGAAAACCGAGATGATCTAATAAAACGAGTTCAGGATTGTATTCCTTCGAGGCCTTGTTCAATCATCAGAAAGCAAGTAGGGGAAAAGAGAACATCAATATAACCAGAGATCAAAGGGCCACGGGTAATGTGCAATTGAGTTACATAATATTGTACTCATAATTAAGAAATGCTGTTCTATGCCAAGCATGGAAACTTCCAGGAGAAAATAATGGAAAGTGCACGGGGTTCTGGGAATCGGATGGATCTCGTTAGAATAGGAAGTTTCCAGCTTGTTAACTATGAGACTTTGGACAAGTTACTTCCCTGAGGCTCAATGAACTCATTCGTAAACTAGAGTTGAGGGCTTTAAACGCTTAGCACACACCAAGCCACTACATCAAGACCAGCCCCGACTCAGCACTCAATAAACTGGAGCTCCTGTTATTGCAGTGCAGGCTGGGCTTCCAGCAAGCGCGTCCACAGTTAGATCTACTGTAGCTGACCTCATTTCCTTTTCACTCTTTGTAGCAAATTCTTGCTGCTTTTTATCACTGGGTTGTAATCAGAGTAGACACATCTTAAGATGTGTCTTTTGATCAAAGGAAATTTTTTTCTCTGGCATTTCTTTTAAGACCATCTGCGATAGGTTAGGGAATTAAGGATAAGAGGTCTCTTCTGGTGGTGTGGACAGCGAGGTTGGTGAGTACAGCCTGGAACCTTTTGGGGAGCAGCACTTGTATGAAATAAACAGTGGGTGACAAAGCCCAGCAGCCCTGCGGGTGTGGACACATCCTCTGGAAGACCCTTCGCGATGTCGGTAGCGCTGACTCCTTCGGAGAGGTTGGCTGAGGGAACGTCTCATCCACTTTGGTCCTCATCAGGACCAAAAACCACATGCCCACTCCCTTCCTGTGGGCCAGGCTCCCCCTGAGGAGGTGGGGCATTGGAAAATGTGCTGCTCTGGAAAGGGCCCAGAGGGAAATAGGCAAATGGAGCTGAATGCCCACTGGCTCTGGCCTTGACCACTCAAGGAAGGTCCAGGCTCAACTGAGTTGATCGAGCCACACCTGGCCAATCAGGGGACCAAGTTGCCCCCCGCCATCCCCGCAGGTGGTACACACTCCTTCCATTTGTGATCATTTTACATGTACAGAACATTTTTATACACTTGACATCATTCAGTTTAGACAACCACCCTGTACATAGGCAGGGCTGTGATCGTTAAGCTCATTTTACAAATGAAGACAAAGTCGGGTGGTAACTGACTCACCTGGAGGGATGCCCACCTGTAGTGACAGGAGGGTCAGGACGAGAATCCACGTCTTCCTATCAGGAAGTCCTCACACCCCTCTCTAGCTTGCTCTATGGGTCGCTCAGGATTAGGTCAGGCTATGAGTAGTGGAGACCTAACCACAGAGATTTAAACAAAATAGAAGGTACCCTCCCATCCCCCACCAAAACAAGAAATGCTAAGGTGGCAGTTCAGGGCTAATATGATGGATCCACGATCATAAAGAACTCAGGGTCTTATCTTTTTCCTCTACTGTCCTAGACTTGGTTCCATCCTCAAAGTCACCTCATAGTCCAAAATGGCTGCTGAAAAAGCCATTGCATTAGCATTCCAGGTAGCAGAGAAGGAGAAAAGGAGGAAGAAGGGGGCTCATCCCTTTTCTTTTAAGGGGCTTTCCAGGAAGTCTCACACTTAAATCTTCCACTTAAACCTTCCACTTAAATCTCATTGGCCAGACTTAGTCGCAAGGGAAGCTGGGAAAGGTAGTCTTTATTCTGGGTGGTGATGTGGCCAGCTGAAAATCCCTGCTCCCCTTCCTTTGGGTGTTACCACTCATCCACTCACCAAATATTCGAGCACCTTCTATGTGCCTGTAACGTGTGGCCCGGACAGGGGCCCGAAGAAAGTAGGCTCGAGCCCTGGAGGCAGTCAGGTTGGTGGTGTGGAGTACCTCTCGGTCAGTGAGATTTTGGAGGTGTGGGGAGTGGGGGCTCAGAGTCCAGGGCCTGGTTGGGGCGTCCGGGGCAGAGCGGCAGGAAGAGGTGAAACTGGAGCCGAGGCCAGAGGAAGAGCAGGGACTTCATCACAGTGGGTAGAGGGGGAAGGGGATGGGCAGCCCAGGAAGAAGGTCAAGTGTGCCCAGCCTACCCACTTCCCAGGGCACGGGGTATGTGATTGCGCGCGTGTGCGTGCAAGTGTGCGTGTGGCGAGCAGGGAGCAGTGTGAGTGGAATGAAAGGAAGAATGCAAGTGTGGAAGGGACAGGATGGAAAAAGAAAACAACGTGTTGTATGAGAAGGAGTTTGGGCTATTCTAGAAGGAAAGGAAAGACACTGAAGGGTGTTGAGCAGGACGATGGGTTAGAGTTTTCAGGTTAGGGTGGGGAAGCATAACTTTTCCCACCAAGGAGTCCGGCTCCTGGTTAAAAACCCATGTGTGGTTTTTCAGGCCCGACCGCAGGCAGTTACAAAGGTGTCACCCAGCAGGGCTCATGGGGGCAAAAGCCACCCTCCCCGCAGCAGACTTGGTGACAGCCAGGGCCCTGCAGTCTCTGAAGGGACCTGTAGTCCACGACTCAGGCCCCTGACCTGGAGGGAGAGGGGAGAGGGGACTGCAGACCCCAGGTCCTCTGGCTCTGCCCATCCTTCCCACGCTCAGAGTAGAAGGACCTGCCTCAAGCTAAAGGGGAAACCGAGGCCTTTACCCAGCACAGCTTCCCTGGGTAACCCCTCGCCCTGCATTTACCGGGGCCTTCAGTGCCCGGCCCCCAGATGCCACCCACCCCCAGCCCGGCCAGGTTCCAGTCCCTTTTCCTCTCACATCTCCTTCAGCCTGTGCTCATGCTCAAGCTTACTCCTTCTGGAAAAACCTTTCCCTCAACCCTGCTTTCCCCTAAGGCTACCAATGTCTCTGTCCCCACCTTTGAGGTGCACAGCAGGCGGCAAAGTTGGGAGAACTTCTTTTACAATTTTTAAATAATCAGCTCGCCGTGAAGTCCCTCCAAATTTAATTCAGTGGGGCTAATTGTGAATCTTTGAAAAGTACAATCAGTACATTAGAGAGTATCCAAAACATCTGGAAACTCAAGGGAAATATTGAGCCAATTATTTGAAAACTAACCAGTTATTTGTAATTAACATATTGCTCAGACAAAAATTTGTTTCCTGACTTTGCAGACCACACACACACGCACACACACACACACACACACACTTGAAATTAGGATGCAAACGGCACTGTTTCTATTTCCTCAGACCCTCCCCACTTCCCACTGCCTGGCCTCTGTCCTCATCGTGTCGTCTTGAAGACTTGATGACCCACGACTTGGAAGAACAAGAACGTCTGCCCACCTGCCCTGTCCTTGCACGGGAGTGAAAAGTACAGGCCCAGAGCTGAACTACGAGGTCCACATCCTGTCTCTGCTTCTTGCCAGCTGGGGAACCTTAGACAGAGAGGTTAACCTTTCTGTGCCTCGGCTTCCTTATTGTGAGACGGGGATGATGACAGATGTTGGGGGGAACAGATGGAAAGCAGGAGGGAGAGGTAAGGGCTAAACAAGGATCCGCAGCTGCGTTCTCTCTCCTGCTCCCCATCCTATTGCTCCGGATGTTCTTTCCCAGCCTGGCTTCCGGCTCATCTCCCTCCGCCCGTCGTTTAAAGCTCCAAAGGAGATTCAAGGACCACCTCATCGGCATCCCCTTGGGGTTTTCAAATTTGTACACAGATTCCTGGTCTCTCCCGCATGGCTTTTGATGCCATGGGTCTGGAGCCCAGCCCAGGAATCTGCACTTTAAACAGGCTCTCGTGTGCGCTCACATTTAAGAACGCAGCCTCAATCCTCTTTTCCCTCCAGACTCTCCATCACCCGTGGCTTCCCTCCGACAAGGACGAGACCTGTGGCATCTCAGCACAGCCGGGGTCCTCAAGTCAGCAGAGTCGCAGTACTGCGCATGCGCAGGCCCGGCCCCTGCAGGAGGTTGGGAAGGCTGCGTCCAGGCAGGTGTGCTTCCCTGAGATGAGAATTTGGAGACAGACGGGCAAGAGGTGACCTTTTTTCAAACACCCCAGATTTTTTGTTTGAAATATTCAGTTCCTGAAATATATTATGTACGTCTCTGCCTCGTTAAGCAAAGTATATAAAAACAGTTTCACCTTTCCTTAATTACTAGAATCATCATCATGCACAAGTCATAATGGGTGGCGTTCCTGGTGTGGGCTTGGCGATCGCACAGACGAGTTCTCAGGCCTGGTCTGCTGCTCAAAGGCCGTCTCTCTTGCCCTGAGGTATTTCTGCCGCCAAGAGCCTTTCTTCATATCTGATTCTAGTATGTTGTAAGCTCGAAAACCAAAAACGTGTTAGGAACCCGTCTAATAAGATGAAATATGATCTGTGTGAGGGATCCTGGGGCTTTCTTGTGCGTGGAGGATGTAGATTCCAGTTTACGTTCTTTGAAACATCTTTCAGCTGCCCAGGGGCGGTGGTCTTATGGAATCGTTCTCAGTTATGGTCCCGAGAGAAGCTGGGTAGGTGCAGTCAGATGGGGTCCTGGGTGTGGGCTTTACCAATCACTCCATCCACCCACGTGTTCATGCATCCAACCACTAATTTAAAGTCAAGCTACAAGTCTACTGACTTCATGTCCACAGGGTTGGAATAGTATCAGTAACTCCAACTACAGTAAGTCCCCTACATACAAACCTTCAAGTTTCAAACTTTCAAAGATGCAAACATGCATCTGGTTCCAGCAAGGAACCAGAACCTGTGCCATCAGGGTCAGGCGTGAGTGAAATTGCAGCTTGCCCTCCGCCTCCTATTGCTGACGACCCTTCAGCTCTACCATCTCCCACCTCCTCTCCCTCCTCCAGTCGTAACTCTTCTTGCCTGTTCGCTCGATGCCAGCCCCTATATGCCAGCTGTTGTACTGTACTACTGTACTCTTCAAGGTACTGTACTGTAAGGTTAAAAATGTTTTCGTGTTTGTTTTTTATGTATTATTTGCACGAAAAGTATTATAAACCTATTACAGTACAGTACTGTATAGCTGATTGTGTTAGTTGGGTACCTAGGCTAACTTTGTTGGACGTACACACAAAATTGAACTTACGAATGCACTCTCAGAACAGAACTTGTTGGTATGTAGGGGACTTACTATAGTGATTATCTCCCCCTAGTGGAAGAAGAGAGTATCAGAAAGGTTAAACTCCAAAACACAGTTTACAGAAAACCTGTGGGCGTGGTCAATGGTTTATTCCTATCCTTAGATGATCTGCTACCGAATTTTCCAAGAAGACGGCCAGATGTTCCACCAATTCCAAAACTGAGTTCTAAATCCCAAAGCCTAGAAACACACCTGTGTTTAAAATAAACCTGAACATCTACTAGGTGGGCATAGAGTCTCCGTGAAAAGCCAAGGCCACTCTTCATCCCCTGCCCTTGGGTTTATGAGGCACATAGGTGTAAGTACATATGAGGAAAGGGTGCCCAGAGGTAGTGGGTGTGATGCCAGGTGTGCTGGGAGCCCATGATGCCCTCATCCTGCAGAGAGGTGAGGAAGCAGAGGCCGAGGCCCTAGCGCAGGAGCCTAGAGCAGGGGGGGTGGGTCACCCGCCAGGCTGCAGAGCCCGCCCTGACAAAGGCAGGAGGCTAGGCCATGGCCCAGGGTCAGCTCTGGACCCTACCTGAGCAGGTCAGGGAAGCGAGGGTGCCAGGCTGCAGAGATCCCAGGGCATCTCACCTCTGCTACGGTCATCTGTTCCTGCTGCACGAGACCCAGGCCACAGCGAGGCTCCCAGGCAAAGGCCAGAGCAGCGTCCTGCAGGGAGGCTGAGGTGCGCGCATGAGGGAAAGTTCCCTTCTATTCTGGGATTTGTAGCTTGTAGAGTCAAAGTCTCCTGTATTTAAAACTTTGATTCTGTGTAAATTCTGTTTTCTAAATTGTGATTAGGAGCATCCAGCAATCACAGTAAAACTTAAGAAAAATATAATTCCCTTTATTCCTCATGCTTAAAATTCCAAGTTCTGCCAACCTGGGCCAGGATGGCATGGGGCGGGGGTGAGGTAGGGGGAGTATCTACTAACATGCCCTCGTGCAGATTTTCCACGTGGCTGCCTGCAACGAGACCAAATATTCCACCATATTTGTGGCTTTGGTTACTGCTGCCTCATTCCCCATCCTCTGGGGTATCTTGAGAGAAGTGAAAAAACAGGAACCTTTTAATAGAGACCTCAGTCTGTTAGGGGCTGAATCAAAATACTTATGGACCCCACTCCTCTCAAATCTTAAAGTCTCCTGGGCATGTCCCGCCCTTCATCTCATATCAGCAAATCGGAACAAGCAAACTGGTGGGGAGAGAACAAAGCACACCTGGGCTGCTCTTTCCTCCTCATAAACAGAGGCAATTCCTCCGAGACTTGGTACCCACCGGGGCAGGAGGGTCTCATCCTGTACTCCTCCCTGCAAGGACCTCACGGGTCAGCAGAGGTGCGATGCTCCTGGAGCAGCCAACAGCCCCTCCCCCCAACAATGAAAACACAAGAAAGAGCCGCAGTGCTCGGAGGAGAGAAAGAGGAGGAAAGGAGCGTAGGCACTAGGGCAGCAGGTTAGAGGGATGGAGGGGTGGGTGAGGGAGAGCAGGCTGACGCCACAGCTACGGCCCGGTCGTCTGTGGAGGTGCACCTGTGATCTGGTACCCACGGCTAGGAGATGCTGGAAATGCAAAATTCCCTCCTCTCACTACACAGAGGGGTGTGTGTGTGTGTGTGTGTGTGTGTGAGAGAGAGAGAGAGAGGAAGAGGGAGAGGGAGGGAGGGAGAAGGAGAGAGAGACATACACATACTTTGGCTTATTCCAAAGACCAGAGACACCCTTTTTACAAAGGTATTTTATTTTAGTAAACAAAATACTGGTTCTTTTAAAAGCACATAAAAATTCACATCATTTTAAGTTAGACTATAGGCTGGGAGTTTTCTTCTGACACACCATTCAATAATTAAATCTTTCTTCTCAGCAGGAGTCCACTCAAGCTGACATTTAAATTACAAAATCTAGAAAGGAAGACCAAAGGGAGAAGTATGAAATGTCTCACAGAGTAATAGTGATTGTTCTACTTGCTCAGCATTAACCTTTATGTTCAGCCATTTACACTTAAACAGAAACCTCTGAAGCTTATCTATTAAGGAATGAATTTTTAGCATCACAATTTCCTTTCATCTAAAAATCCCTTTTGTTTAAAACAAGGCTCCAGGCCAAGCTTTGATAAGCTGCTGGCCTAGGACGGGAAACGGACTCTCCTGGTCAGTTCTAGGGTCAGCTGGACAAGCCGTCCATCCCTACCTTGCTGACGGGCCTCTACTGAAGTCTGTGGGAAGGAAGAAGCGTTTATGACCTCACGCCTCGTCTTCTCTTTCTCTTTGCGGTTAACACACAAAATGATGACTCTGTGGATCAGAAATCCAATCAACATTTCAGTGGAAACTGCCTTCCCTCACCTTTTCCAATTCTGAAGTGCTCCCTCTTTCCCCACTCCAGTGCCTACTCATGAATTTCAGTCAATAAAACATCTTTTTTTTTAAAAAAAGGCAAGATTTCATAAGAATAACTTCTTTTGCCTGGCACTGCATACAGCTCACTCAGGACCAGTGAGAGGACCGTCTCCTCCCCCGGGGTGAGGAACAGGAGCTGAGTGCTTCCCGCAGCCTCTCCCAGCATCCGGCGTTCAGGACCAGGACACAGTGCAGCCGGGAGTGACACACTGTGGCTGAACATTCGACCTGGGGTCAATTCTGGTTCTGCTCTTCACCATGTCTGGTGGGGGCCATTTTTCAATCTGAATGGACCACACAGGACTGTCAGGAGTGGTCAGTAACATCGCTGTATGTGAAAGGCTCAGCAAAATGCTAGCCCAGGACAATCATTCAATATGCTATTACAATTATTACTCATAGGGATGCTTTTTAGCCTCAACAAGTCTACAAGTATTGTAAGGGAATTCACGTCTACAGAAGCCTGTCTCAGAGTGGACAGAGGTTTTGGAGGTCACCAACCCAGTGGTTCTTACAGTGACCTGTTGCTGAGAAGACAGCGTAAGAATCACCTAAAAAGTTTTCAAAAGAACAGACGCCAGACCCAACCACAGGCAGAATGGAATGTCTCTGAGGCTGGACCCTGGGAATCTGCATTTTAACAAGCACCCCAGGCAAATCCTGACCATTAGCCAAGTTTGGAAACCACTGATCTAGAACTCCCCGCTACCATATTTGAATCCTCTAATTTTTAGAGAAAAGCATAGAACTCAACCTGAGAAGTGATGAAACTGGATGAGCACAACAGAATTAAGTAAACTGCTAATTGTCATAAGTTCGATCTGTAAGGGGGTGTTTAATAACTTCCTGGTGCCTTAACTCAACAAACACCTTCTGGGCACCCCCTGTGCTCTGGGACAGGCACCGGGCTACAGCAATGAGGAAGGCTTTGTGCCCAGTGAGGTGGTCACCGGGAAGGCTCTCTGGCCAGGGGACCAACCAGCAAAGGCCAAGGGGCATGAAAGTCTATCGTGGTGAAGCAATGGCCTGCAGGAGCATAGAGAGAGGCAGCAACGGGGGCAAACGTGACCGGGGTGAGGATACGCTGGGAAGGGATTTATATGCCATACCTAGGAGGCATTATCCTGAGCTTAGCAGGGCTTCTTAGTCTTAGGTACAGGCAGGGGTCTTAAATGACCTGTGACCCCACTTCCTCCCCACCCCTGTCTGCAATTTTATGTACAATTTAGGTGTTTCTAGTATGTGAGCTTCTGCAGGGAGAAGGTCCACAACTGTCATGAAATTCTCAAGAGTCCTGTGACCCAAATCCAGTTAAGCACCATTGCTCCCAACGAGGGGGAACCAGTGCAGGCTGAGAGCAGAGGCGTGGACTAATCGCACATTCCCTGCAGCTCACGAGCAGACGGGGCTCGAGGGTCAGGACCTGCACCCCGCACCTTGTACACAGCTGTTCTACCTCCTGTGACAGGTGGGGCTCCGCGCTCACCCACAGCCTTCAGGCCGCGGGATCCGGAATTCTCTGAACTATCACATCCAAGGACAGGCCCGCCCTAACCCACTGTGCAGCCTGCATTTGCAAAGTCCCAGTACCTGTGATTTCCCTTTAGTTATCCTTCTTCTCTGACTGCCTCTTCTTTTCAGCTTCCAGTTTTTGCTGTTTTGCTTCCAATTTTTTCCTTTGGTATACTTTGGCTCCGGCAAATGCCAGGCAGAGAATTAATGTTTTCGCTACCAAGATATACAGCAGCAGGGGCACGTGTTCAAGAACCTTAAAGAGGAAAGAAACTATCCTAGATGATCTGTACTTGATAAGGAAGGTTTCTTTCATGTTCCTTCATTCAACACACATTTCCTGTGCACCTATTATGCACCAGGCACTACACTAGATGCCAGAGCTTCACTGGTGTAGGACAGACAAGGTCCCTGTCCCCGTGTCACTGTCACTGACAGTCTAGTTTTAGGTGCCCTTCATCACTCCCTTGCTGCTGGCTTCACAGAGAGGACCACCAGTGGCCTGCAGATGTCATAACTCTGCTCCCTCACAACCTGACCTTGCACTCTGCCGATCACCTGGCCCCCTGCGTCTGAGGCAGCAGCTCAGTCCAGTGCGAGGAGCCAGAGCCAGGGGATTGGTCCCAGCCCAGCTCTGCCACTGACTGACCCACTGACAGACCGTACGACCTGGGTCAGTCACTTGACTTTCCTGAGCTTCTGCCTCTTCATCTGCAAAGGGAGGTTGGACCAAAACTTCCTTCTGAATTCTCCACCCTTATAGGATGCTATGATTTTCTCTTGGTTCCAGCTACTCATCAGCACTGGTATTTGAAGATAAAATAAATATATAAATAAAATACAATAAAACTTAAAACATTAAAACTTAGCTACTTGTTTATTGTTTCTATAATTTCCTGTCGGAGGGAAGTTTTAACCCATTGGCTAGAATGAAGTCTGGGGAATAACTAGGGGTTGGAATTACTCCCTTTTTGCACCAGCAGGCTTTATTATGAAATTAAGTATATCACAAGTATCTCAAGGCAAATACTATACTAGTTTTGTAAACATGATTAGTATGACCTGAGTGATAATTATGAGCTTTCTGTGTGATTAAAAATTCCTTCCCAAATAAAGTGAAAAGGTATGCCTTCGTTGAGAGATCATTATTCTAGAGGACTAGGTAGGATTTAGTCCAATGAAACCATTAGGTTAAATGCCAAACATCACTTATTATACGCAGCACCAGTATAATGAGACTCTGCGATGGACAGTGCATTAGTCCCTCCCTCCAACGGTTTAACTAAAGCTCGTCTGAAACTAGTTAGTGAAACCTTTAGCTGATAACAGTATGCTTGCAGACGTGGAGGGCTAGAAAGGATTTTAAAGACGACTTGGTCTACACCTTGTTATACAAACGAGGAAAGTAAAGCTCAGGGCCATTGAAAGGCCCATCCACGTTACACGGCTAATTCATGAGGAGGCCAGAGTTGGAACAGAACATTCCAACCCCTACGCCAGCTGTCTTTCCACTGATTCTTGATTTTAATGTAGTGGAATTAATGAAATCAACAAATTATGTCCCAAGAACACTCTGAGTAACTAGATAATGGTTTTCAACCACAAAATCATTTTAAGGTAAAGAATAAGCACAACGTATGCACTTCAGAATGCTCACTCTGGCAACAGTATAAAAGACTAAAAATGTTACAAAAGTGAAACCTTTTATCCTGACAAATAGAAGCAGCTTAGAATACTGATTTGGTGTCCAGGTCCTTCCTGCCTCAGACCTATGGCTAATCTCCCCGACCTCCCCCCAGTAACCCTCTAATTCATCTACTTTCTTGAAGGTTCACATTTTAGGGATGAGGATTGGCTCTATGTTTATAAGCCAGCTAAGAAAGGAAAGATTGCTAAATTGTACCTCCCTGGAGGCAAAGATCACCAGTTTGGAGATATAAACTTCTTTTTACATCCACTAGGACTTTCCAGGCTAACCGAACCCTGGCTTACTCTGGCAAAAGTTACCCTCTTCCAATTCTCTCAATCTCTATGGATGACCCTCTGGAGTCCTGTTATAACCGAGCCCCCATCACCGCCCATGGTTCCCGTGGCCTAAACCCAAAACTAAGCTGTGGCAGTTACAGGAATGTACATCGCAACCAGAAGTTAGAAACCCACTGAAATGGAAACACATCAACAGATGGACCCAGGTAAGTGGTTTCAGTATTTACTTTCTTTTTAAAGGCTGTGGAGAGAAGGTGACAAGAGGCAGAAGTTTCGGGACTGAGAAGGGGCAGGGCAATGGCAGTGGAAGTCAAGGACACCACAAGGGCTAAAGCGAAGGTTTCAGGGCCCCTGTTCCTGCAACGCTCTTGGACAGTTTTGTTAAATCTTCAGTCGTGTTAAATCTCTTCCTCTGATTTCCTTCTAACAAACCCCACACGTTAACTCCCCAAACCTGCAAATCTTCAAGGAGGTAAATGAGTAAAATATAACTGGGTGGATTAGATCTATAACAATTTTTTTAAACAAAATCCCAATACCTGTGTCATGAGAATGACTGACTTTTTAAACACACTCTGTTGTTAAGGTACTAATACACAGGTAGGGCTGACTGTCGCTGATGGCCACAGGCCGACCGAGCTAGAAGGGGAAGCACAGGATTCACCGGGGGCTCCATAATCCTTCAACCTCCTGGGGGTCCCCGCAGTCAGGGCAGGAGAGGCCATTCCTTTCTGACACTACGTGGAAGGGCGCCCCCCTTTAAACATGAAGCTGCTCCCTGGTAGCCCTGGAGCTGTGTGTCTGCCCGAAATTGGGAAGGTATGGGTAGATTTTGTTCCTGACACAGGAAAGGACTCCTTTTGTGACAAGCAGGATTGGCCTGGGTGGTTAAGTGGGTCGACGTCACTCCACAATTAAAAAGAAAACCTTCTCTGCGTAGTGCCTCACCGGTATACATCAGAGTCGCCCGGGAACTCGCTAGCCCCAGGCCTACGCAAACAGAAACTCTGGGCATGGGGCCACAATCCGTATTTTAACTAGCCCTCAAGGTGGTCGTGCTACATGCTGCGGCCTCGCAGCACCAAGCACACGGTCTGACCCTCGCTGGCTGACGTGGCCTGTGGTACCAGCGACCGCCTGTCGTCGGGCTCTGCAGAGGCTAAAAAGCCTTCCCTACATCTCACCCCACACTGCTCTCTGCCTCCCCTACCCCACACCCTCTTATTGCCTTGTCTTTCCTTCCCAGCCTTTCTACTGGCAGCTCGGGAACCCCAACACAGGCGAAACAAACGCTCCCGCATCTCCAAGCCCTGCACAGAATGCTCATTCTGCCTGCTGAATCTCAACCAGGCTCTTCCTAAACAGGCCCCAGAGCCCTCCCGCAGGGCCCCCCCAAGCCCCATGGAGCTGGGGAAGGAGGGGGGTCTGTACTCTCCCGCCTCCCTGATCCTGCTTCCAGACCTTTCCACTTCTTGCGATGAAAGCCAGTGGCTGTTCTGAACAAGGAAATGCTTATGGTAATTGAAAAAATACATACGATGAGATCCTAAGTTTGAGAATACACACATTACACATATATGTGGAAAAAGCACGGGAAGAAAATACACCAAAATTGTTAATAGTAGCCATCTCTGGATAGTGAGACGATACATGATTTTGATTTGATTTGATACTTTTCAAAGCATCTATTTTCCTGACTGCTCTCTTAGCCAACCTCCAACCTACCCCACTCCATCTCCTTCCGGGAGGTAACGTGACACCCCCCTTCCCTCTCTAAGACCTGCTGACTATCGCCCACAGTCCTCCCAATGCTTGCGGCTAACAGGAAACTCTTTGGTTGCCCTTGAACTTCTGCTCCCACCAACTGCATCTAAGGTTTTACAGGGGTCAGTTGTGTTTATTCTGCAGCCAGTTTACTTAAGTAGCACTTGATGTTATAATAGATAATTTATTTAAACACGAGACCCATGAACTATGACTATGTAAAGGAAAGGCTGTCTCCATGAAAACTAAGTTGCATGCTGTCAAAGACTCAATTTGAACTGGAAAAAAATGATACTGTTGACAACACAAATGTAAAAGATTAGGGAAGAAGAGCATAAAAATCAGGAAAGATTTTGTATGCAGATTGCTTCATCAGATCTTCCTCATCCACTTTAAAGAAACCAAAGTGTGAAATTATAGGTGAAACTTCAAAGGCGTGGTTTTTGCAAGAAAAGTGAGGCAGATCTGAGGGCAGTCGATGTCCTCTCAAAGAAAAGGCCTAGCCTTCCTCCAAAAGTCTGGCGAATAAATGTACATTTATCTGTTTTTATTTAAAATATTACATATTATTATGATTCCTGCTTTAACCTACTTTTTTTTTTTCTTTTCTTTCTTCTTAATCAACCCATCTCTACAGAACTATTATTCTGAATTTTTACGATCAGGAGAAAGAAAAACCCCAAGCCATAAATAAATGTTTAATGGTATTCTTACCTTCCAGTTCATGCTGGGCCAGCTGGGAGTTCACTCCTGGTCAGTGCGGGCCACTCCACTCAGACAAGGAGGAGAGCGAGCTGGAGGGGCAGGTCTCACTGTTCTGCTGGGGAAGAGAAGAAACAGGTCAGTTTGGGTTTTCTAGAGCAGACCACCTTAGGAAGACTTCTCTTTGATGGAGAGAAGGCCCATGAACAGAGACAGCAAGCTCTGCAGAGAGGAGGTAAGCGTCCCCAGCAAGGTGAGCAGAGGCTGGGGGAAAGCGGAAGGCCCGGGTGAGGGTCGAGACAGCCTTGGCTCCTGCGGAGCAGGAGGATCCCCTTGGGTGCTCCTGACGGGGGAGCGGAGCCCCGCCAAGCAGAGGGGACGGCACTGCTCCTGAGGCACGTATGCTCCCGCTCCATCCGCCTGTAGACGTAAGAGCCCAGGTCCAGAATCTGTTCCTCCAGCCACCCCTGCCTTGAACGAGAGCTGGTCTGGGGATGAGTGTCATTTTATTTCTCAGGTCCTCTGAGTGTTAATTCAGGTAATCTTGGTTTTTTAAAATATCTGGAAGGAAGGGAATAAGTGATAGGGGAACAAAATATCCTAAGAAAGCCACTCAAATCTAGAATTCCCTCTAAAACGTGAAGGAGACCTAGGGGAAGGTGAGGCAGGAAGTGACAAGGCAGGGACACGGCTGGAGCACAGGATTTGCTCTGAGGCCTCCTAAGCCACTATTTTTAGAATACAACACATGCCCCAAGAGTCAGAAGACTTGAGCTCTGGATGAAGAGCCTACACACTCTGGTAAGCGACTTCCCTCTGGGGGTCTCCGTCCCATCTGCAAATGAAGATGGGGGTGTCAACTAGACGGGCTCTGGGGCCCCTACTTTTTTTGCAGTTCGGCGACTTTCAGCATAATAGTCACAGCTTCGCTTTATTGTGCCCGGCTGTGCGGAAGTGCACTATATGTGTTAACTCAGCTAGTCTTCACACCAGCCCCATGACGTGCAGTTCACCGTCTACACTTCGGAGATGAGGAAACAAAGTTTCTGTGACACGTCCAGAGTCACAGTGGGGACTGAGATTCGAACTCATCCAGTGCGGCTCCAGAGTCTTATCCTAATGCAGACAGAGAGCTTTGCAGTAAAAAATCATGCGGATGCTTCTCTTTAAATATACTTACAATTAGAATCAAGAAAGCAGAAAATTTCACGGGCCTTTAGAATGGGGCTAATGAGATAAACTTCAGGGAAGATGGCTTTTAAAACTTTCACTTACAAAAACATCTAAATAGAAAAAGTTCAGACCTCATTTACTCAAGGTCATAGTATCTTGAAAACAAGCTGGCAGTTGGCACAAGATAGCCAAGTTTTCCCCGTGACTTTTTCAAAGTCAGATAAGCTAACAACAGGAATTTACACCACAAATCTGTTTAAATGCGATGACCATGATTGAAGGTGCTCATTACCTTCACGTATAAATGGCCTATTTGTCTTTAAGTAGCAGCAGATTCTGCCCTGCACTGGAGAAATATGTTCCTACCAGGTTATAACCTGTTGCTGGACTTTTCACTCTGAATAATCTCTAGTAATCTCAGGAATCAGCCATGTTGTAAATTAAAATGATTAAGGTTGTGCAAATTTTATTTTTACAACTCCTGCTTTTATTGAGTTGTCTGCAGATACAAGCAGACAGGTTTGGCTGTTCCCCACACATTTTCTGAGCCCAAATTACATACTCAGTGAATTGAAGTAGGTAAGATATTAATTCCCAAGGTCAAGGACCACGAATAGGTCCAAAAAAGTTATAGGGGGAAATAAAAAGAACGCCCGGTGGTCTGGCCCTCTGGTAAACATGTACTAAGTTTACTAGCAGTGTGACCTTGGACGAGTCACTGGGCCTCTCTAAGCCTCAGCTCCCTTGTCTGTAAATTCTCCTTCAAAGATTGGATCATAAACACTAAGCACCATGTTCAGCACATGAAAAGCACTGAACAAATTATCAACCATAACTGTTATGATAAATACCTCTTTCCACTAATGGACATGTCAAGCTGCAGAACATAAGCAGGTGGCATCCAGGGCAAAGTGAGACAGCAGGGTATGGTATAAAGAACCACCACTGGGCAACCAGGAGAACTGGAGATCTGGACTCTATTCTTGGTGGCACCAATGGCAAGGCATGTGACCTGGGGCAAGCCATTAGCCTCTCTAAGCCAAAGTGTTATCATTTTAAAAACCAGCATCCAAAGAACAACGCTGTAACGCTGAAATGCCTAAGTCACCACTCTCTTTGATATCACAGAATCTGACTAAAAATATACTGGCAGCTGCCTCAACATCATGTCTAGAGTGATAAAATTCAATCTCTTTAGGAAAGAAACATATTTAAAGTCCATCTGCAAAGCAGTGGAAGGAGTGCATTGAGGGTGGGAGATGAGAGGGCAAATCAATCAAACTCATCCCCACCCACTGCCTCCAAATGATAACTTTTCCCCATCTCCCTTAAATTACAGGCTCCAACTCAGCCATTTTTGTAGCACCCTGCCGGACTTCAGCAAATGAGAACAACTGAGAAAGCTAAAAATATCATCAGGCTATTTGCTCGGCTGCCATATGTACACCTGATGCAATATTACAACCAGGAGACAGCTGGCATCTGAGGGCTGAACTGCAAAAGCCAACAAGACCGGGACAATTTTGAGAGGCATAAAATCTGTGAAGTGCAGGAAGTTTTAACCCCTGGAACTATCCACCGTCTTAGCTTAAAACCCCAAAATAACAATGGCTTAGGAAGAAATAGTTCTTTCCTTCACTGCAAAAATATCCTCATTTCTCCTTTGCCAGATTTCTCCTAAAAAACAGAAGAACCAGTGGCTTATTTTGATTAGGCCAATTACAGCAATATGGACAATGTGTAGCCCACAATTTTCTTCTTGGCACACCTAACACACCCAAGGGTCGGTCTGCCTCTGGGTGTCTCATTCCAGCCACTCATTAGGCTGTGTCCTTAGTTTGAACTGTCCGAAGCTGTTCTCATTCCCCGTCTCTACTGTTTTCACCCCAACCCTTCACCCAGTCATCTGAAGCAGAGGTAGGTGCGGGGAGGAGAGGATTCCAGATGAACCTTGGGTATCACCTGGTCGACCTCTGCCCCACGCCCGGGTCGGCCGGGGTTCCCAGGGCGACGGGCTGAGCCTCGGCTCCTCCGTAGCCGGAGGGCCGGGCCAGGGTCCGCTACAGCCGCGATACCTGGGAGCAAAGCCTGCCCCGCTCAGACCCGAGGATGAGGACCAAGGGCGACCACTGCTCCCCCCCCCCCACCCATTCTACAGAACATTCCAGGGCATTCGCTCGCCCCCAAATCTCTCTGGCGAGAACTACCTCTGGGTCGCCCCCTCGGCCTGCGTGCCAGCCTCAACACGCCGCCCCCGGCGCCGGATCCGCCGATTTCGCGGCGCCTGGACAACCTAGCCAGGCAGGACGCTCTGCGGTGGGAGGGGGGGGGCCGTGACCGCTGTCAACCCCGCGGTCCCCGGGTGCCCGCTGGAGAGCGTCCCGCAGAGAAAGCGCAAAAGCGGAGCTGGCCGCCGAACTCCACAGCGCCCCCAAACAGCTGCCGGGTCTCGGAACGATTCGGCAACGCCACCCACTTACAGCTCCAGGCCGCGGAAGATCCAGCTCGCCGCCGGCACACGAACCACGACTCCCACAATGCCGCGGGGAAACAACATATCCCGAAATGCACCGCTCCGCGCGCCGGCGCAGTGGGCTCCGGCAGCCTAGGAGGGTGCGCCGCTGCTCGCGCCGGCGCAGTGGGCTCGGGCCGCCTGGGTGGGTGCGCCGCTCGTCGCGCATGCGTTGTGGGCCCGGACGGTCTTCGTTGGGCAGTGACGTGGGTCACGGAGCTGAATCGGCCTGGCCTCGGGCAGGTTCTCGTTCTGAACTTACCTGAGCTGGAGGACAGCGGCCGGAGGGCGGGAGTCGCGGGGGCTCCTCTCGCTCAGCCGTCTCGCATCCCTGGACGCTCCTCGCTGTGTGCGACTGAGGGCACGTGGCTCCCCAGAAGTTTCCAAATTTAGCGTTCATGTTCTCTGCCAAAAATGCGTGTGTTTTCCCTTGGGATAGCAGTAGGGTGCCCGGTACTAGGTTCTCAGTTTCCTTCATTCAACAAGCGCTTAGAACACCGGAGCGGAGGTTGAGTCCACTCAGTCCCTGCCGCACGGGAGGGCGCAAACTGGACACCCTCCCCCCCCCCCCCCAATTCAAGGATAACGAGAGGGAAGTTCACAGACTTCTTACTACGTGCTTGGCTCGCCATTTTTTGGTTGAGGAAACTGAGGCAAGGGGAGATGATGTGGCCGGCGCAAGATAACTTGTGAATTGGGAGTGGCAAAATCTAGATTTGAACCCAGGCAGCCTAACTCCGAATCCCATTGGGACATCTTGGTGGTGGTGAAGAACGAAATGTTCGCGAGTGCAGAGGAAAGGACAAACTGGAGGATTGGGGAGAGGGGGGTTAGTTCTGTCCACAAGTGAAGTTTTCCTGGAGAAAGTAACAAAAATAGCTTTGTTCTAAGCACTTGGCGGCAATTTTCTAATTGAAGTCTCCTAACAAGCCTATAAAGGACATAATATGACTATAACCACTTCACAGATGAGGAAATGGAGACACAAACTGATTAAAGTAAATTGTCCAGGGTTTTAAACCCAGCAAGCGCCAGAGCTGGGGTCTGACTCTGGGTAATCTGGAGCTGGACTCTCTCAGGGCAGCCACTACCATAGGTTCCTTTTCAAATCGCTCCTGATCTATGCTGTAAGAAGTAAATGGGGCTCAGGTCATTTGGAGCCAGTAGACCAAGCAGAAGGAACTCTAAAAGCAAACGGGGTGGAAGAGAAAACTAACAAGTTCGAAATGGAATTTTCAGTGGCCAGTTTGAAAGTGGCAAGCCTGGGTTTGGTGGAAATTGATGCTGGAGTGACAAACGGGGGGCAGGTGGCAGCAACTGTATACCCAGAATGCTCGTAAACATTGGGCATTTCTCCCATTCCCCAAAAGTAAAGTTGATACTGATAACCATCTATGTTGGCCCCATATACTTTAGTGATGATAAGAAAACATAGTTAATTAGGAAAACCTAGGTTTCCCCCCCTTAATTTGTTTCCTTATGTCAAAGATAAACAAAGCTGGAAACCAGTTCAAGTGTTAAGGATAGACTTTATTAAGCAACTATTGCAATAGGGGAGAGAGTCCAGCATGAACTGAACTCAGCTTTGTCTTGTGCAGAGGTAACTGGGCATTTTAAAAGGGGAAGGAGGGATTGGGGCGGCAGGCACTTGAGCAGAGTCAGGGAAGTGGAAATTTACAAAAAGAGGGGATTGGTCAACCTGACCTGGGTTTGTTAACAGATGCTTGTCTGGAGGAGAAACAAAGTTCGATCTTTATGACTGTCCACAGTGGTGCATGTTAAAGCAACGGTGCCCACAGGTTGGGGAGAGTTACTCTTTGAATGTTGGCATTTCAAAGAGACAAGACAGTTCTGGGTGGTAAAAGATTTACAGCTCAAAGGGGGAGACAAAGGATTTATAATTGTAAGATTTCTAAAATAACTGCCCTAGGAGGGATTCAGGGGGCTGATTTGCCTACCATCAGGTTTTGGCTGGCAAAAAAAGTAAATTGAGTTTTCTTAGGCAAGCACTTTAAAGCGGGCTGGGGTCCCCTTAGGGACGCAACCTAGAGCTGTTAGAAACTATGGTAGTGTTTGTTCAGATGTGGGGAGGTGGATGATTCTTTTTTGCCAAGAATGTGCAGTGTTTATAGGGCAAGAGGTCTAGTCAAGAAGAAGGCTCAGAGGAGCCTGACCAGAGTTTGGTCAAAGAGATAGTCTTTGTCAGATGGTAGAAACCTTGGATTCCTGTCTGGTTCCAGACCCAAGGCTGAGATTTTGTAGCCTGGGTTGCTGCTCTGGGCACACTGGTGAGAATGTTCTGTGTGGTACAGCATTTCTGGGTTTCTGATCTAAGGAGGGAAATCACTCTTGCCGTATCTGCTCTTGGAACATGAATGGCTTTCTCCAAAACTGTATTTAACGCTTCTGTTAGCATAACTGCATCTTTGTTATTAGGAAATAGACCTTGTATATATCTCACTCTAAAGACACAAAGCTTGTAATCCGTATAAGACGTTGAAGAAGGACTCCTGTTTTGAATTTTGTCTCAGTGCCCTGAGACTTGAGGCTCTGCTCACAATTGCTCTGCTTGGCTGAGTAGATGGGAAGCTGGAGGAAGAGAAGAGTGTGAGGGGGCGTGAAGCTTGGTGAAGCTACAGCCCGTAAGTCCATCTTGCCATTGGCTTCCTCCTCTCAGCTACTCTCTAGACCTTAACCCGACTTAGGCGGGGCCTCTGTCCCGGCTCTAGCTCTGCCCCTTTTGTGTTGCTCTCCGTTATAACGTTGTCACATTATATCGTTTTGATGTTCATGTGTCTGACTCCGCCTCGACTGAGTGAGTTCCTGCAGCTCTGGGAGTCCCATTCTTCTCTATACTCCTGGGGTCTAGGCCAGTGACCCAAGTAGATAGATATTAAATGATGCTTGATTGAATTGATGAATGAAGTCGCCTAATCTGTGGACTGGAGATTCCCGTCTACAAATGAATGGATTCTCCCCTAGAAGCTCCAGAAGAACACAGCCCAGTGAGTCCCAGTTCAGACTTCTGACCTCCAGAAGTGTAGGAGAATATATCTCTTTGTTTTAAGCCGGTACATTTGTGGTGATTTGTTACAGCAGCAGTAAGAATCTAATACAGGATTAGGAACCAGCATGGGGCTGACCTTGGGTTCCAGACCTGCTCATAACCGTCCTGAGATAACCCATGAACCCTTGGTGTGCCTGTTCTCTGAACATACACTTTCTTGTAAATTACCCCTTACAGCCATGGTTGCTTCAAGACTAATGTTGACACAACTGTTTCCATTAGCAAATAACTTCCAAAACAGGAAGCACAGAGGCTGTTTTCTTAAGGAGTACGTTTTGACAGTCTTTGGCTAACTCTTGACTAGGCTTATTTATTTGTTTGTTTGTTTGCTTGTTTTTTCCTGTGTCTAATTTTCTGGTATTAAAGCACCCAGACTCTCTGGACATCAGGAAAAAAAAAAAAAGGAATACTATGATCTCCAAGGTGTCTTCTTCCAGCCCTGACAGTCTGTGATATTGTGAACCCCAAGCTTCAAAATACTAAGCAGTTAACAGTCTAGCTCTTCAACAGACAGCAACAATTCAGCCACTTTCCGTATGTAAGTGAAAATAAGTTTCTTGAAACTAAGTGGAAATAAGTAATTGTAAATAGGGAAAATAAATTGTGTGAAAAGAGTTGTTCATAAAGCAGTGTTACAATGTTTTATTACTTTTTCTATAATAACAAGGACTTTTAAAAGTTTTCTGTGAAATTTTAAATGTTAATTAAAAGGTATGTTTCTGTTGCACCAAGTAGTTCTTAAAGATTCGACTTCTCTGGTGTGGACTCTTTGCCCTTGTGAAATGTTTGTTCAGTCTTCAGACTTCCAAATAAGCTCAATGCTAGGGAAACAATACACATAAAGGAACCCTGTGGTTCTATTTATTCATCACTTCAGAATCTACATTCATGAATTAATAAATAAATGCTCCTACATCAATCCAGTGAGCAAGTGACAGAGTTTTGAACCTCAGCTTCTGGGTAATACACCTGGGTTATTTATAAATTGATTTAGTCACAAACAAAATGTTTCATGAGGAAGAAGATTCAATGATTTGTTAATCTCTCCTTTCTATCCCCACTGGCACTGCCCAGGCATGTTACTTCAAATTTGGCTTTATTTTCACTATTGACATTGATTAAAATGACATTGACATTGCACGGAAAGGAAAAGAGCTCTTCAGCATAAATTACTGCTCCAGTGAGTAAGCATAAATCACTGAGATTGAAATGTCCCCTGTCTTAGTTGACCAGCCACCTGATCTCCATGAAAATTCTCAACAAAGAGCGAGGAACTTAGTGTCTTCTAAGCATGGCAACTTGGATTGGCTCCATGACACTGGCGTATCTTCATATTTGCATATCAGACGTTGGCTGTATGCCTCTCTTGCTAATCAAGGAGACATTTTGAACCCTGCTGCACCAGTGTTCTCGTGGATGGTGGCCCTTGGTTCTCCTAGGTTCAAGATTTGACTCTTGTACTTCTCTTGCCAGTCCTCCACAATGTACTGGTGGTACGGGTCATTGGAGTGTTCTTGTCTCTTGGATTTCACTGTGCTCACCAGGATGGCTACAATGATGAAAGAGAACATTCCAATCATAACCATAAGGTACAAGATGACGTAGTAGAAGTTCTCAGCATCGACTTTGGCTTGCAGGGCCTCCTGCTCAGCTGTTGTGTTCCTGCGCCAATTGTCCATATAAGTAACAAAAATCCTTTTGAAGACATATTCCAGTGTCTGTGTCAGATTGGATGGAGTAGGCATATTTCCCTCCTGCTGCAATTTAAATAATAAAATATATGAACAAGCTTAAGAAAATGAATTCTTTCTGCATTTGGCTACCTTAAGGGATGGAGCGAGGGGCATGCAAGGGGGGGAAGTGATATTATTTCTTCTTTACCTGGCTGGTGACTGAGTGAGTGCATATTTTGTTATTCTTTAAATTTTGCTATGCACTTGATGCATTGTTTGCATTCATGATATCTTACAATAAAAGTTTAATGGAGTACATAAAACTATATGTATTATGATCCCAATTTACCTATGTGAATAAATATACATGCAGATGAAAATGGAAAAAAGACTGGATAAATAAATAGTTCAAAGTGTTAATAGTGGATGGTATACTCACAGATTTCTTTTTTCCTTATATTTTTCTTCCGTTCAAAATTTTCATCAATAATCTTGCATTCATTACTTTGTTTCTAAATAGGTCGGTCACCTCACAATGGCTAGCACAATGCCTTGTTCATAACAGATACTCAACAGACATCAGCTGAATGAAGCAATGACTGACGTACGTTCTGTGTTTTCAGAGACTTATGGGTCAGAAGCTTGCAAGGGGCATTGACAGACTTTGCAATCTGCTCCATCTCCTATGTGTAGGCAGTGCTTTTTCCAGTTGTACCAAAGAGATGGGTATGTGCATCATATTTGAAAGAAGTACTTTAGGTAAGTGAAAGAAAGGCACAACCTGAGAGATCATTCATATTTCTCAACTCCCACTCTCTTCTCCACCCTCACTTCGCTGCCCAGCCACAGCATCTCTCACCTGGCTGATACAATGCAATGCAATGCGACCCTCCCCAAAACCACCTCCCCAGGGTCACTCCTGCCCCTCTCTGCCCTGCACGGCAGTCAGTGTGCTCTTTTTAAGAGGGAAATGGGAGCACATCATTCCCCTGTTTTTAAAATGATGCATTACCTTCCTGTTCACAAAATAAAATCCTCATTCTTTAACAGGTTTACCTGGCCTGGCCCGGCTGGCCCCTGACCACCTCCCCAGTTACTCTCCGCTCGTGGCAACTGGTCTTCCTGGCCTGCCTTCCTCCACATCAGTAAACCTTCTCCTGCTTCAGGACGTTTGCACATTCTGTTCCCTCAACCTGGAATACTTTTCCCCTTCTCTTCCCTCTGCTACCTCCTCACCCTTTGGGGCCCAGCTTAACTGTCACTTCTGAAAAAACTCCCCCGGCCCTGCTCTCAAACCCCACCCCCATCATCACTTTTCTCCCATAGCACCTTATTACTTTTCTTCAAAGCACTCTTCCCAATATGTGGTGCTTCTGTGTATATGTCGCTGTGTGTGTGTGATGATTGGCTTAAGGTCTCACCTTTCCCACTCGACCATGATGTCTGTGGGGGCAGGGCTCACATCGCCTCTGTCTGCCTCGGTTTAGTGAACGTTGGCACTAAACCAACTAAACTGGCACACAGTAGGCACACAATGGATGTCTGATGAGTACATGAATGCGCCGGGAACATGCTGGCATCGGAAATGCAGCGATGACGAGTACGAGAATTCTGCCTGTGGAAGCTCAGTGTAGTGGGAGAGATGCAAACAAATGACCGTGCAAGGTGCAGAGGGTTGTAACAGGTGTGAACAGAGTGGGTTGAAAAGAAACTTAACAAACAGGTAAGATTGCCCCAAAGTACTCACCAAGCATATTTTCCAAGCAGTGTGACAGAGGCACGCTTTCTCCCCCTTAAAATAACACAGTTCACTGTGAAAGAGTATAGCTAAGCCGGCTTTAATCCGAGTCAAGACTTCACCACTGGCTCCTTAACCCTTGAAGAGCCCAGGTCTACTCATTTGGGGGGAGCTCACACTTGTTTCATACATCCAAAAAAATCCATCCCCCCCCCTTCCCGTGCTCTGTAGGGCTCACCTTACAAATGTGGCGGGGCAGGATCACTTCACCCACCAGTGCCCTCACCCTCTGTTCCTGCCAACCCTTTTCCACAGCTTCATCCAATAAAGAAAACTGTGATTCTTCCAGCTTATACATCCCCCTGCTGCACCCTCTGGAGAGAATTCAGTTTCCTTCTGTGAAGCCAAACTGAAGAATGGGTAGAACATAGAGACAACTAAAAAACCCAAAACCAAACAAACAAAAAACAAAAACAAACAAGAATCCCAGAGGAGCTAAGTGTACAAAAGCAAAGACTGGGGGGTGACGAGGGAAGTTTGGTCTGGTGGAAGACCCCAAGCGACTGTGGACTAAGAGGCAACTGAGAAGGGGAAGAAGGGGACCTCTTCAGGGCAGAGAATTGGATCCCCTTCGTGTTCTTCCTGCCAAGATGGGAAATAGTCTACTTATTTCTGCTCATCGGACAGCGGTTCTCTGCAGCAAGGCCAGCAGGCAGTGGGCTACACGAGGCCGCCTTGGATCTGGGTTCCCCCAGAGAGGAGGGGGCATTGCGAGCTCCTCTGTGCTCTGAGCTCCTCTGCCCGCCCGCCTCCTGTGCATCTCCTTCGTGGCTGTGCCGCTGTGCTTGGAATTCCAGTGGCGCCCCTGAGTGGAGGGAGTAAAGTCCCCGTGTTACAGGGGAAGGACAGCAGGGTTGGTCACACTCACTGCCAACATCGTTATGTGAATGCTTTCATCAAAGCGACTCTTCAGCTTTTTACCACCTGTGAAAACTCTGGGCCAGGGCCTGTTCCTTCAGGGCTCCGAGAGACCGCAGTGGACACAGGAGAGGCATGTTCTGAGGCTTAGCAAGACCATCCAGGACAGGGTGCCTCAAGGGAAGCCCCAGCTTTCCACGCTGGGATGTGGATGGGCACTTTAAGTATTGAGGGGAAGGGGCAGTGGGGCAGAGGGAGAGAGGAGAGAGCACTGATCTTCTCCAGGACTTTCCCTGGGTTGCCCTTCTCCCTCCCACCCTCCCTATCCCACCCCTCTAGGTGGTCACAAAGCACCGAGCTGATCTCCCTGTGCTATGCGGCTACTTACTTCCCACTAGCTATCTGTTTTACATTTGGTAGTGTATATATGTCCATGCCACTCTCTCACTTCATCCCAGCTTACCCTTCCCCCTCCCCGTGTCCTCAAGTCCATTCTCTACGTCTGCGTCTTTATTCCTGTCCTGCCCCTAGGTTCTTCAGAACCATTTTTTTTTTTTAGATTCCATATATATGTGTTAGCACACAGTATTTGTTTTTCTTTTTCTGACTTACTTCACTCTGTATGACAGACTCTAGGTCCACCCACCTCACTACAAATAACTCAGTTTCGTTTCTTTTTATGGCTGAGTACTATTCCATTGTATATATGTGCCACATCTTCTTTATCCATCACACTCACACATTTTAAAAAGATGGTTTGCTCTTATAGTTTCAGAAACCTAGGTCGGCAGGCACCCTGTCCACAAGCTTTTCCCCGACCTCCCAGTATGGGCTGGAGATCCCTTTTCTGTGTTACTCCTGCAAACCGTCATGTTTGTTTGCTTGCTTGTTCTCAATTTTCCCATTTACTGTGTGCTATTCATGGGATGCTCAAAACCACTCTAAAATGTAAGCAAGTACCTCCATTTTACAAACGAGGAAACTGATGTTTACAGAGAAAGTCCTTTGATTCCAAATGACATAAGCACTGAGCTGCTGGAGGGCAGAGATTGTTTTATTCACCTTCAAATCCCGGAACTGCACTGGGGTTGATGGATAGCAGACCTTGATTACAGGTTCTGTGAATGAATGAATGCTCCTCTCCTGTGTTCTACAGAATTCAACTGGAAACTACAATAGTAATTCTTAACTTATTTGTGGGGAGGGGAGGGTCCCTAGATTCCTTGAAAAATGAAATAAAACAATTTGACTTTATTTTTCCCCAGAAAATTGTACGTATGCACATATGAAGCTCTACATTCACTTTCAGGGGACTCCTGGGGCCCCTAAATCCCAATCAAAAATCTCTGCCATGAAATGCCTTTGAGATGAAGGACTTCAGTGCTGAGATCCCCTGGAGTTGGGTTTGTTTCCAGGTGTGGGCAAGGCAGCATTCATGGGCCTGTTAGAGCTAATACTACTGATTATCTGTTCAGCTCTTCTATATAATATGGACAAAGGCCCACTGCTAAGCAGGTCAAGAGGTGCTTTCCGATAAAACTTAATCACAGAGCTAAAAAGGGACTATGGGGATTAACTGCCTAAGTGCTGACCCCTGGCCAGGCTGAAAAAGTGGAGTCCAAGGAAGGGTCACTATTCTGACGCTGTTGCATGAGGCATGGCTGGGCAGCCCATCGTCCACAGGCAAAAATCAAATTACAGTGCATGAAAGCTATTTCACTGATGGACATTCTGCTAAAACAAGCAGATTAACTTTTCTGCTACCCAGAATAACTATTTAACTGATAGACATTTACCATATTTGGTATAAATACTTATCCCTCCTCTAAGTAGAATACCATAATAGGCATTCACCCTTGGAATGTGGAGGCAACTATTATTTATGTTCCATTGAACCATTTGAAGTTGCCCTTTATAGAGGTTAAAAATGGTCAAATATTGGCAATGTCCCATATAGTCCAAACTAATACACGTGGTTCTACATTTTCAGGCATTTTTAATAGCTGGTTCTTGCTCAGTCAAATAACAGGATGGGCCCCTGGAGATTCTTTGGGCTGGTCTGCTCCTTTGGCAGGGGGAGTAACTACAGCCCAGCGAGCTTAAATCCCCTGTCCAAGGTCACAGTGCTAAGTCTAGAAACCCAAGTCACCCAGGCTGGTGCTCAGCCCCCGCTCTGTCTTAGCAGAGGTCACAAAGTCCACTAACTCCCTGTTTCCATCGCCTGTGACTGGTCAGCTCACTGGGCAAGAGAAACGAGACCAAGACCAAGGCTTGAGCCCATGTACATCAATTGATTGTGCCCTCTCTTCAGGACACTTAATGACCCCCTAATTGCAGCTGTGCCTGTCACAAATGTGCGTAATTCATGACAAGGACAGTCTGACACTATGAGGAAAGTAACACGTAGTTGATCCCCAAATCCAAAGTTCTCTTTTGTAGAGAGCTTGGGGATCACTACTATCATCTGGACCTACAAAATGCAGCAGAGTCTTTCATTGTTACAACAGGAATAGAAACAGATGATTATCTACATTTACCATGAAACTCCCATTAAAAAAATAAACGCTCAAAATTTTCATCCAAAGGCAATTACTGAAGAAATGAGTAAGGAAAACACTAAAAAGAGAAGATGGAGGAAGAGGAGGAAAAGAAGGAGAAGAAGAAAGAGGAAGAGGACTGGGAGGAGGAGGGGAGGAGAAGAAAGAGAGAGACAGAGTGTGCAAAAGAGGAAGGAGGGAACGAAGGAGTAGGAGCGAAGAAGAGAGGGAGGGAGGGAGAGGGGGTGAGGGGGTGGGGAAGGGAAGGGAAGGGAGGAAAGGCCAGGTCTTGTGCCAGGAAAATCATTCCTTTTATAATTTTCTGTTAAAAAAAATAGCTTTGTTATTTAATTCCTAAAACAATAAAGTATTTGCAATGGAAACTTGCCTGTGCGGTGCGCAGCAGTAGGGAATTCCTCGCTGCAGAGTCAGGCTGTCCTGCACCTTCTCGCTGGCGCCAGGAGCTCGAAGGATGCTGCATAAACCTGGCCTGTGGGCAGCTCCAGCCTGCAGCCAGCTGAGCCCTCGCTCACCGCAGTCTGCAATCCTAGGCTTTTATGAACCCAAATATTTAATCTAATCTTATGAGGAAAGTTAAATACTGACCGGCAGTTGGGAATTAACCTTGGTGCCGGCGGCAGTGTGCCTGCTGGAGTCTGGCGTTGGGCACAAGTTCCCTCTTCAGGCCCAGTGATGCCAGCTCCAGCCGGGGCAGTGCGGGGGCACAGGGAGCCGCCCAGGCTGGGACAAGTCTTAGTGGACAGCACCCTTCCCTGCAGACCTCGTGGGGAGGAAAAGCGTCCCAGACAGCGGACATGAATATGGCCATCCCTGAGTGGTTGGTGTGGGTTGAGGAGAAGGCCAGTATGATTTGCGGCAATCATCCCTATTCTGACCACTTCCTGATGAGCCAAATTTCGTTTAATTGTCCTCTCAAGGACAATTTCCACATGACTTATAACTACACGGTTGTCTGGTAAAATAGAAACTTGCCACAGAAAGGTGTTATACGGAGGAGATGGAAGCAAGTCTGCAAAGTATACAAAGAGCTGACAAATTCTACTTACGAAAAGATCCTTTTCTATCATAGTGGGAGTCCTTGGAATTGGGCAGAGTGGGACTTAATAAAAATGACACCTACTGAGTACTTACCATGTGCCAGGTTCTTCTCAAACGCTTGTATTGTATCAGCATCATGTGATCATTGCCACACCGGTGTAGAAGGTACTATGAACCTTACAGCTGAGGAATGCAGGCACAGCGAGCTCAAGAGGTCAGAATGACATAGAAGTAGAGCCAGGATTTGTGTCCGGTTCCTGAATGGCAGCTGCAGAAGTTACACACCACCAAAGTCACTTGAAGGTCACGGGGCTGGCCAGTACTCTGTAATGTACCTGTGTAAAGGAAGGTTAACTTTGCTTCATTTTGGATTTTCTCATTAAATGATGCACTGAACAGTATGGTTTGCAGTACACTGGGTGGCAAGAGGAAGATAGCTGGGACGTAAAACTACCTACAAAGTATAGTAGTTAATGTAAATATTAGGTGTGAACTGAAGAAATATAAGGATTTCTAAAACTGCACCAGCTTCTCATGACACCATTTGTTCTCTAAAATTGCCTTCACTGAACAAGACTAAGCAAACCCAACCAGAAAGGAATTGTTCGATGGTCCAGTTGGACTGAAAGTGCCTCCGTAGAAACAGAAGCAGGAGGTTCAAATGGCTCTCTGGGAAATTCAACTGAGGTGACTGTGCCCCCTGCTGGTGAAACAAGGAACAGAGCCCAATCTCACTCCTAAGGCAGCCCTGGCCGTTTCACCGCACATCTTGAATTCTCCTAAGAGCAAATGTAAGAAGAATCAAAAGAGTGTGCAAGTCTACACTTTGGTAATCAGGGCAGGACTGGAAGACGGTATATCCTGGAGGCTAAGAGCTTGGCTTTGGAGGCTGACAAACCAGGTGAGCAAATTACATAGCGTTCCTGATCTGTGGATTCTTCATCTGTAAGATGGAGAGGAAGAAGAGTTTCTACCTCATTGGGTTGTCATAAAAATTAGATGAGAAAAAGGACATAAAGCACGTAGTACAGACCTGGCACATAGTAAGAGAGTAAGTGCCCGACACATACTAGCTTTTGTTATTATTTTTAAGAGAAATAAACAAGGGGACGTGACAGTGAGAAGCAGAGCTTGACCAGCCTTATTAAGGAAAAGAGCTTCCTAGCACCTGGTGAAGAGTAGTTCCTTAATGGTTAATTTTTACATAGCTCTTCCAGAAGCCTGATATACAATCCATACGACTGCAATCGGATTCAGAAGCAGAGTGTAAATGTGACCCAAGTATCTGTTACAGGCTGGAGAAGAAAGAAGAAAGGGGACAGAGCTGTCTCCTGTTTCCCCCATGGGCATCAACCCTCTTGACCTCTGCAGAAGTTTCTCGATAGACTCACTCTGCATCGTCCCCAACAGTAAAATGCTATCTGCCCAGAAAGCGAGGCACGTAAAAGCAAATGTTCTCTTCCAAAACTAAATTGCAACCCACATCTTTACATACATCTTTACTTACCTCTGCCTACACATGGCATGTTTTTAAAATCTAGTGAGTTGAGTCTGCCTTTGGATTTAAATGGAATGTTATTCAGTCTGATATCCAGCACTTAAAAAACCCAAAATTCCTTCGAAAGAGAAGAGCGTGGAAGACTTTATTTAGAATCAAGTCTGCCTTTCAAGTCACCTGCATTGTTCTTCGAGCATCTCTATGGATACCAACCAAGGGCTAACAACCCTCCTTAAGCAGAACGTAACTCTGGTAACAGATAATGGTGAAGGTAGAGGGTTGGTAACTGTCTTTGGAGAGTCTCAGATCAGTTAGTGCCTCTGCCTCAATCCTGCTAGGAGAGATATCCTGCACAGACTCTGTCTGTTGCCCTCCTGTGATGGAAGGTGACTCTACATCCGCATCCTCTTTCCTCCTCCACACCCTCCCAGTACAGCTCCATCACAATTTAGGGTTAAATCCAACCTCAGAGTTTGCATTTCTATGATGATAGAAACATTGTTCTTTGATGACCCACGTAGTGGGCTGTAATTACATCTTTCCTACACAAATTTTTGTTTTTCTTGGGGCTGATAATTATTTCTTTTCTTTTCTCGCTATCCTTGAACCTCTTCCTATGGCCCTCAATGGCTCAGCATCATTAGTTAGCAGGAAATGAACTTACAACCACAGTGAGATGCCCCACATGCCTTCTAGAATGGCTAAATTTTAAAAAGACTGACGACACCAAGTGTAGGTGAGGATGTGGAGTAACTGGAACTTTCATCGTCGCTGGCAGGAATGTAAAATGGTACAACCACTTGGAAACAGTTTGGCAGTTTTCTAGTAAGTTACTGTAAGACCCCCAATAATCCCACTTCTAGGTATTCACCCAAGATAAATGAAAAAAGTATGTCCACACGAAGACTTACACATCAATGTTTGTAGGAGTTTTATTCGTAATAGCTAAAAACTGGGAATAACCCACATATCCCTCAACAGACAAATGGGTAAATAAATTGTGGTATATTTAGACAATGGAATATTGCTCAAAAATAAAAAGGGACCAACTAATGATACATGCAACCACATGGATGAATCTCAAAAACATTATCTGAGCAAAACATGTCAGACAGAAAAGAGGTTTTACTGTGTAAGTCCATTTCTAGAAATTCCAGAAAGGGCAAAAGTAATCTACAGTGATAGAAAGCAGACCAGTTGTTTCCTGGAGCCAGGTGAGGGGAAGGTTGAATGCAAAGGATGGAGAGAGAACTTCTGGGGGTGACTGAATTGCTCTATATCTTGATGGTGGTCTTGGTTACTTGGGTGAATGCATTTGTCAAAACTCATTGAACTGTACCCTTGAAATGGGTACATGTAATTTGATGTAAACTATACCACAATAAAGTTGATATCTTAAAAATCCATATTTATAAATTTATACCTCCAGCCCAATTCTCTCCTCTAAACTTCAGTCTCAAATGTCCAAATGCTTACTTAACCTTTCCACTTACATGTTTAACGGTCATCTCAGCTTCAAAGGTCCAAACAGAATGCTTAATGCTCCCACCACATGTGTTCCTCCCATCACCACAGTAAAGGGGTTCCCACCATCCTCTCAGTTCCCTAAGCCACAAACCTAAGAATTAGCTTCGATTCCTTGCTTTTCCTAACCTCCCACATCCAATCCATTAGCAGATATTGTTGATTGACTCCCATCAAGAAAAGCCTCTCCGGGACTTCCCTGGTGGTGCAGTGGTTAAGAATCTGCCTACCAATGCAGGGGATACGGGTTCCATCCCTGGTCCAGGAAGATCCCACATGCCGCGGAGCAACTAAGCCCGTGCGCCACAACTACTGAGCCTGCGCTCTAGAGCCTGCAAGTCACAACTACTGAGCCCACGGGTCACAACTACTGAGGCCCGCACACCTAGAGCCCATGCTCCACAACAAGAGAAGCCACTGCAATGAGAAGCCCGCACACCGCAACGAAGAGTAGCCCCCGCTCACCTCAGCTAGAGAAGGCCCGTGCACAGCAACGAAGACCCAACGCAGCCATAAATAAAGATTAAAAAAAAAGAAAAAAAGAAAAGAAAAGCCTCTCCAAATCTTGATCTTGGTTGTGGGAGTCTGCCCTCTGAGTGATATTGAACCAGCCAGAACTGTAGCAACCCAGCTCAACCTCTTTGGAAACTGCATCTGGGCTTCTGTGTTGTAAACTAGTGTGATGGCCAATTGCAAAGAAGAGTTACAATCCGTCTCATGAGCCAATCAGACACCCTTTCTCAGAAACTTGCCCTTTTCTGTTGTACATTTTTGATTGTTGCCCTAAGCTTCAGTCTTCCTATTTCTGCACAGACAGACCCTTTGAACATGTCCCTTTGTCTGGCCAGCAATAGATTCAGCTTCATTTCTTACTGCTTTGGTGCTTTTGGTGGTGGTCAGTGGTTTGCTGACACTTTAAAACACATCCCAACTCAGTCTACTTTGAACCACCCGCCTCCTGGCTGGACTGTGTCGTGGCTTGCTCTCTGCCATCAGCCTTCCACTCTTTGTCCTCATTCATCCACTTCTAAGAGCGACCAGCATGACCTTTTAGAAACATAAATCAGGACATGCTATTGCCCTGCTTAAAACTCTCCAATGATTTCCCATCACCTTCAGAATAAACTCCAGACTCCTTAGTGCAGCCCAGAAGGCCATAGAGGACCCCTGGTTCCCCCTCTGATCTCATCTTTGCCTCAAAGCCTGGTCCTGCTTCCCTGCTCTTCTTGTTTCTGCCTTAGCATCTGTATTAGTTTCCCATTGTTGCTGCAATAACCTATCACAAACTTAATGGCTTAAAACAACATAAACTTATTATCTTAAAGTTCTGGAGGTCAGAAGTCCAAAATGGGTCTCACTGGGCTAAAATCAAGGTGTCAGCAGGGCTGATTCCTTCTGGAGACTCTGGCAGGGGAAACCTGTTTCCTTGTCTTTTCCAGCTTCTAGAGGCTGCCCCCATTCCTTGGCTCACGGCCCCTTCCTCATATGACTCCAACCTCTGCTTTCATCATCACATTTCTTACCACTAACTCTGACCTTCTTGCCTTTCTCTTACAAGGACTTTTGTGATTGCACTTGACCTGCCCAGATCAACCAGAATAATCTCACCTCAAGGCTTTTCATTTAAATAGAACTGCAAAGTCCCTTTTACATGTAAGTTAACTTAATTCACAGGTTCCAAGGGTTAGGAGGTGGACATCTTCGAGGGGCCATCATTCAGCCTGCCCCAGCATCTCTGCATCAGCTGTTCCCTCTGCCTGGAACGACATTCCTGCAGATCTTAGCACAGCTTGCTTCTTCTTCACTTCAAATGATATCTTCTCAGACAAGCTTTTTCCCTACCCACCCAATCTGTAACACTGATGCCCACCACCCTACAAGATGGCATCTTTGAATTCTGAAGTTATCCTGTTTTATTGCTTTCTTTTCTGCCTCTAACTAGAACTTGAGTTCCATGACAGCAGGAATCTTGTCTGTATTGCTCATCCCGAGTCTGGTTGAACAACGGTTCTCAGTGCCTTCCAGATTCATGGGAAAAGGTAACAATTCCAGATTTCACCTCTGATGAAATCAAAACCCACATGTTTACAAGGTATCAAGGTTATTCTTCCAATCAAAAATAAACTCTTGGGAAAAAAAAAAACTCTTCACCATTTCAGAAACATTAACAGTACTTGAAGTTTCCAGATGGAGCTCATAAAATAGGAGGTTTTCGTTGATGGTCTTGGTGTGAGCATGATGGTTTTGTGAAAAGCTGAAGCTGGTTGTGCTGAGAAACACTGTGAGTTTCATGCAGCTGCACAATGAGCTTTAGATTTCTCTGCCCAGCTGCAGAATATTAGAAGAGATGACAATGGCTCTGGAGTGGATGACACTATTTGACTGAGGAACTACTGGAATTTTCTTCTTCTCTGAGCCACAAACAAACTTGACCATTTCCAACAAAGAAGGCTTCACCAAGGACTCCCCAAACATGTGGAGATTCTTTGGTCCAGCAACAAGAGAAGCAACCCTGTAGGATGCTTTGGAGATGCTGCTTTACTGATAGAGCAAACCAAGTTTTGTTAAAGTTTATCCTCTTTATGTGGAGTCTTGACCCAAGGTGCTCTCCGAGCTTTGCTTCTGGGGATGAGAATCTTGCCACCAAGAAGCTGCGAGCCTAATTTGGAATGTAAAGCCAGAGGACGCCTCAACTTCATGGTGTTCTATTTTCCTTGACCTTACTCAATGTCAGTGAGGCCCAAGTGCACCAAGGCCTAATGGCAGGGTACTGACTTTAATTTCTGTGAGCAGAAAATGAGGGCTGCATGAAGCTCACCCCATGGTCTCGGAGAGCATTTCTTCCCCTGTGCGTTAATCTGGAGTGCATGATATCTTACTGTGATACCAGGGTTATTTTGCAAAGATGATTTTCAAAGAAGAAGAGAATCAAAACAAAGAGAAAAGAATCCTCAGCATGTGGGCCACAGGTGTGTGGGGACTGAAACTGGATGGAAAGGTGAGAAGGGAGAGACGTGGGGGCTTCTTCTCCCCTAGAAGGAGTAGGAGGCCCGTGGACCCTTGTAGGGAAAAGCCGATCAACCCAGACCAGGGAAGAGAGAGGGGGGTCTCACCAGCAAACTTTGTCTGCTTTCCAGTTTTGCCAGGAATGAGACCTGTCTTTTGGTCTCTGCTTAGAACCCAGCTTCCTGTTAACACATCCAGTGAAACTCGTTCCAGATGTATCCTTGCCCACATCTCTCCTTGTTCCTGAGCCCTTTGTTTAGGAAAATTGTTGAGTGGGTTTTCTTTGGAACTTTTGTGTCTGATTCAAAGACAGAAGCCTGGGATGGAGAGTGTCCAGCTCAGGAAGAGTCCCCGAGGCACCCCACCAACCCCACACCGGCCCTATCACTGTGGACTCCCAGCCCTTCTGCCCTCTTGATGCACTCAGGTCAGACCTCAAGGGAGGACCAAACCCAAGCACCTGCTCCCTTAAGAAATTATTTCTAAGAATTCCATCTCCTTGAACATTTAGAACAAGTCCTTGCCTTGTCTGGGAGAAAACTGTCTCCAGGACTCTCCTGGATTCCAAAGTGTGGTAGCTTTAAGAATTTGCTTCACTTCGCACCTGTCAGGGTGGCTATTATTTAAAAACAAAACAAAACCAAGACAATAAGTGCTGGGGATGATGTGGAGAAATTAGAACCTTGCACACTGTTGGTGGGAAAGCAAAATGGCAATGTCGCTACGGACAACGGTATGGAGGTCCTCAAAAAATTAAAACTAGAACTACCACGTAATCTAGTAATCCCAGTCCTGGATATTTACCCAAAAGAACTGAAATCAGGGTCTTGAAGAGGTGTCTGCACTCCCATGTTCATTGCAGCACTATTCACAAGAGCCAAGATGTGGAAACAACTTAAGTGGATGAATGGATGAAGAATATGTGGTGTATACATATAATGGAATACTATACAGCCTTTAAAAAGAATGAAATTCTGTGATACATGACAGCACAAATGCACCTTGAGGACATTATGCTGAAGGGAATAAACCAGTCACAGAAAGGCAAATACTACATGCTTCCACTTACATGAGACACCTGAAATAGTCAAATTCATAGAATCAAAAAGTGGAATGGTGGTTGTGGGGGGCTGGGAGGAGTGGAAATGGGTTACTAATCACCAGGCATGAACTTTCAGTTAAGCAAGATGAATAAGCCCTAGAGAGCTGCTGCACAACACTGCACCTAGGGTCAACAATGATGTATTGCACCCTTTGTTAAAAGGGTAGATCTCGTGTTAAGTGTTCTTATGACAATAAAATAAAACTAACAACAAAAGAATTTGCTTTCAGTTAGCAACCTCAAGGAGACAGCACAGCTTTATGAGTATCCCGAAAAGGGATGGCCCAGAGGAACCTGCTGTCCACCTCTGGAGAATGCCCCGAAGACCACTTTCTAGCTCATGGTCTTCCAAGCCTGACTAGGCAGGGTGTTTTTAATAGGTTCTCCTCAGCTCAGACCAGAGAAAGAAAATCTAAACCAGAGGCTGGGGTGCTCAAAACGGCCACACTGTGTCCCCACAGTGCCGTCAACTGCTCACAAAGCAGACCGGTCCAGCCGTGGTCAGTTCTGGGCATAAGGTAGAGCCTTGCCATGCTCTGGCTGGTGGGCTCTCCTCCCTGCCTGATCTAACTGCCAATAGCCCTTAACAAGGTTTGGGCTTATTTATTTATTTTTTTTTTTATTTTTATTTTTTTAATTTTATAGCTACTTTATTTATTTATTTATTTATTTTTGGCTGTGTTGGGTCTTCAGTTCGTGCGAGGGCTTTTCTCTGGTTACGGCAAGTGGGGGCCACTCTTCATCGCGGTGCGGGGACCGCTCTTCATCGCGGTGCGCGGGCCTTTCACTATCGCGGCCCCTCTCGCTGCAGGGCACAGGCTCCAGACGCGCAGGCTCAGTAGCCGTGGCTCACGGGCCCAGCCGCTCCGCGGCATGTGGGATCTTCCCAGACCAGGGCTCGAACCCGTGTCCCCTGCATTAGCAGGCAGATTCTCAACCACTGCGCCACCAGGGAAGCCCGGGCTTATTTATTTTTAAAATTTTTATGTTAGAGTGTGATGGATACAACCATTCTATACATTTCTTTTTAAATTATTTTTAGTTTGAAATCATTATAGACTCAGAGGAAGTTGCAAAAATGTTGAGTCCCATGTACTCTTCACCCAGCTTCCCCCAATGATGACATCTTACATAACTATATATAATAAAGTATCAAAATCAGGGAATCCACACCAATACGATGTTGTTAACTAGACCACAGACCTTATTCTGATTTCACCGCTTTTACCTACATTCATGTGTGTGTGTGTGTGTGTGTGTGTGTGTGTGTGTGTATAGTTTGGTGCAATTTCCTCTAATGTATAGATTCATGGAACTACCACCACAATCAAGGTACAGAACTGCCCCCTCACCTCTAAGAAACTCCCTCGTACTCCACTTTACACTTGTACCCCTTTCTCCCACTGTCTACCCTCTGGTCTCACTCTCTATAAACCTGTCATTTTGAGAATGTTCTAAAAATAGGATTATACAGTAAATAACCTTTTGAGACCGGCTTTTTTCCACTCAGCATAATGCCCATGAGATCCATCCAAGTTGCTCTGTATATCAACAGCTATTTTCTTTTTATTTCTGAGAAGTGTTATAGGGATATTTAACCTTTCACCTGCTGAAGGGCATTTGAATTGTTTTCAGGTTTTTGCTATTGTGAACAGAGCTACTGTGAACATTCTTATATAGGTTTGGGTGTGAACATAAGTTTTCATTTCTCTGGGATAAATGTTCAAGAGTGCAATTGCTGGGTCATACGGTAGATGCTTGTTTAGTTTTGTAAGAAACTGCTGAATTAGTTTCCAGAGTTGTTGTACATTCCAGCCAGGAATGAGTAAAAATTCCAGTTGCTCCGTATCCTCACCAGCAAAGCTTTGTGTTTTGTATCCATGGTTATGAACCCTGGATAGAACGTTAGGACCATATGGAGCCTTAAAGATTTTCTAGTCCAGCACATTGATTCTACACAGGGAGGAACCAAGACGCTGGGAAGGGACATCATTTCCCCTTCCTCCATTTCTTCTCTTATTATTACCATCTTCCCTGTTTGCCCCGTTGACAATCTCAGGCAGAGCTGTCTCATGTTTCTGATGTCTCTGCAAACTTGTCTAAGGTAGAGCAGGACCTAAGAGCGGTGTTCAAGCCTCGGGGAAAAGTCTTGCCCGGGAAATTCCACCTCGGCCTTGCTGACGTTGAAGAAACCAGGCTCCAGCTGCACTTGTGGATTCTCGCACGGCTCTAATGCACCACTGCATTAACCTCGCTCAGGAAATTACTAACATCACCGAAGTTCAAATACGGTCTGAAGTCACAGCCCACAGTTAGCTTTCCCAGGTTCACCCTGTCCCCTGCCCAACAATAATGTCAACAGCCATTGTCACTAGTTCAGCTACTCCCATTTATTAAGCACCTGTTGTGTGTCAGGAAATGTACAAGGCACTTCCGGTCTTTACCCCCAACCTGCAAGCCCCGTCTGACACCTGACAGATGAGAAAAAAAATGGCTACCAGAAGTCATAATCTTGGACTCAAAAGTTTTAGAATGAAAGAACCAGGTCTGGGTCATTCTGTTGCACAACTACTTGCAGTACAAAAATTCATGAAATGTTGTTTTTGGTGATCTAAATGGCCTTTCCTGTCACTTTTCGAGCTTAAATGAACAATGTGCCTCGCTCTTATTTATGTAGCTGACACCAGGTGGCGCCAAAGCTGAGCTTTTTTCATTGCGTGGACCAGCTGGACTTTGCACAGAAGCCCTCCACTGATTCTCATATCCTGTGCTTCCCACTCTACTATAGTATTTCTAGCACATTAAGCTCTTTATTAAAAAAGCAGACATCCTTGCTTTCTTAAAAATCAAATCACTAAATATGAACATGCACGCATCTTTCTAAAAGGGGTACACTTTACAGCAAAAAGTAAAGAAATACAGCATCTAGGTAGAAGATAGAACGTTCACACTAAACATTAATTGCTTTAAATTGCTGCTTATTTTAACTACAACTTTTCCTTATATGAATGCTCCTGAGACATAGGTAACTGTTGCAGACACGTACAGCATTTTGAGTGATTAAAAGCCATGATTTCTCTGCAGTTTTCTGTGGAGATGAAATTAAAACCTATCCGTAGCTTTGTTTTACTGTGGAGCTTGTTTGAGAATATTTTAAGAACTGAAGCTCTCTTGTTTTGCTTGTCAATGCCCAATTCCTCCTAACCTACTAATTTCCCTGTTTCTTTCTATGCGGATAAATTACTTTCTGCTTCTTTGTTCTCCTAAAACATGAAAGGAGAAATACAACTGCTACATATATGCTGCATGTCCCAACGACCTCCCATTTTTCCCAGTTCAGATATTTCCTCTCCAGGAGCTTTTCTTCTTCCTAGTTCTTTTTTCTTTGAAGTTTTGAGTAGGGTGACCAATTTGTGCTGGTTTGCCTGGGAATTCTTTTCCATCCTGCCTCCTGGGAACCCTCTGAGTTCCAGGCTGAAAGGGACAGTTTGGAACTCTAGCTTTAAGTTTTAGTAAAAGTTAACTTGCAATGAAATTAAGATTAGGATTCAATTCCTAATTGAATTCACTGTAGCAGGCTTCAGTCTCAGTCACAGACCTATTATTCATTCAGTCATTCATTTAGCAAACGTGTGTGTGTTAAATAAAACTCAACTCCCTTTGCCATTCCAAATCCATCTACATGACTCTTTTTTTTAATAGATATTCTCATATATTGTTAGTGAGGGTGCAAAGTGGCACAGCCCTTTTTTTTAAAAAAATGTATTTATTTATTTATTTTATTTTTGGCTGCATTGGGTCTTCGTTGCTGTGCACGGGCTTTCTCTAGTTGCGGCGAGCGGGGGCTACTTTTCGTTGCGGCGTGTGGGCTTCTCATTGCAGTGGCTTCTTTTGTTGTGGAGCACGGGCTCTAGGCGCATGGGCTTCAGTAGTTGTGGCACGTGGGCTCAGTAGTTGTGGCATGCAGACTCAGTAGTTGTGGCGCACAGGCTTAGTTGCTCCGAGGCTTGTGGGATCTTCCCGGACCAGGGCTCAAACCCATGTCCCCTGACTTGGCAGGCTGATTCTTAACCACTGCGCCACCAGGGAAGTCCCATCTACATGACTCTTAATGTTCCCACCTCTCACTGAAGTTTTTTGATGCCGATGGTTGGTGTTAGACATCTTCCAAGGTCCACAGTGAGAAATACAGCATCTAATCCAGATAGATGCTTCATTAATGATTGTTAAATGAAGGAAAAGAATGAATGCCTCTCTTCCCCTTGGGGCTACCGCTTCTCTGTGGCTCCAAGCATACCTTCATTCTAGAACGTTAGCAGCCCCTGCTTGAAACTGAAGAAAGCTCTTAGGTGGGAGTAGCAAAGGGAATGTCGTGATGTCACATGGGGTCTTGGCCCTGATAGAGACAGCAGTTTCCAACATTTTTTTAGAACCTGCCTCAAACTTCATAATTCCTTGTTACCCTTCCGAGAATAAAATCTCCCCAAATTTGTTTTTCGTGAGGTTTATATGTATATTTGTGAGAAGCCAGTATTTACAAGGGACTCATAACTCAGGAGCAGCCTTAATTCCCCACCAGACCTCAACATTTCAGAAGAGGAGGTAGTGGCTGCAGGAGTGGGAGACAGGAATTTGCCTGAGAGATTGCCCACTCTTCCCAAATAAGTTCTGTCTCTCTTTCCCAGCCAGACTCTCTATAAAAGGGAAAACTGGGCAACAGGCAGCAGGAAAGGAGCACGTCCTGGCAACTTTCTGTGAAACACGTACACCACGCTGTTTACAAATTCCTGCAGCCAGCCCCGGAGTCCAAATGTAGACAACTGTGTTTATGTAACTAAAATAGACGCTTATACCGTGTGATTAAGGTGGCTACTGGGAGTTGGGTCACGGTCGGGAGACATTTGCTGCAGCTGAGACCAGAAGAGAGCACAGGTCACAGGATCCTCTGGGACCCTGGGCAGGTATGAGTTTTTTTAAAGATGACTTTTCTGGTCTAGAAATCTCCCAGGGTCAGCACATTCCAAAATGCAAGGGAGAAGTCATAACCTGGGAGCCTTGGTCTCCTGTCCATCACAGAGGATGGAGCTCTTCATCAAAGAGGGACCAGCCCAGCACTGCCCCTCCCAGCCAGCTCCTTTCTCAACGCTGTGTTTGGAATGAAGCCCCCCTCCTGCACCAACAAGAGAAGACTTGTTCCAACATATGGTTCCAATCAGCCACCCACTGCCTGGGTCAGTCGGGAGGCTCGAATGTTCTAGGGTAAGGAGACAGCCCAATTTAACATTCCCTCCGAAGCCTGGTCTCAAACTCACCATGGCCTTCCTACCTCTGGACCCCTGGCCTCAGGACTGGACTGGCTTCCTCCACAAGACTCATTCAAGTCTCATTTCCTCTCCAGACGTCCTCCAACCCCTCCCCACCTGGAAGAAGTCATGGCTCCCTCCTCTGGGTGATGAGGTCACCCATCTCCAGGTCCATCCACCCCACTCATAGGTGAGCTCCTTGGAATCAGGGTCTGTGTCTCATCATCTTTATACCAGCCTTGGCCCTGGCATAGTCTCCAACACAGGGAGCCACATTGGTCAATGGCTTATCTTGCTGAGTCAGGGGAAGACAACATCCAGTGGCCATAGGACGGGAGCAGGAGCAGTGGCGCTGTGAATTCTGCTTCAATTCACCCCATCGACTCCCTGTGTCCTGAAGAAGGAGGCCCCGTTCTCATGGCTCACAAGGCCGGGCTGGCCACCCTGCTGCCCGCTGCAGCTCACCTCGGGCTGGACTGCCGCTGTTCTCCTTCGTGCTCCAGTCTCTGTAGACTTCAGCTGTTGGAAGGAGCCATGGGCCTTGGGGGCCTTTGCACACTGTTTCCTCTCCTGAGACCTGCTGTCTCACCACCCAGATCCACTCTCTGCTTCATCCAACTCACCGTTCAGCTGTCCACCTAAATGCCAAGGAAGTTAGGGACCATTTCCCGACTGCACCTCCCCACGGTCTAGATGATGTCTCCTTCTTGTAGGTTTGCACCACTGGGTACCATACTGGGTACTGCCATGGCATCACCTACTGAGGCTCAGAGCGGGGTTTTATCCCTGTGCATCCCCCCCTAGCACTGGCCACGTGGTACTCGGTTATTCCTGTAATTACTTGCTTACTCTCTACTTTCCCACTTCCCTCCCGGAGAGCAGGAAATCCATCTTCCTCTCCACTGTCATCCAGATGCCCAGCCCAGTTGTCTGGTTTGCTAGGAACAAATGAACAAATGAGCTGATGACTGGATAGACTAATGAATCAACCAAAGCAGGCCTGAGGGAACTTAGGAGAGCCTTGAGCAACCAGAATTGAGGTCACCATGAGGCGAGACCGAACTGGAACTTGCCCATGGCCCACCATGAAAGGTGCTTCTGGGGAACAAAGGGTGACTGTTCTCTGCCCAAATTAACAAGATCTCATAAGGCAATGGGTCAGAGGAGAAAAGGCAACAGAAAACCCCCAGAGTTTTAACCTGAATGTCGTTTTCTCTTTTCTTTTGGAAAAAATAAACACAAGTGTTCTTCACCGAGTTCTGAAGGGGAAGTGGGTGGCCGTGGCGTGTAGCAGAAGGAAGAAAAGTTCTTGACCGTCAACATCTCTGATCTCAGAAGCAGACTCAAGGAGAAGGAGGCCCCTCCGAAGTCACACTTGGATGCCAGACCCCCGGCGCAAGGGAGGGCGCCGCAGCTGCCAGGACCAGCTCGGGCACACACAGGGGCATTCACAGCCCTGTGGTCACAGCCCACCCCCAACCCGTGCTGTGCACTCCAGCAGCAAACAGAACTCTCTGTCTCAGTTCCTGAGTCAAGCTTGCACAGAATTAACTGTAATAATTGGCAGGTGGGCCGCTGGCTTCTGGGTTTCAATTCAGCAGGGGATCATGGAAAAAAAAAAAAAAAATCCAAAACTGGATGTTCTGCCGTAGCCAGTATTTAGCTTGGGCTCTGAGAAGTTTCAGCTTTCCATGACAAGAAACAAACTATGAGGCTGTAGCTGCCCTGGGCAAACATAGAGCTCCAGAACAGCCTTGGAGAAAGAGGCCCTTGCTGGCCCCCGATCAGCTTGCTCCTTGGGGAAAGAGGAGGAAATAGCCCTTGTCTGCTGCTCTTCTCAGGGGCTCAGATAATGGAGAAGAAAGGAATCTTTCTGGGAGTTTGTTTCCTTGGATGGAAGGGAGTGATCATCACCTCCAAAGATTTTTCCATGGCATGAATGCCTTGGTAACCTTTTACAAGAATACTTGTGATAATAGGGGTGCTCGTCCCAGCCCACAACTGAGCCACCGTTTAACCATCGGACAGGAACTACAGGACAGGAAGCAGCCTCCACTACTGGATTTCTGCTATTTCCCCACTGCAGACATCACTAATCAACAGTGGTTATCTTTTCTACTGAGCCTTAGCCATGGACTCAGAATCCTTCTCAACATTTTATCCCAGGAAGCCACTAGAAATGAATAGGCGTTGGCATGAGAGCTGAAAAATACTTGCTGCTTCTATTTTAGTAACTCAGAAGAGGCCAAAGTTACAATCACACCAAAGTTTCTGCAAGGACAGGAATCCAGTTATGTCCAACTACAGGACTGTGGCTTTGATGCCAGTTACTGCCCAAACAGAATCCTTATCACTGCTCTCCAGAGAGTGGGCTCTGGTGATGATCCTGGGTGAGGGGGACACTGCACAGGATTTCACTGGAGACCCAGGCACAGTGGCCCACGGCTGGGTCAGCCAATGCCAAGGGCACGTCTTTTCTATTCGCTGCACCTGCGCTTGAAGCTTGTCTTTCAACTGGAGGTTTTGCTTCCAGTCTGTTATGACAGGACAGAGCAGCCGCCATCCTAAAGTGCTTTCTTGAAGACAGCTGCCCCATCCTCAGTGATTCCCGCCATGTGTTTCTCCCTCGCTCTTTCTCAACAGGACTGTTTGCCCCCTTCTTCATAGGAAACTAATGTGTAGTGCTGGCGTGGGATAACTCTGACTGTCAGGGTTAGGAAACGTTAAAGAAGTGGCTTCCCTTGGGGTCAGGCCCGCATCCTTCCCAGAGCAGAGGGTCCTTAGTTCAGGATCCAGGTGACACCGACTACTCCTTCCTGGATGATGGTCCTGGGGCTTCGGGACGTGTCTTCTTCTAGATTCCTTCCTCCATCCCTGTTGTTCACTCCGTTAGAGACCAAAGCCTGAAGCAATTACAGTGGTGCCTCCGCCTTCTCAGCCCAAGGCCAGAGAGGAGCTTCCTCTGCCCTCGCAAGTTGGATGCTGTGTCCTGAGCGCTGACCTACTGCTTTAAGAAGGAGGGAGACCCCAGCAGCCCCTCCCTCTCTCTCACCTTGCTGTATGGTGGGAGGGCTAACTGCTTGGGATCTCGGGTGGCCACTTCAGCTCCCTAAATCTGCTTCCTCACCTGCAAAACAGGAATAATGATGCCACCTCCTAGGATTGCTCTGAGGACAAAATGAGATCGTCTATGTATCAATAAAATGCCCAGTGTAGAGTCAGCACCCAGGGGATACAGGCTATTATCGGTATGGGGTAGATATTTCAGCTATAATACCACTCCTATGGATTTTTTTAAATTGTGGTAAAATACACATAACATAAAATACACTGTTTTGAAGTGTATAATTCAGTGGCATTAAGCATCTTTACAATGTTGTGCAACCATCACCATGGTCTAGCCCCAGAACTTTTTCAGCACCCCAAATGGGAACCCTGTACCCAATAAATGGTCCCTCTCTATTCCTCCCTCCCTGGAAACCACTTTCTGTGTCTCTAGATTTGCCTACTCTGATTATTTAAATAAATAGAATCATAAAATATGTGGTCTTTTGTGTCTGGTTTCTTCACTTAGCATAATCTTTTCAAGGTTCGTTCATGTTTCAACAGATATTGGTATTTCATTCTTTTCATGGCTAAATAGTATTCCATTGTGTGGATATACTATATTTGGTTAATCTCCTCATCTGTTGATTGACATTCTTTGGACATTTGGGCTGTTGTGTATGAACATTTGTGAGCAAGTTTTTGTTTGAACACCTGTTTTCAGTTTGGGGGTTTATATACCTAGGAGTGGAATTGTTGAGTGGTATGTAATTCTATATTTAACTTACTGAGAAATTATCTAACTATTTTCCACAGTGGCTGCACCATTTTACATTTCAATCAGCAACGTATGAGGGTTCTAATTTTTCCACATCCTCACCAACGCTTATCATTTACCCCTTTTAAAAAAAATTTTGGCAATCCTAGTTAGTTTGAAGTGGTATCTCATTGTGGTTTTGATTTGCATTTCCCTAATGACTAATCACATTGAGCAACTTTTCATGTGCTTCTTGGTCATTTATATCTCTTTGGAGAAATGTCTACTCAAGTCCTTTACTCATTTTTAAATCCGGTTGTTTGTCTTTTTGTGGTTTCTCCTATGAATTTTAGGTCATTTTCTAACCAATGGGGTTAGGAAAAAGAATCAAAAGACATGAAAATATGTGTGTGTGTTTGTGCATGTGTATTCAAATTCCCTGTACAACCTGAATGTGCAGGGAATAAAACTAGCTCCTTTGTCTATAGTTTGTCTCCCTTTTGGGTCTTTACTGCTGGCTAATAGGGAAAAGATTAATTTTTAATCCAATCTGCTTTATAATTTAGACCCTCAAATTTAAACAGTCCTTTCAGTTATGCTCAGTCTTTCTAGGAAAAAACAAAACAAACTCAAATTCCAAATCTCTGAGATTTCTCTTGCCTGGTCCCAAGATAGCCATGGCCTCTCAGAGTATGGGGTGGTGATGGTTTGGAAACCTCAAGGCAGAGGGGACATCTCAGCACCCTTGGTGTGGTGACTTCTGCTTCCACTGGACTACTGGGCCATGTCCCTTTTCTGCTAGTTGAGCCTCACCCTGCCGGAAATGGCGGCCAATGGCTGGGGCCACGTGGTCAGTCTTCAACTCTTGGCTCCACCAAAAGCCACCTGCTTCTGGAGACTTGGCCTCCCCTTTGAGGTCTGGCTGTGACTTCCTCTGCTCTACCCTAGACAGACCATTGACTCCTCCTTAGTCTCACTTTCACCACCTTCACCTGACCCGAAGACAGCTCAGGAAAGCTAAAGCCTCAGGACCTTCCTGCCAAACCACCCCACACCAGAGTGTCTGCACGGATGAACCACCCCCAGGGCAGCTGCAGCATCCTCCCCAAGCAGCAGAGAGGCAGCAGGTGGGGCGACAGCATCCTGGTGCCTCAGCGGAGGGAGAATTCAGGAGGTGGCAGCTAAGCCAGTCCTTGAGGGATAGGGGACGTGTCTCGGGGTGGGAACTCTGCTGTCTGATTGTCCTTTGCTCCTCACAGCACCTGACAACAGGTTAGATAAGGAGGCGGTACTCAAGCCATCGATTGCTTGAGGTGACTGTGAGAGATGAAAGCCCTGGGAGGTTGAAGGACACAGCTCGGTGGCTATTTCTCTTTGAATCAGAGGAACGTGGCCACCGCAAGCCCATCTCTACCACTGACCATGAACTCCCTTAACTTACTGCTCACAAAATGACAAGGGCCTAACCCCTCCAGCCAGTCCTGCAGGTCAGAATAAGGTATATTCCCCTCCTCTTTGGAGCTAATTCTCCCACCTGTGCTCTTCCCATCCCTTCATCTTCTTTAAGATCTAGACCTTGATCCCAGGAGCTCAAAGAGAGGATGGCCTGCTCAGATACAGAGAAGTGGTTGACCAGTTGGCTTATTGCTGGCTCCTATGAGCAGAAACTGCTGAACCTTCCCTTGTTTTGCTATTGCTTGACAGATGCTCTTGTCCTGAGCCACCTGCCAGTGGACTACAAAATCAGGAGCATTTAAGGGTCTCTGTGATGAGGTATAGAAAGACCAAGCCTTTAGCCCAAAAGGCCCCCGTTTGAGGAAGACTGATGAGACAGCTTGAATGAACAAGTAATGAGGATGCTCAGAGGATATGATTAGAGTCTGAGAAATGGACTTCCTGGAACTAAAACTATTCTTTATTTTAAAACTTGGGAAATAAACTGAAAAGAGGATGATTGAGCAGTGAATTAGAGGTCTAGAAGATCAAGGGAAAGAAATAGCTTATGATATGAAAACACAAAGGGATGGAAACCAAGAGGGACCAGTAAGAGACTTAGAGGACCAAACAAGAGAGATGACATTCAAACAGTAGAAGTTTCAGAAGTTGGGATGGGGGGAGAGGAAAGATGATGAAAGAGAAGTAATAGTTAAATAACAGAAGAGATTTTCCATGATCTGACATAAGATTGAAGACTGTAGATTGAAAGGCCCAAGTTCCAGACAGGATTATCTTTTTTAAAGACACACACCTAGATATAACTTGGTGAAACCTTGGAATTCTTAGGATAAAGAAAATTGTTTACCAAGATGAGACAGAATGAGAGGAATGAAGGGAGAGACCACGTTTTCTTGCTATATCTTTGCATCGTTTCACTAATAATAATGAGTACTTGTTATTTGAAAATTGACAAAGAAAAATATTTTAATGCCTTCTCATGATTCTCATTTGTCTATGGACCCTCTTAACCCAGCATCTAAAGACATGCATGGCTCTGGATCCAATTTCCAATTATTTTAATTTTTTTGGTTTTTCTCCTCATACTTGGGTCCTGGCCAGCCTGGGCTCCTTCAGATCAGCAAGCACTTCTTGTGCCTTTACTTTGAGCCTGGAACTGTACTTGACTTTGAAATGCAATGATGAGTAGGTATGGTTCCTACACTCAAGAAGCATAAGTCAGGAGTGAGGTGAATTTATTCCTTGGGTTGAGCCTCTGGGCCTTTGTACTTTGCTGATTCTCAGGGGAAGAGGTGAGACTGCAAAAGATCATGCACATTTCTTCCATCTGCCTACCTAGGGCCCCTGTTTAAAAAAAGTGACCTGACACTATAGCCCTGAAGTTTCCATGACAACCCTAGGAAGGCATTTCCTGTGACCCAGCTGAGGTCCTTCTGAGACAGGATGGCTGACTTGGCCTCCCTTCACCCCCACGCATCCCAGCTCTCTTCCCCTCTCTTTGCACCCGCCTTCCACATAAATCCCCATATCATCCCAGTCACAATGGATGTGAGGATTCCCTTATTTTCAGGAACACGTTCTATATTTGAATTTCGGCTCTCCTCTTGGGCTTGTTTTCCAAAGACAATGAAATCAGGTCCCAAAGGCCACCTTGAAACAGTGTCACCCAGGTGGGGCAAGGGACTGCTCGAAGTTAAGAACCAAAGAAGCAACTAAAAGAGGGAACTCCCCAAATAGGGGGATATCCTCCTTTTTCTCTGGTGTCTTTCTGGTAAGGGGAGAGAGATGGGGATATAGAAAGCTTTGAGGGAAGCCAGAAGTGGCAGGGAGGAATGGAGAGGTGGTCCCCTACAGGAGGAACTGTGGACGGCCACCACCCCTGCAGTGCCAGGATCTGCCAGGGGACAGCTTGTGAGTGATACTCAGTGGGGCTGGAAGGTCGCCACATTGGACAAAGCATCATATATGGCTGCAGAGCTAATGCATTTGCATGTCTGGGGGTACCTGGTTAGGTAAAAGGATACAATTCCCCAGGTGCTCAGTAACTCTGAGTGACACCAGATACACCTTTAGCACAGGGTGATAAACACAGACTCCCTGCTTGTTTGCCATCTTTCCTCCCCATCTGGTCATTCTAAAGCCTACCTCTCGGATTCCCATTCCACCTGTCTTGTCAGAAACTGGACTCTTCCTACCCCCAAAGCTTCTTCTCAATTCCAGAGGCCAAGAAACCAGACCATGGGTCACCCCTCCTTCCTGCTCCCGGAGATAAGCAGTCAAGTTGGAGCCTAGAGCACAGAGGCCCAAATGAAGAAATGTCAAGGTAACTTAGGGCAGCTCAAGGCCACGTTGCCAACACTGGCCAAGGTCCAAGCCAAAGGACATAAAGAAACAGACTTTCCATGGAGAGTATCTCCGAGGATTTGCACGCCTGCCCAATTGACAAAAGCCCCAAAGTGTTGGCCCGGGGAGGGAGTGCCAGCTTTCCGCTTAGTCTGGCACTGTTCTAACAGGCCTGCAAGGATCGGCAAGCTGCAAGGATGGGTTTCAAGGCCCCCAAGTACCCATGTTTATCTTCAGGCTCAGATCCAGGAGCTCAGCAATGTGTCCATTTCAAAATAATAATTACAATGATAGCCTGTCTTCAGTAAGATGCAGACTTTGGAATCCATGTCAAAGTACAGTAGAACAAAACACCCTAAGAGAAGGCGACTTTGCCTAACGCCTCTGGTGCATGAAGAGTGGAATTTATCCTAAGAATTCTCAGAATCCATATGGGCCTCAAACACCTCCATAAGAAGAGGATGTGAAGACATTATAATTGGAAGAGATAATTGGGGAAATGGCTGGAGCATGACTGTTTTGCAAAATTGAGTGTTTCAGCTGGTTCTGGTCGTCGGACAATGGAAGGACCAGCATTTGGATATTCAATTACCTCCTGAAGCTGAGGATTAGTTGAATATATTTCATTCCGGAAATGTCCCAATGAAGCAAGAGAAAAATGGGACAAAAGGCTTTGGCAGAGGCCAAGCGTTCTCCCAGCTGCAGAAATGAAAGACGAATCCCAGAGCACCCCATACCCCACCCTCACCCCAGCCCCAACTTGGCCTAGGAGAATGCATGAAGCAGGGCTTAACAACAGCCTAGATGCTAGCAAGAGGCATCACAAGCCCCCCAGGAAAACTCCTTGCGTCAGCCCACCCTACCCCTTAGGGCACACCACCTTGCTTCACTAAGAATGAGAAATTCTGAAACAACTTTTCTGACTGTTGGCACGAGGCACCCAGGCATTTACCAATCGACTTCCCTACCTCCTGATAGAAAACTGCCAACTTCCCAACCACACGTTGACGTTCCTGGCAGAAAAAACCCTTATTATTCCACCTGAACCAGCGAGAAACAAAGCCAGTCAAGAAATGTGCCTACTGAGACTGCAAGGCTTTGAATGCCATCGGTCATGTGGAAAACGTGGAGCTGAGCCTGGCATTGTCCTCCGAGGCCTTCATGCAAACAAGAGGCCGCCGAGAGCTTTCAAGCCCACGTGGAGGGGGAACCACTAAGCACAAAACCGGGCACTGGTCTCCTCTGATGGCCCTAATGAGGACCAGGTGAACACAGATGAAGGCGACCACACTGTGCTTGCATTTGTCAAATCTGAGATTGCTGCAAAGCCTGGAATGAACGAGCCTGCAAACAAGAAAACCTATCTGTCTAGGAGCTGGAAAGAATAGGATGTGGAAAAGGAGGGTGGGAGGTTGTCATCAATTACTTGTGGTTCTCGCAGAGCCAAGAATTATGCTTGGAAGTACAACTTCTGAGCATCTGGAGAAGTCTTTGGTCAGCATCCTAAGTTTCCTGGGTAATATCACAATCATTCAGACCGTCCAAGCCAGGCCAGATGGAGGCAATATTGTGTAGCGTGCAGAGTTGCTCCTCTCTGCCTTCTCACTGCTTCTTGCCCACCTTCCTGCCGGTCCCCAGCCCCCTCTCCACCACCACCAAGAACAGCTTAGGGTCTTCCCTCCTCCGCTGCCCAAATCTGCTCCTAGGAAAGGATCTGATGCAACTGTCCTTGCCCTGATCACAGGTCGAGTATTCAATATCAGTGTATTGACGTCCTAATGGGAGTAAATGCCATCAGGTAAAGGGTAACAGTTCTCACTGTGGAAACTGAGGAATTAGCCAGAGCAGGAGGGCGCAAGAGTCACAGTGACATAGCCCACGTCACAGGGCGCCTTGTGCGTTGGCCTCCTTCGCTGGGTCTCAGCGCCCTCGTCTGTGTGAGGAGGGGTAGGTGCAACCTAGGGGACCCTGCTGTGCCTTCCCTCGTGACCAGCCCACGGGCAGCAGGGCGGCGGGAGCCTCTCGGGAGCGTCTGTGAAGAGGTAGTGATTCCTCCGTGGGCAGCTTGCTTCTTAGAGCCTGAGAGCTGTTCCGCCCCCTCCACGGAAGAGCCTGCCGCAGCCTCCGGGAAGACTGATGCGCGCGGGCGGGGGGGGGGGGGGGTCCCGCTGGGCCCCGGGGAACCGGACACGAGCTGCCACTCTCCAGGTGCCTGGGCGGTGCAGGGCGAAGCATTTTGGTGCCAAATTGAGGACTCGGTAGTAGCCCAGCTAGGGCTTCTCCTGTGTCCCGAGGGAGGCCCCGGGGCAGTGGCTACCCTGCCCAGGCCCCTTACACCCGCTCCTTCAGGTCCCGGGTCCTCCCCAGGCATCCCCCCCGCCCAGCCCTGCTTCCCCCTCCCCCCAGCCCGCCTCCGTGGCTACTTGTCGCCTGGCGCCTGGCCCAGGTGTACCTCGGTGTTGCCCCCCTGCAGGGGTACCCCTCACGCTGCAGTTGAGACAAATAGCTGAGCTTTAGCCAGGGTGAAGGGCGCCCCCTGGAGCCGTGCAGCCCTGCGTCCTTCAGATTCCTCCCAAGCAGGGCTGTGAACTTGGGAGGGTTCTGCTGTCCTCTGCAGCCAGTTTCCAATCGCTCATCATCGTCACCCCCTTTTCCTTCACAGCAGGAGGCAAATCTTCCTTGTCTTCATCTCCCTCTGAGCCTCGTACAGGACTGGACACCAAAAGGGCCCTGTAAACCCTGCCTGTTTGACCGACTAGAAGTCGGGGCTACAAATGACCATTCCTTCTTATTCAAAAGTTTTGTGAGTTTGTTTTTTCTTCTTCTTCTTCTTCATATGAGAGGTATTTGGGTGTCTGGGAAAGAGCTTTAAAATAGCTTTTATAACTAATGAAGAATTTTAAAATACCCTTTAGAACAAAAGGCCTCTTTGAAGCCCGGTCCACATAGGCACCCTGTTTACTTGCTACAAATTGTTTACTTTGCTACAAATTGAATGCAGACAAAATGCAGGCTTCTGCATGGAAGTCAGCCTGGAAGAGAATTCCAGGAACCTCAGCGCCATTCCACACACTCCGCCTCAACTGTGTGCTATGGAATAATGCTGTGTTTGGGGCAACTCTCCAGCGGCTCTGACTTGGCCCTGAGCTGGGCTCGGGGGTGGCCCAGTCTCCCATTACAACTCTGTATTTTAGACCCTAGGGTGAAGGAAATGCATAGAACAACTCAGTACTTTTGACCTAGAGGAAAGACAAGATTTGGGGATGGAAACGAGGGTGTGTAGGAAGGGGGGAGAGAGAGGTGCTTTCCCCTCATAGCCTATTACGGAAGCTTATTGTGGAATTGCTTTACTGCCCCCATGCTCCCCAACTACCCCAGGGGAAATACACCTTCCCTGCTTCCGAGAGGGGCTCTAACTAGAACCCCATGACCATGCTAATCCCATTTTCCCCTAGTTCACTCTACTTGCTGTCGGCTATGCACTGAACTGCATTTCCCCCCTAAATCACATGTTGATGCCCTAACCCCCAGTACCTCTGAATGTGACTGTACTTGGAGATGGGGCCTTCAAAGAAGTGGTTAAGTTAAAATGAGGTGAGCCACCTTTAGGGTGGGCCCTAATCCTATCTGACTGGTGTCCTTATAAGACGAGATTAGGACACAGACACAAACAGAGGAAAGGCCACATGAGGATACAGCCAGAAGGTGGCCATCTACAAGCCAAGGAGAGAGGCCTCAGAAGAAACCAGACCTGCTGACACCTTGATCTTGGACTTCCAGCCTCCAGAGTCGTGAGACAAATTTCTGATGTTTAAGCCACCTGGTCTGTGGTATTTTGTATGCAGCCCTAGCAATTCAATATGCTGGCAAAAGAACAAAAATCCTGGGAGCTCTCTCTAAGCTTCTGTTCCTCATCTGTAAATTAGGAATATTTGTTTCTGCCTTGCGGGGCTCTTGTAAAGGTTAGGATCACAAATGACAAGGCACCTGGAACAGGGTCTAACGTAGAGCAGGCGTGTGCTAAATAATTGTGAAAGTTAAGATTGTTGTTACTATTATTAGAGATCAATCAATGTGTATGTGTTGCTTATGGGTGGTCCCTACCAAATGTACCTAGAATCTCTACCCATTGATTTGATGATTTAGCACCAAAGAATTTAGTGTTTTAGGCAACCCTGGAGATTTCACCCTCTCTGGGCCACCAGGCTACCCAGCTCCAGGGGGCACATTTATTCCCTAAACTGACCCCTCTTCATAACTTTACATCCTCACCTATTTCACAGAAAGTCAGTATCACATAATAGCCATTGACAAGACAAAGCTTTGTTGAAAGTCTAATATAAATTATATCCACAAGGCTACTCACCTTCATGTCAAACTCTAATAAATTGGTCAGGCATGATTTTGCTCTGATATAATCTGTTTTCTTTCCCCCAAAGAGATCATCTTTTTAAAGGATTGGTGATTCTATCTTCTCGCGTATCTGTGCCATGTGACACACGGGAGAAGTGAGGCCTGAACAATGAGCCTTTTTTGTGTAGTAGGATTTCCGAGGACACTGTGACCACAGGTAATGATGGGTTACATCCTTCACTAACAGTCCTGGCCACTGAGGTACATTTAGTTTGCTTGTCCTTGAAAGTACTGGACTTTGACCACCTCTGAATTTTAACCTCTAATCTGATTAATTAGAATCTCCCTAAAAGTTCTCCCCACCAGCACTGGCTCAGATCATGGCCACACACCACTTCTTTACCTTAATATCTCTAAATGAAAGGACCCTCTTAGCCCTCAGTTTCTGATGGCCCCAGATTCTCTGCCTGAGTTTCTCCTTTTGGACATAACTTTCTGTAAACACTCAGGCCCTGCAAAGTTGGCTCACCCCAGCAGCTATTTCAGATTTGTCCTCTCTGTTTAAATGAGATGATGTACAACAACACTCAGTGAACCATGACACCAGAGACAAATGTACAGCTTTACATTAAATTACTGTTTTTCAACTTTTAATATTCTCTCATTCCTGGCTGATAACTGGACCCCAGGATTTTCTGGTCATGAAAAGTGAATTGTCTTCATTTACGCAGCTACCGTTCGCGGTCCCTGATAACGACTTTCCTCCATGTCTGTCGTCTTTTCCTTCCACCTGGCCTCAGGAGAGCAACACGCCCACTCTCCCCAGGGCCAACAGCTTTCTACTAAACTCCTGTGCAGTGTCTGCCCTCACCTTAGAGGACCTTCCTCTCACAGCTTTCTCGGCTTCTCCCTCCCACCCACAGGCTCCTTCCTGACATTACAAAATCATCTTCTCCTGAGCTCATGCCCTTCCCTAGCTGACCATCTCTCATGGCCAAAATTCTCTTTTTTTAAAAAATTAAATTAAATTAAATTTTAAGAGTTGTATTGAGATATAATTGACATATAACATTGTGTTAGCCTAAAGTGCATGACGTTGATTCGATACATTTATGTATTATAATATGATGACCACAGTAGTGTTAACTCACATCCGTGTCTCATCACATAATTAGCATTTCTTTTTTCTGGTGGGAACAATTAGGATCTAGACTCTTAGCAACTGTGTACTTTATAATACAGTATAGTTGACTATCATCTCTATGCTGTGCCTTAGATCTCTAGGACTTATTTAACTATTGGTTGCAAGTCTGTACCCTTAAGTAATATCTCCCCAGTCAATTCCTTGCCCCTCAGCCCCTGGTAACCACATTCTGCTCTGTTTTTATGATTTTGGCTTTTTTAGATTCCACACATAAGTGAGACCATAGAATATCTATCTTTCTCTGTCTGACTTACCTCACTCAGCAGAATGCCCTCAATGCCCATCTATGTTGCCTCAAATGGCAGAATTTCCCCCTTTTTCACAGCTGAATAATATTCCATTGTGATAACGCACCACATCTTCTTCACCAAGATTCTTTGTCACAAGGTTTTTTCCCACCACCGCATCTTGTAGCCACTCGCTCACTCGAGCTTGTCTGAAGTCTGATTGCCGGCCCACCTCTCCACCAAACGAAACTCTCACTTCCAAGGCCCAAGATGGAGCCCCTGGGCAAACTCCCACCCCCACTGGGAGGGAGGCAGAAGAAGCACAAGGCTATGAGCAGGAGAATGAGTGACCTGGCCTGGCTGAGACACCTGGCCTCTTGGGGAAGTTGCAGAATCACACAGCGAATCTCCAGGCGGTCCAGAGGCACCCGGAGGTCAATCACTGGCTTGCTGGAGGTGTCACCTCCTTCCCCTCTGTTATCCACGACTTCCTCCACCCCAAATGTGCCAGCCCACCTGGCTCATCTCCGTCTCCTCCAAGTCTTCCCCAACTTTCCCCCAGTCTAAGCAAGACCCTCCTCAGCATCTTCCCACATCCATCAGAGACCCCCCAGCCAAGCCATTCTGCATTGCCCCACCGCACTGATGAGTGCCACTGAATACCCACCTTGGGCCAGGCCATCACTCAGCTATTCTGTCCGCACAACAACCCCACAGGTTAGGTACAGTTGCCATCCTCATTCCCATTTCACAGGTGAGGAAACTGAGTCCCAGAGAGGATAAACTTTCTTTCCCAGGGTGTCCCTTTTAAAAAGTAGCAGAGCTAGAACTCGATGGTGAGGAATCAGGCTCCACTGAGCATATCCTGCCTCGCGTCTGTATCTGCTCCCCTCTTGCCATCTGTGTTCACTCAACTGTGGGGCCCTAGGGCACCCACACCCCGGCCCACCCCGGGCAACCTTAGACTGGAGGGGCCTGTCCTCTTCCAGAGATCTTCCAAGCTGTCTCGAGAAGACCTTGACATTCACACCTGAGGCCCCGACCCCTCACTCTCCATCCTGGATTCTGCTTCGTCCTCATTTCCTCCCCCATCAAAGCCAGCAATGCTGCACCCACTTCCCCTGCTGAGTTGTCACCATTGGAGAGAGACCCAACTTTGTCCCCAAGAGGAAGAAGAGAGGAGCAGTTCTGCCACAGTCTCCAAGTGGACTGCCCAGGTTGTTGGCTGTGTGGTTTAGGGCAGGTTACTGAACCTCTCTGTGCCCTGGACCTCACATCTGTAAAACGGGCATGATAACAGTACCTCCCTCCTGTGAACGTTGTAAGGATGAAGTAGCACTGAATAAGCATTAGCGCTTCTTATGTGTACTCCTGTGGTCTAAGGAACTACCCGTTCTCTTAGAGGTAATATTTCAGTAGGAGCCTCTTAGAGGTAGACAACACTTGGAGAGATAAAGAAATGCATCTCTAACAGCAGAATTCCAGACACCCTCGAAGGCCAAGGGTCTCTGCACCCTCCAAATCATAGCACCAAGGCAGTTGGCCATGTGTCCTGACCATGCTCATGGCCCAGGAAGAGCCAGCAAGCTGGTTGGCACAAGGTGGCCAGTCGCCTCGCTAACACTGGCTTAAGGTTTTCATTAGTCAGATGTGAGCAGAGGGTGTTCCTGTACCACTTAAATGAGCTCCGTGGAAGATTCACCTCCACAGTGGTGCCCACCACCCAGAAAAGTAACGAGGGAGGGGCAGGGCCCAGGCCCCAGTCATCATGTTAGGCCTTGCATGAATCCTGGCCACGAGGTGGGGAGCAGGGCGAGAAGGGAGCTGTGCAAAGGGAGCGCGAACAGCTCTGGTGTCTTTTTCTTTTTCTTTTCTTTCTTTTTTTTTTTTTTTTTTGCTATGCACATTTGGAGCTGTTACTGGTCTCAGTCGCGACATCTTTATTGATTCCACAGGCTCCAGGACCAGAGCATGATGAATATCACTTTTCCACTGGGGCTGAAGTCACACGGCCAAAAGAGTGAGGCAATCATCCAGAAAACAAAATTGTTTTTGTCTGAATGTGCCATTGGAGACGCTCTGAAAAACAGGCTCTTCAGGTGATTATAGAGCTTAAGCAAAGCCAGGCTCTTGCTTGAATTATCCGCATAATTGCCTTAGTTCTCCAGTTTATCCATGCAGATGGGACCTCGCAAATCACCGGCTCGCCTAAGGGAGCACGTTTGAAGTCAAGCAATGATAGTAATGATGCCAATTTAATAAAGGAAGAGCTAGGCTCTGCTGAGCACTCAGCTGCAGCAACAGCCTGGGGTTTGTTTAAAGATTTCCTATGACAATGGGTTTCATGGATGTTTTTGTCGCTGGTTGTCCATGATGATCCTGGAAGGTAGAATTCCCACCTTGAAGATCATCCTGGTCCCTGAACCAAGCTTGTCATCTTGGATGGCTTCCCGCTTGCTGGGAGATCCCTCATCCCCTCACTGCAGGAGGTGTCCACGGCAGGCCAGTTCCTGAGGTCAGCTGTCTGGGCCATATTGACCAAACGGGACACCGTCTTCTTGCAGAGTTAGCGCACTTCCCCTGAGACCCCCCTCTTGCCCCTGCCTTTGGCTAACCAGGCAGATTACCCCCTTGGGCATCAGAGCATCTGAGTACATATCTGCCTCTACCAAGGCCACAATAAAAAAACAAGTGGCATGGCAAAACGGAAGCATTCAAGGTGGGGATATAGGGGTAATTACAAAGGTGTGGGCAGCTGAGCATACTGCTGGGGGGGGTGGTGGTGCAGGAATCCCGGGTTAGCAACATTGGTGCTCTCATGCATGGCCCCTCCATCCACCTGCTGGATGGGGAAAGGAGAGGTCCCCAGAATATGCAGTGTGAGGGTCATGTGGAGTGGGCCATCTTGAGAGGAGTTGTGAGGGACAGAGCCAGCCAAGACCATTTTACAAGGAGGGGCCAGGGGAGTCAGACCATGGTGCCAACCTACTCCCTGCCTCTGGTCTCAGGTTGGGCTCCCTGCTATAGCGCCAAACCCAACCAGAAGGCAGGCTCCATGATCCCATCCATGCGCCATATAGGTCAGGCCCCCAAGGCAGAGATCAGGGTAGAGGAAGGTGAAGAGAGAACATAGCAGGGTAAAGAGAAGGCATTCCCCAAACATAGCAATCAAAATTCAATTATAGGGGCTTCCCTGGTGGCGCAGTGGTTGAGAATCTGCCTGCCAATGCAGGGGACATGGGTTCGAGCCCTGGTCTGGGAGGATCCCACATGCCGCGGAGCAGCTGGGCCCGTGAGCCACAATTACTGAGCCTGCGCGTCTGGAGCCTGTGCTCCGCAACAAGAGAGGCTGCAATAGTGAGAGGCCCGCGCACCGCGATGAAGAGTGGCCCCGGCTTGCCGCAACTAGAGAAAGCCCTCGCACAGAAACGAAGACCCAACACAGCCAAAAATAAAATAAATAAATAAATAATTAAAAAAAAAAATTCAATTATAAAAGGAACCCAATTTGGAAGTTCAGAATTGAATGTCCTTCGATGTTTAACCACATCTTATAACCCAACAAGAGTCAATTGATGTAAAACCTAGAACCTGCTGCCTTGACTAGGCTGAAGTGATACTTTGACTTTGGGTCTGATAAATTATTATAACCCTGGGAAAGTATAGAAATTACTATCTTGTATAGTCACTGTAACCTCAGGAATGGATAAAAGTAAACATAAGTAGAAAGATAATAAAGTAAACAAATTAGGTCCATGATTCTAGTATTTTTATCATTGTTTTAAGTGTAATTGTAACAAAGTTTCATTATCATTGTGATAATATTCAAATTTTTTGAAGCATGTAAACGAATCCAGTACAGTAGGCTTGTGATTTTAATTGGTGATTAGGAAATTTTGAAAAAAGAAGTTTGTACTCAAGTTTAAATATCAGGGAATTTTAAAATTTGTAAATTCCTAGGTTTTATGTTATTGGTTGGGTAAGTGGCATTTGAAGAACAATATTTAATAGGCTTATGAGATTAGTAAGCTGTGTGTTCAATTAATCATACATAGTATTGTTCTTTGTGCTCAAACCTGTTAGATATTTGCAAAGGCATTCTCCTCTTACCAAGGACCTAGGAATATAAGCTCCAACTTAAGCCCCACCATGTCCATGAGGCTTTCATTGATCCCTCTAGGAATTTCTCATCTCCTAATTCTTTAGCTGCTAGACCTTCTTTTTGGGTCTCTGCTGTGTAACCAAGCTCTTTCCGTCTTGTTATTTGGGGTATATATGCCTTGACTCCCCAACTAGACTCTAAACTCTTTGAGAAACAAGCACTTCTCTTGAAACAATCTTCATTTCTTTTTCATTCTCCATTTCTCCACGCCCAGCGCTAGACACATATTAGGTACTTAACACATGCTCATTATTTGGGTGGTTTCAGATGTGTGGAATGATTGTGTTACACTACAGATACCCCAATGAACAAAATCAAAGTTTTTGTCAAGGAAAGAGTTAATATAGAGGAGCCAGATATGGCCTACTTGAGTATGCAGTAATGGGAGTGTTTTATCAGGACTTTCCTAACTTAAAAATACTTTCTCAGTTCTAGGATGAGAGCTATACCCTTGTCTCACTTCACCATCACCATCATGCACAAAGACCCTTTCAGAGCCATGAACTTTTCAGACTCTGTGATTCTCTAGAGGTATAAGACATAGCCTCTTCTTTTGAAGAGGCTCAAACCTTGTTAGCAGAATTCATCTATTAAGAAAATGTCTGATGAGTACCTACTGTGTGCCCAGCAGTGTCCTGGAGACACAGCAGGGAAAGAAGCAGAGTCTCCGCCCCTTAGAGAGTCATGATCTCACAAAACAACAATACCATGTAGCACGTGCTCAGTGAGAACAGAATGAGTGACAATAAGCGCTCTAGGGCTTGAGAAGAATGCCACTACTGAGCAACAGAGTGATCAGGTTAAGCTCCATGAAAGAAGGGGCAGGGCGGCAGGGTGGGCCTTAGGGAGTCAAGAGGGGTGGCTGGAGGGGGATGCATTCTTACTGTATTGGAGTGAACAACATAAGGGAGGTAGAAATTGATTTCTGTTTTGGCCATGTAACATGTGTGCCACCGTCACATCAGGGGTAGATGTGGAGAGTAGACCTATATAGCGATGACATGAGTAGACCAGAGCTAAACAAGGACAATCTCGGAAAGAAGTTCAGAGTATCAAGGGTTGAGAATAGATCCATGGGTGGTACAACAATAGTGTGATGTGATAGATAGTGTGATGTGATGTGATGTCTAGTGTTTTTAGACTTTTCTCCAAAGAAGACATACAGATGGCCAATAGGTGCATGAAAAGATGCTTAACACCACTAATTATTAGAGAAATGCAAATCAACAGTACAATGAGGTACCACCTTACACCAGTCAGAATGGCCATCATTAAAAAGTCTACAAATAACAAATGCTGGAGAGGGTGTGGAGAAAAGGGAACCCTCCTACACTGTTGGTGGGAATGTAAGCTGGTGCAGCCACTATGGAAAATAGTATGGAGGTTCCTCAAAAAACTAAAGATAGAATTATCATATGATCCAGCAATCCCACTCCCGGGCATATATCTGGACAAAACTATAATTCAAAATGATACATGCACCCCTATGTTCATAGCAGCCTTATTCACAATAGCCAGGACATGGAAACAACCAAAACGTCCACCGACAGAGGAGCGGATAAAGGAGATGTGGTACATATATACATATACTCAGCCATAAAAAAAAGAATGAAATAATGCCATTTGCAGCAACATGGATGGAACTATAGATTATCATACTAAGTGAAGTAAGTCAGAAAGAGAAAGACAAATACCATATGATATCACTTATATGTGGAATCTAAAATACGACACAAATGAACCTATCTACAAAACAGAAACAGACTCACAGACATAGAGAACAGATTTGTGGTTGCCAAGGGGTAGGGGTGGGGGAGGGATGGACTGGGAGTTTGGGGTTAGCAGATGCAAACTATTACATATAGAATGGATAAGCAACAAGGTCCTACTGTATAGCACAGAGAACTATACTCAATATCCTGTGATAAACCATAATGGAAAATAATTTTTTAAATGTATATATATGTATAACTGAATCACTTTGCTGTACAGCAGAAATTAACACATTGTAAATCAACTATTCTTCAATTTAAAAAAAAAAAAACAAAAAAACTAGTGTTTTTAGTTCCAGACACTCCTTTTCTGCTCACCAGCTACTTCTCATATTCTGTAAATTGGGGTATTCCAAAGTCAGGGATTTTTAATTTGATCCAGCCAAGGTGTAAGGTCGGGGTGGAGATATGTGATGGTGGGGGTGGAACATGGCGTGGGAAAAGAATGACAGAAATGTCCCAGAGGGCTGGGGAGTCCATGTGCAAGGCACTGTTATTCTTTAGGATTCTTCCCATGAGGATTCCTGAAAGGGGGTGAGCCTGGGAGGGTGCTTCCATGCCAAGCATAAGTACTGGAGAAGCAAAAGTGGGGTGGCATGTCACCAAGCAAATGGGCCAGTCCTGTTTCACAATTTCCCTGCACCCACATTAATTCTGAGAGTAGCTAGATGTTTCCCATGTGCCTCAGAATGGCACAGAGGTGATGGACGGAGAGCCAGCCCTGACAAGAGCTTGCGGGGGGGTGGGGAGGCAGAAGGACACTGTGGTGACATACATTGCTGAGGACAGGGACCTGACAGGAGTGACAGAAGCCTCGGGGTGTGCCAGTGTGCATGGAAGATAATGAGTCATAACTAGTTTCCAGCCCCCTCCCCGCAAAAAGAACAAGGATCCCAGGGCAAGGGGAGAGCAGGGCAGTGGGCAAGGATTTGAGATGACCCTGAGTTCGCTGACATTTCAGTTTCCACCATCTGGCAAAACAAGATCTTGAAACAGAAGGTAAAATCAGTTTGTTTGTTTTTTTTAATTAAAAATAATGAACATTTCTGAGTTCAGGATTTGAGATTTGTGCCACATTTTTAAGGCTAAAAGAAAAAGTAGAGACTCTGAAATAGACACAAGAAGCTAGGACAAAAACCAAGAGAGAGGGAGATGGGTGTCACAGGAATCAGGGGAGAAAGGAGGTCCACAAAGTGTGAGTGGTAGTGTGGACACCAATGCCGAAAGAACCAGAGATGAGCCACCGTTTGCATAAGGAGGTTGTGAGAAATGAGGCGGTGAGCTTTCAAGGGACAGAGGCTACATGTACAGTGCTTCTCTCAACTTTACCAGCTGCCTGTGTCTGCAGCATGTCCTGCAGCTTGAGCTTCAGGGGATACTGTTGCATGCATTCTTCTTCAGAGAGGCTGGTGCTCTTCTTCAGGGCGCCAGGGCTCTTCTTTAGGAAGACTGCTACTCTAGTTCATAGACCATTTAGCCCTTCTTTGAACCTGAAACAAAGCTCATTGTCAGCAAGTTTGACCAGGCACAGAATATAACAATATATTGAAAAGCAAACATGGAGAAGATTTGGCCCTGTTTTGGGGTCCTAGAGAACCTTGAACCACCATGATCCTTCAAGACCAGTATGGGAAGCTGCTTAAATACAATCTTTTAAAATGGAAGGTGCAAGGGGAGGTCAGGTAAGCCTAGAATAATCATTAACTCATTGATCCGATGTGGCGACCAGAATTGGTCATTGTGCTGCAATGACCAGTTTCAATGAGATACCCACTGATTATCTGTATAACTTTGGGCAAGTCACTTACTTTTCTGGGTCTCACTTTCCTCCTCTGTAAAGGAGACATTCTACATTCTTGGAGATTTCTTCTGCTCTCCCAACCATTTTCAGTGCTTTATCGTTGTCTATTGTCATATTATTGTTGAATCCAAAGTACTAGAACTGTTGATTTGCCAAACCATAAGAAGATATTTTCCAACTGGTGTAGATCTGATGAAATGGTCACTCTTGTTGGTGGGAATGTGATTCTAGAGGAAAATTTGGCAATAAGTATCAGAAGCCTTGAAAATATTGTACCTTTGACTCAGTGATCACGTTTCTAGACCCAGGAAATAATCATGGACAAGTGAAAAGATATGTAGTCAAGGATAGATGTTCATTGCCATGTTATGGATAATAGGAGAAAACTGGAAACAACCTAAATATCAAATAATAGAAGATGATTACATAAATTATGATAATTCTATTAGTATAATAGAATATTATGTATAAAATTATACATAACATTACACTGTACATGAATATTTAGTAACATGGGAAAATGTGTACAATATTCAGGACATTTGGTTACAGTGAGATCTGATTTTTGGAACATTATTGTTCCATTTATATGAATAAAAAATAAAGGAGAAGGATGTAGCCTAAATATTTACAAGACTATTCTTTAGGTGTGAGGATAGAAGCCATCTTAATTTTCTTCTTTGTGCTTCTGCGTTTTCTGCAATCAATGTGAACTGTTTGTAATCAGGTTTTTAAATACATTTTTATGGAGGGCACCTTGCACCTAGGCCCTCTTCATATCTTGATGCCAGTTAATATCTCAGAAATATGGCAGTAAATACTTCATCACCAAATGGTCTTTTGTCTCTGCCTGGCTCTGAGCCTTTTGGAGTGTGGTTTTCATGGATGGTGGGGAGACTTAGGTGGGTTTTGTTGAGATGGTTGTGGGGGTTTTGTGGGGAAAGGTGAGAGTCTGGAGGTAGAAGGACAGAGTGAAGAGGGGTCAGTAGTAGCTCAGTCTCTCCCTCTTTCCACCTGTAATGCCAACAGCCCACATCCAAGTTCAGCAGAAAAACTTCCATCTATACAAACAAGGAGCAGCGAGGGTGTTTGCCCATGAGGATTATGTAACTGATGATGTCTCTGTACACAAAATTAAAAAGCATTACTTCCACATGCCAGCCTTGGAAGTAGCTCCCCTCTCTAGAGGACTGTCAGCATTCCTGGCTTCAGAAGACATGCTGCACCTTTTCCCCCATATTCTATTGGTTACAAGCAAATGGCCAAGGACAAGATTCTCTCCAGACTCAAGGCAAGAGGAACCAGACCCCATCTCTTGGTGGCAGAGTGTCAAGGCCATGTTGCAGGAGAGTATGCAGGATATGACGTGTGTTGCATCTGTTTTGGTGCAAGGCCTTCTTGAAAAGAACAGCTGATGTCTGTGGAGATGCTGATATATAGGCCTGGCATTACCAGATCTTCTACTTTTTCAGGAGTAGCCTGCAAAAATCTTGATTTTTATCTGAAATCTCTTATTTTTTTTAATGTCAACAACTAATTCTGAACACTACAAAGCCATTGTCCAATGTCACTTCATATAGTGTCTCCTTTTATCTCTGTATGAAAGTGCCTGTCCCTTCTCTAAGTGGTAGCATTTTTATTTACCATGGTAAAAACAAGTTTTCAACCTTCAGTATGGAATGGGGGGAAAGGTGAGAAGTAGAATGTCACTTAAAGAGTCTGTCACACAGAGTGAAGTAAGTCAGAAAGAGAACAACAAATACCATATGCTAACACATATATATGGAATCTAAAAAAAAAAAAAGGTCATGAAGAACCTAGTGGCGAGACGGGAATAAAGACACAGACCTACTAGAGAATGGACTTGAGGATATGGGGAGGGGGAAGGGTAAGATGTGACAAAGTGAGAGAGTGGCATGGACATATATACACTACCAAATGTAAACTAGATAGCTAGTGGGAAGCAACCGCATAGCACAGGGAGATCAGCTCTGTGCTTTGTGACCACCTAGAGGGGTGGGATAGGGAGGGTGGGAGGGAGGGAGATGAAAGAGGGAAGAGATATGGGAACATATGTATACGTATAACTGATTCACTTTGTTATAAAGCAGAAACTAACAACCATTGTAAAGCAATTATACTCCAATAAAGAGGTTAAAAAAAAAAAAAGAGGGATAATGCTGAAGTCAAGAGGAAGATGAAGTTGATGATTCTAGAAAGTAAACCAAAGAAGGACCAGGGTTCTAGAGGAGAGAATAACAAAGCAGGTGAGGTCATCTCTTACACTCTTCCTTGACTGGAAGAGGGGGCCATGTCTTCTTTTCCAACGGGAAAGAAAGGAGGAGGAAAAGGGAGTGAAAGAAGGCTCATCCCACGTGAAACAACACTTTGCTGAGCGCAGATCACATTCCAGGCATCGTTCAGGCGCTCTTTCAGACCTGGGGGCATCAGAAAGCCCAGTCAGGTGACTTCGTGGTGCTTATCTTCTCATGGACTGCCCTGTCTCCTCACAGGGCCCAGGTATGTGCTGAGAATGAGATGGGAGGTGGTGAGGGCACTGAGGGCTCCGAGGAGGCCAAGGGTAGGAGCAGCTGCTGGGGACAGAGGGCCGGGGAGCTCTCTGGAGTTGATCATCTGCCCTGCAGACATTCCCAAGACCACCGCGCAAGCAGGCACCCACGAGCAGGGATCTTCTGAGGCTTGGGAGCAAGAACGCGGGGACACTTAACATGATCCTGGGTTGACGATTAGGGCAGAGGAAGGCCAGTGGAGTGAGGTCTGAGTGGCCTTTGAGTGGTGTGTCTCCAGGGGAGGCCAGTGGAGCGCAGGGTGGGGACGGATGCTCTGGGGCACGGCTCCTCTCAGGGGGCCAGAGGAGGGAACGGCCATGACTGAGCCCAGAGGCCACGCCCATCTGCCAGTTCTGCCAGAGGTCAGCAATGTGCCTGTGGCCCTGGCTGGCCGAGTGATGCGTCTTCCCAGTCATGAGATAATGGGTGCTTGTATCTCTGAGAAGTTAGCCCCCCAAGTACTCAAATGACACTTTAACATACAGAATTGATGGTGCGAACCAACTCTTCATTTAAAAGGAGAAATAAACTGTTCATGTGACCTTTGTATTTATTCCAATTATTAAGGACCCCAAGAAAAATGAAGAGCTGCAATTTAACTGAGCAGAAATACATTCTGCAGCCTTATAACAAGCTGGGGCTTTATTGAAATATCTGTTTTTCTAAGAGATGAGCAGTTAGAACCAGGCTGTAACAGAACAGGCAAAGATTCACAGGAAAGAATATTAGAAAGCATCACTAGATGAATAAAAAAGGACTAAACATACACTAAAGCTCAAAAGCAAGAGAATAATTTTTCTGAGCCTACAGACAGTGGATAATCAAGTCAGTTCTCTCTTGGATACCTTATGTAAAAGTATTCAGAAAGTTGCTTAGTTTCTGTGAAATGAGGTGTACCTTCCGAAATTTCATTTCCAAACTTAAATTTGAACCTGGAATAAAATTTAATCCCTCACTCTCCATGCTATGCATCTGTTGGAAAAAAAATTTGAAACCAATTTTCTATTGTACAGCAAAATCAATGCCAATTCATCCTGATGTTTCTAATCAACATGTCTTATTTTCTTCTCTGTTCCCATAACTTATAATTATTTGTGGTACTCTCCAAACAAACCCTTCTGTTCTTCTGCTTATGCCTCCTTCTGGCTTGCGATTTATATATGTGGAAGTAATTTGAGGCTGGAGATCACCAATCTATTACTAAGCAATTTGGGGGGTCTTCAAGACCCCCCAGACATTTAAAAATACAGATCTCTGTCTCTTGGTCTCTCATAGTTCAGGTACAGTGTTTTAAAGAAAAGGTTAAATCCTTAATCAGAAGGTAAACACAGAGCCATGCAATTTCTTAATTTGGATTTTGAGAAAACTAATCATTGTCTTAGTGCCACCACTGTTCCCTGCTAAAATAATCTCCACAAATGCTGGAGGACTGAAATATTTGATTCTTGCTCAGAAATCTCATCCAATAATTTGACATTGGCACACTCCCGCCTGGGCCTTCAGCACAAGGCTGCTTCTTACCCAGCCCTGCCATTCCCCCACTCTTGGTCACTTTGGGGTTGTTTAAAATATATGGGCATATTTTCAGCTTGAAAATATTGAAAGCATTTCCAATAAGTTTTTATAATTACTGAGGCTTGAGTTTTGGAGAGCAAACTTCTTAAGTGGGCATCAGCCCGTGGAACTTCTTGAGAAACCAGCCAGTCTTCGTGTACCTAAAATACTGGGGGCAGAGTTGGGCTGACACTAAAAGTTATGTCCATGGCAATCTCCTCCAAATTGAGGGGCGGTGTTTAGGAACTACCACCTGAAGATTTATTTACCCACTTGGGAGATGTCAGGCTTAGCAAATGGGCTCACCACTGGAAGGAGGTGCAGATGGAACCTGGTAAGGAGGAAAGGAAAACTACGTGCTGGGAGCCATATCAGGAATGACTTTGAGGTAAGAAGGAGGCAGGTGGAGAGCGGGGATGGAGTTTTAGGAAAAGAACATTCTTCAAAAATGGAACCATTGTGGTGTAAGACTATGAAGAGAGTGTTAAAGAATGCTACATCCCTTTTCTTAATTCAGGCCACCCAAAGACCTTCGAGAAGGAGCAAGCTTTGTCAGTCACCCCAAAATGTAGACATATTAAGCCACCCCTTCCCCATACCCTTTCTCCGTTATTTTCTTCTGCAGATGGAAGTGATTTATAAAGGGAAGTTTTACAAAGAAGTGTTTTAATGCATAGACTATAATTACAGGGAGATCTAATGTGGAAAGCCACTTTATCAAAGAAGACAAAGACAGCACAAGTAGCTTAACTTGAGCAACACTTGTTCTGTGTCACCTTCAAAAGGATTTCTTGGAGTCTGGCTGGAGCTGACAGCAGGGCAGATATCCCACCAGGATGTACCCAGAAGGCATAGCAACCATAGTCCATTTTAATTGGTTGAAACCAGTCATTAAATATTTGTATTATTGCTATTGTGGCTTTACAGTCTCTTTGAGATGGTGAGGCTTGAAACAAAAGAAAATAAAATGAAGGACATTTGAGTTCCAGGAAGTTGAGTTGGAAGCCCTGTTCCACTACTAACAGTGGAAACTTAAGCTTCAGATTATTTCTTTCCCCCTTCCTCTTACCCCCAGTGATACATAACATCTCAGGTAACTTGAACAATATCAACCAAAAACCTCCTGAACTGAGTGCCAACAGGCTCTCTTGTCCATTGGTCACTTTTCAAGCACTTTTCAAAAAGAAACCAACCAATAAACATCAATCCAGTAGGGGACGTGTCTCCAGAGGCCTTTACCTTTAAGATAAATTTTCTTAAGTCAACATTTAGATCCCTTTGTTAGCCCACACGGGACATTGAAGTTGGCAAGGCATTGCTACTCTCATAAAATATACAATGTCATTAATAAGGAGATACTGTAGCTTCCTCTTATGTCTGTTGAGGTATCAATTCTTAACCAGGCATCCAGTTCCCCTTTATATCTTTGCCCTTTCAAGTCTGATAAGGATTGCTCATCAATTATGTACTTCTCCCTCCCAGGGGGAACTCCATTGCCTCCAAGCCCAGAGAAAAATTCACTACCTGAGATGGGCGGAGATCTCTGTGTTCTCAGGTTAGTTTCTTCCATGTTCTCAAAGAGAATTTTAAAAGTTCAAATTCACAGCCCATTTGCATTGCATGGTGATTTGTATTTTAAGGTGATGTTCCCATGTGATGTTCATATGTATTTGTGTAAAAAGCCCTTTAGATTTCTGGATATAAAAACTTATAAATGCAGGATGTCTGTCTTCACATTTTGAAAGACTTTCTTATTAAAGGGGCATTGGATTTCATCTCTGTTGCTCCAGAAAAAAAGAAATGAAACCAAAGAGCAGAGTCTACAGGAATATAATTCTTTTCAAAAATAAGAATTTTCCTTAATAGTTTAAGGTGTTAAAAATGGAACAACTTGCTTCAGGACAGTGGGGCCAGTTGCTGGCACTGGAAGAAGACACCCCTACCACAGTATTTCAAGAGACTGGAGGCCATTCATGAGGGAAGTAAAATAGGGGTTCAGCACCAAATGTCTATATGGTACCTTCCAACCTTCCAACTCAAAAGCCATTGGGAACTCCTAACTGTGAGGGGTCTGTTGACGGTACCGGGAATCGCCCCACTCTCTGGAACATAGCATACTCAGTATCACACTTTCTTTCATTTGTTCAAGTCTTCCTTTACCTCCCTTAGTACAGTTTTATAGTTTATTATTTTATTTGTATAAATACTTGGTTTTTTTGTTTTGTGTGGTTTCTGCTTTCTGAGGTTTAAAAGTTACAGTAAAATAAAGGAATAACTTAAACTTCCATATTCCCACAATTTAGAATCAACAAATGTTAACTTTTTTTGTCATGTCTACTTTTTGTCAATTTTTAGGAAGAGAAGAAGAAGGAAGAAAGGAAAGAATGAGGGAGGGGGAGGAGAGGGGAAGGGTGAGTCGAGGATGAATGTTAGCTAATGTCCCCTAAGCCACCAACCACCCCACCCACTCCTCCCCACATTCCCCTGGAGACTAAAGTTGTCATGTATCATTCCATTTCGTTAAAAAAAAATTTTCTAGGTAGATATGCATCCATTAAAACACACACGCACATACACATTGTATGATTTTGTTTTTTAACTACATATACAAGTACATTATCTGTATATATCCCATAAATCTGCATCTTGCTTTTTATACTCTACCTTAGGTTTTTAACATCTGTTAATGTTGATGTATACCAGCTCTATTTATTATTTTTTTAATTGTTTTATGGTATTTCATCATAGGAAAATACCACATTTTGTTTGTTTATTCCTATATTGAGGGATATTTCAGTCATTTCCTTTTTTTTCTGCTGTTGCAAACAATGCTGTAACAGACATCATTGCATATAGGATGCTTATGAAACTTCTCAGGAGGTTGTCTACTGTGTATCTCAAAGCATAATTTCTAAGACACAGGGCAAGTACATTTTCCTAAATGCACCAAACTTCTCTCCAAGATGTCTTTACCAATTCATATTTCCAGAAACAATTTACCATTTCCCCTACAACCTTGCCAGCAGTTGAGATAGCTTGACTACTTAATCTTACAAATACAATGGCTGGGAAATTGTCTCTCTTTGTTCTTTTTATTTGCCTTCTCTGAATTTCAGCATCTTTTTTTTTTTCTTATTTGTTGACCATTCACATTTCCTCTTTGGATAATTCATTTTTTTCTACTTTTATTTTCCTTATTATGTGTTTTGTATACTAATTCCTAGTCTATTAAATATGTCTCCCAGTCTGTTTTTTCACCTTTTGCCAACAGAACTTTATAGGTTTTTCTGTACAAAGTTTTAAAATTTGAAGCAGTTGAATATATCTATCTTTTTCTTTATTGTTTGGGCTTTATAAATTCTTCTTTTAAGGTTTTCTCTAAAATCATATAGATGTTGTTGTTTATTTTCTTTAATAATTTTTCACATGTAGATCTATAATCCATCTGGTGTATGTGTAAAGTATATGGTTTGAGGTAGGGATCTAATTGTATTTATTCTGCTCTTCCCCCTTGCCCCACCTACCACTTCCCAACCTCATGAGATTTTTCTGAGATAGTTTCTGCCACTACAGAGTTGACCTCTCCCTGTCTTGATGTAATCTTCTCTGGAACACATCTTCTTTTGCATCAGAAGGTGACAAGTTGATACAGTTCTAATTTGTTCACAGTGTGGTACACTTCAGCATATCAAAAGTGGAATGAAGCATGGAATTATAGACAGAGGTCTGCACATGTCACTCAAGTAGTGTGCACAGGCTTATCTGCCTGGCTGGCACAGACCCTCTCCCACGTGTACCCAGTGTAGATGTTATGGGCTGAAATATATCCCTCCACCAAATTCATATGTTGAAGCCCTGACCCCTAGTACCTCAGAATGTGACTAGAAATGGAGCTTTTATAAAGGTAATCAAGTTAAAATTTTCATTGACTTTTAATAAAATTTAAAGGTAAAGGTTAAGGCAAAATTATCTTTAAGTAATTTTAGGGTGGGTCCTAATGTAATCTGACCAGTGTCCTCATAAGAAGAGGAAATTTGGACACAAAGAGACACCAGTGATGTGTGTGCACAGAACAAAGACCATGTGAGGACACAGGGAGAAGGCGGCCGTCTGCAAGCCAAGGAGAGAGGCCTCAGGAGAAACCAACCTGCCAGCCCCTGCACTTGGACTTCTAACCTCCAGAACTGTGAGAAAATACATTTCTGTTGTTTAAGGCACCCAGTCTGTGGTACTTTGTTTTGACAGTCCTAGAAAACTAATATGGTAGGATAATCCCCCACAAAGATGAATGAAGATCCTTGTGATTAGATACAGATAGATTTAAACTTCTCAACATGGATTTTTCATTTAGCATACTGAAAAGTAGGTGAACAATTGATACCATAAGTTCACCCAAACAAAGGAATGCAGCCAAGGAAATTGTATGGCGGTCCAGATGGAGCAGTACTTTATTTGTCAATAAGTCAGTCCTCCTTCAAGTAGCACACAGGATCTGACCAATCACAATAGATGTATTAGTTTCTTATTGTGGCCAAAACAAATTGACACAAACTTAGTGGCTGAGGACAAATTTTTTATCTCACAATTGAGAAATCCTAAAATCCAAAACTCAAAGCAAGCCTTCATTCCTTCTGGAGGCTGCAGAAGAGAACATATGTCCTTACCTTTTCCAGCTTCTAGAGGTCACCTAGATTCCTTGGCTTGTAGCCCCTTCCTCCATCTTCAAATTACATCACTCCAACTTTTGTTCCTGTCCTCACAGCTCCTTTTCAGACTCTGACTCTCCTGTCTCCCTCTTACAAGGACCTTTGTAACTACACTAGACCCACTTAATCCAGAATAAAGTCGTCATCTCAAAATCCTCAACTTGATCACATCTACACAGTCCCTTGTGCCATGTAAGGTAACATATTCATCATGTTCCAAGATGTGAACATCTTTGGGAGCCATTATTCTGTCTACCACAGTTGCAAAACAGGTCAGTAAAACAATTTTAAAAGAAAATAATTCTATTATGTTCAAAAGGAGAGGATTTTAAAAGAATGGAAGTATTGAAAGCCTTCCTGCTTTTTAACTCAACAGAAGAGTTTTTAAACTAACTTTTTAAACTGTCTATTAGTACCAGACGTTTTTCAAAATCGTTTTTAAGTCCTTGTTATACTAAAATTGTGTTGTTTCACTTGATTTTTTGTTTGGTTTGAGCCCTCTGTTGAGCTTTTTTCCACATCCGGTTGGATTCCATCTGCCAACGAGCACATGGGCCTGTTTCTACTTAGAAGATCCTCTTCCATGTGCAGCCTCGAGGCAAAAGTGTCCCGAACTACTGAAAACGCTTTCCTACCCTGGATTTCTCTAGGCAGCTTATGCAACGCTGAGTCAAGCTCCAAGTTAGGAAGGCAAAGCTGCGGGGCTGGAGAGAGACAAATGCCCCTCTGGCCCAACATGATTCAGTTCCTTCAGGCCTCCTGTTACTGACCCTCTCAGGCAGCTTCAGGCAGCATGTTCTTGCCACCAAAGACCTCCAGTGTCATGTGGGGGACTTGAGTGTCATCCACTGACAACACTGAATTACAGCCTGCCTTGGGCATTGAAGAAGGGTGAGTGGGAAAGCCCCCTGCAGGCAGACCGGGATGAACACGTGTATGCATCTGCCAGAAACCTATGGGAAGTTTCAGATGCTGGCAGAGCTCATGCAGCTGAGAGAGGAAGGAGGGCTGATTGTTCTGGAAGGCTGTTGCGCTCCCAGGGGACATGTGTTAGAACAATTCATGCCCCAGGCGATCGAGAGAGCAGAGCATGTTTTTCAGCAGCTATTGCTTGTTTTCCAGAATGGCAAGCTGCCCTGATCATCTGTGTCTCTGTAGTGGATAAACTCTGCAGGCGTGTGCCACATAGGTGTGCATCTGCATGTGTCTGTCAGTCTGCCTATGTCTGTGCATTTGCTCTTGTATATGCTAGTGTCTCCATGTATAAGTTCTGCTTTTTACTAAGAACCAAGAGCTGCCAGAGATGGAATCTTCTAACTGCCCTTCCAGCCTCTCTCATCTCTCTTTGATGCTCCCAGAGGTGCAGGCTTTTGACCGACACACCAGCCTTCCCAGAAAGCTGCCCCTGCAGCACTTGGGAAGGCAGGAAATGCCCAGCGGCCTCAATTCCTTTCCTGCTCCCCCTCATAACTCTTTGGGGGGAAGTCCCAGGCCTGTGGGGGAAGGTCCAAGCCCCGAAATGCCACTGACCCTGTCTCCCTCCCAAGGCCCATGCTCACTCCCTCAGCCAGGCAGGGACACCCAGAGGTGCAGGCACTTTGGCCTAGACCCTGTGTGTGACTGGGTGGGCTGTTTTTCTCAGGAGGTAAGAGCTACTCTGAAGAAGAAGCTGAGGTATGAACTCATTACATTTTGCAGGCTCTTTTTTCTTTTTTTAATTAATAAACTTTATTTTTTGAGCAGTTTTAGGCTCACCAAAAAATTGAGCAGAAAGTTCGGAGAGTTGCTATATACCCCCTGTCCACACACACACACACACACACACTCATACACACACACACACAGAGCCTCCCCCATTATCCACATTCCCCCACCAGATTGGTGCATCTGTTACATTCAATGAACCGAAATTGACATACCATCATCACCCAAAGTCCACAGTTTACATAAGCTTTGCTCTTGGTGTTGTATATTCTACAGGTTTGGAAAAATGCATGACATATATCCACCAAAATAGTATCACTGCCCATTATATACAGAATAGTTTCACTGTGCTAAAAATCCTCTGTGCTTTGATTGTTCATCTGTCTCTCCCCTCTAACCCCTGGCATCCCCTGATCTTTTTACTATCTCCACAGTTTTTCCTTTTCCACCATGTTATATAGTTGGAGTCATATAGTATTACTCTTTTCAGATTGGCTTATTTCACTCAGTAGTATGCATTTAAGATTTTTCCTTGTCTTTTCACAGCTTGATAGCTCATTTATTTTTATTGCTGAGTAATATTCCATTGTCTGGATATACCAATTTGTCTGTCCAGTTCACCTACTTTGTTGCTTCCAAGTTTGGGCAATTATGAATAAAGCTGTTGTAAACATCCTCGTGTAGGGTTTTTGCATAGGTATGTTTTTTCAACTCCTTTGGCTAAATACTATGGAGCTTGACTGTTGGATCATATGATGAGTGTGTTTAGTTCTGCAAGAAACTGGCAAAGTGTGCAGACTCTTTTTAAATGTACAATTTCTGCCTAACTTTATTTTTCACAAAGCTATTTATTAATATGTAGTAGGCGCTTGAAATCCTCATGGGATGACACTTTTGATTCTTCCAGAATTCCCCAACTCAAGAATGTGGAAAATTTGTACAGGCTCCTGGCATCTTCCCGAATCACATGTCCACTGGGGATTGTGTTTCCTGCACATCCATGCACACCACAGTCTAACTGCCTCTTTGACTTTTACAAAATGTCTAGCTTTTAACTTGGTGACCATTTTTTTACACACAAGAAAATTACTTTCGGTTGTTCTATACTTTCAAGAGAATTACTTTGTAGCATTAGGTCAAGGAGAGGAAATCAACCCACCGCCCTGGGATGAGGATGCTGGTGACCAGCTAAGGACATTCATGAAGCCACATGATCTGTCCCCAGTACAAGCCTCACTGCGTAGTTGGTTCATATCGGTGACTCAGCAAAATGACAAAGTGCAACTTGCTGTAGGCCTTCTGAATCGTTCAGGGAAACTCAAAACTTCAAAGAATAGGTCCACAAATCCAGTACAGTTTCTTTTCCAAAAGGTCTTATGAAACAGATTCACATGAGTAACCTGGTCTAATCTGAGGAATATTTCATTAGTCTGTCCTCACATTGCACAGTTAGCGTAATGACAGTATAACATTAAGACTGCTGAGAACAATAAAAAAAAAACCACTGATCCATTCATTGTAAAAAATGAATTGAGTCCCAGTTCTGTTGGCTTCTCCATTGAGAGATGAGAAGTGGAAATTGGAAGTAGTTACCTATCAATGTCCCTGGCAATATGGTGACAGCTCTCCTAAGTAGACCATTTAACAATGCTGGAGATGATATTAATTAAAATAATGTTTGTAAAGCACAGCTGAACAAGCATCAGAACAAGAGATTCCTAGGAGGTCAGAAACCTTGAGAAAGCATGAAGCCATGAAGCAGAGCTAAAGTGGAGGCAGCAGTTGCCTATGGGGTCACAGGCCAGTTCTTGGCAGCCTAACTCAGGTTATAAGGGGTCGTGAAGGCACCAGGGACAAGCAGGGTGATGCCTGGAACACCCTCACATAAAGCCAAGACCACCAAAGGGCAACCCCCTGAAAATTGAACCAGGGTAAAACAGGGGCCTGGAAGAGAATGTTCTGTCTCCTCCTTGGCTCTGGGTGGACCTGGAAAGAATTGTCCCCTGTGAATTTCTAATAGCAAGCCAAAATTCATACTACGTGGGAAGCTCTACTTCTGTTAGAGGTAGGTAAAAAGTATAAAAGTGGTTAAGAGACATGGAGGATAAAGTGAGAATATCTAACATGTTACCAGATCAGAGTTTCACAAACAGATAACAGAAACAATGTGGAAGAGGCAATATTTAAAAAGATAACAAGCATGAATTTTACAGAGCCAATGAAAGATATCAATCCTCAGATTCAGAAAGCCTTAAGAGCAACAAACTAGATAAATAAAAAGAAATCCTCCCTTTCATGCATTGGTAGTGAAACTGGGCAACAGGATTCAGCAGATTATGGCCCATGGGTCAAATCCTGCCTGCCATCTAAATAAAGTTTTATTGGAACACAGCCATACCATTTGTTTACACATTGTTTATGGCTGTTTTCATGTTACAATGGCAGAGTTGAGTAGTTGCAACAGAGACTGTGTGGATGGCAAAGCTAGAAACATTTATTATATGGTCCTTTCCTGAAAATGTTTGCCTACCCTTGTTGTAGAACATTAAAGGAAAGAGAAGATATTAAGTGATTATTTAAATTTATGGAGAGTTAGCACAACTAGAATTTTATCTCACATCTCTTGACTAAGGATTCTCAAAGCTGGTCCTAGAACAAGGACCAGCAACATCAGCATCACCTGGAAGCTTGTCAAAAATGCAACTTTTTGAGCCCCACAAGTTGTCCAAAAGACTCCAATGCATGCTAAGTTTGAGAACCACTGCTCTTGACTAATTTACTAGACCAGAGGTTCCCAACCCTGGCTGTACTTTTTTTTTTTTTTTTTGGCCGCACCACACAGTATGCAGGATCTTAGTTTCCCGACAAGGGATCAAACCCGTGCCCCCTGCAGTGGAAACATGGAGTCTTAACCACTGGACCGCCAGGGAAGTCCCCCTGGCTGTACTTTAGAATCACCTGGGAGTTTGTAAAAAATACCACTGCCTGGCCTCACCCCCAAAAGATTCCCACTTAATAGGTCTGGAATGGGGCCTGTGTATTGACATTTTTTCAAAAGCTCCCCAGGTGAGTCCAGTCTCCATTCAGGTGAGAACCACTGCATTATAGACTTCTGCCTTCCTTGTTTTATCACTGGTGAAGTAGACATGGAGAAAATTTGACAAACTCCCAAAGCTTTGTCCGTGCAGTGTATGGTATTCTTGACTATGCAGACTAAATAAGAACACTTGGGGTGGGGAGGACTGTTTTGCTATCTTATTCAAACCACCTAAATAAGCCAGAGTTAAGTCTTACCCTCCCTTCCTTTCATCCCCTTCATCTCTCTCGGTAGAGGAACTATTAAAAAATGAAATGACCAAATGTCAAGCCATGTGAGTGGGTGGAGGGTCAAGCTTCATGAACCCTCAGTTCTGTTGTAAACAATTTTAGAATAATGAAGGGTTTTGGTAATGTCCAACTACACCAACAAGGGAAGGAACTGAGAAGAAGGAACTGAGATTTGATGAGTTAAGAAACCAAGGAGTCTTCTGTAGGTATGTGGGTTGGGGAAAGTGGGAGACGGAGCATTCATGCTAAAGTTCTCACAGACGTAGGGGCTAGAAGAGGAAGACTGACAACTTCTTCTCTATTCACCCCCAACAACATTGACTTCTGCTGAAGGACACACCTCCTGGACATGATGTCTACTGAAAGCCTGCCCCACCTGTACCCACCATCTTTACATTGTCACGGCAAGGATAGCCCTCTGGAAGGCAAGCCACAACCTAAGAACTAGATGGCATCAAATCACCACCATCATCTTAGCTTTTAGGTGAAAGGAGCTATTTGGATCAAGAGCTTCTCTGACAGAGGATAGTGAAATTCAGAGAGAAAGGAAAACGGATTGACATTCCCAAGCTTGGCAAAATTCCATTTGCATAAAATGGAATGCTGAGAATTTATCAAAATTTTAACTTAAAATTTCAAAATAGCATAATTTTGAACCATCATGAAAACAAGTGGTTTTTATAATAGGAAAGCCCACAAAATGGCCACAGTAATTTGCATCTTCATGGTTTACAGGCAAGAAGTCTTCAACTGGAGTTGAGGGAGAAGTAAAATAAACAGCTAGGGTTCTTTTAACCACTCACCAAGATACTTATGCACTTAAGAGACTGATGCTGGAAACCACATTCTCATCTACTCTGAGTTTCCACCCATTGCCTTGGAGCTATATCTGGTGGACATTATTGTAATGCCACTGTGAATATTTGTTTAAATCTCACCACATATTTATGGGGAACAGATTTGTTTCCCCACGGAAATCTTGGATGAGGCAACTGAGAAAAATGATTTTGATGACTAAGGCTTGGGCAGCAGGGAGAATGAGAGATTTGGGAGAAAACCAGAACCAGAAGACAAGCAGACCCCCAGGGTCAGGGGAAGCCATGGCAAAGCTTCCACTTGGGGTCTCCACATCAGGAGTCAAACTCAAGTCCAGGAGGCCAGGGAACCTGAGTCCAGATAGCTGACCTGAAATTAAGTTTTTTGGGTCTAAGGCAAAGTTCAGGACAGCTGCAGGAATTGTATGGGTCATGCAAGGTTAGGGTTAGGAAATGGCCAGTGTGGGGAGCAGGGTAAAGGGAGAGAGTTTGAAGGTGGGTAAGGAACCTCCTTGCACAAGGCCTGGTCAGGTAGAAGCTGGGGTTGGTTTCCAAGGCTCATTGCTGCCAGGGGAGGCCAGTTGCCAGGAAACCTATCCTTGGGAGACTAGGTACTTGCCTTGACAACTCCACCAGGAGTCTGTTCTCTCTGGAGTCCATGGTCAGGGACCTGGTGTTCTCTTAGACTGTTTCTCAAGCACTGGTACATCCTCAAGGCATCTGATGAATACCTGATGGGGAGGAAGACAGGCACAGACTGGGGGTGGGTTAGACCAAGCAATGGCCACCATGGAGATGTGGCCACAGGGACTGGCAATTCATTTTCAGAAGTGTATTCCCTGGGAGGCTGGAATACAGACTAACAAGGTTCAATGTTCTCACCCTGGCTGGGCATTAGAATGATACAAGGAAGTTTTTAAAAAAAAAACATTGCAGTGCCCTGGCCCTATGCCCAGAGATTCTGACTTAATTGGTCTGGGGAGGGTCTCTGGGATTGATATCTTTGAAACATTCTCTGGGTTATTCTAAGGCTCAGTCCAGGCTGGGTTAGAGGAAGGTGGGGATGGGAAATAGATGACCACTTCTGTACTTGTTACCCACTCTCTCCCTTCTCTTTCTATGGAAACGCCATCCTGTGAATGTCTAGTATATGACAACCTTTGAGTTTTTATTCATGCTGCCTCTGGAAAGAACAATAACCATTGGGTTTATTTATTACTTTTCCACTAAATTACTTTAAAATGGGAATTTTTAAAGAAGTCTTTTACTTATTTAACAATGACTAATCACTATGTACAAAGTATTGTTCTCCGAGGGAGAGGCACAAAGTGACAGGAGGTGACAGGAATGGGGATCAGAAATGTTCAGAGACCAATCGGGGATGCCTGTGTTCTCACATGCCCACAGATGTACGGGAGGAGCTGCATCGATCTCAGCCTCATCCAAGATGTCACCCCATCTGTTGAAGGTGGATGTCTCCCCAGGGACTGAACTGTTTGATAATAAGCCACAGGAATGGGCACCATCTGAAATGTAGCCCCAGAGCAGAACTGGAATGACAATGCAAGGAACTCACATCTTTGCCCTGGGCTTGGGCTCCTCAACAAGATACACTCTTGAAGATCTCTAGGGTGCAGACCAGCTGGCCTTTCCCAAGCAACAACTCTTCCTGGATAAATTTCCTTTGTCCGCGACCTCCAATCCCAGATGGGAAATATCCACAAGTTTCCTCCTCCACCGGATGCTTCATAACCTTGGCTGAAATACGGCAGCACATCCATCACAACCTCTCCAGCTACCAAACCCCTGTCTGCCGTTCTGGGGACTTTAGGCTCACCTGAGTTTTCTCTATTGATCAGGGATACCCACGGTGACTCCTAAGTCATCCAGAGTGAAAAAAGTCAGACAGAGAAAGACAAATACTGTATGATATCACTTACGTGAGGAATCTAAAAAGGTGGAACTGGGGGCTTCCCTGGTGGCACAGTGGTTAAGAATCTGCCTGCCAATGCAGGGGACATGGGCTCGAGACTTGGTTCGGGAAGAACCCACATGCCGCGGAGCAACTAAGCCCGTGTGCCACAACTACTGAGCCTGCACTCTAGAGCCCGCGAGCCACAACTACTGAGACTGAATGCCACAACTACTGAAGCTTGCATGCCTGGAGCCTGTGCTCCACAACAAGAGAAGCCACCGCAATGAGAAGCCTGCGTGCCGCAACGAAGAGTAGCCCCGGCTCACCACAACTAGAGAAAAGCCAGCGCGCAGGAACAAAGACCCAATGCAGCCAAAAATAAAAATAAATAAATAAATTTATAAAAAAAGTAAAAAATAAAAAGGCGGAACTTGCAGAAACAGAAAGTAGAATGGTGGTTACCAGGGCTTGGGTGCTGGGGTGAATAGGGAGATGTTAGTCAAAGAGTGCAAACTTCCAGGTAGAAGATGACTAAGTTCTGGAAATCTAATGTACAGCAGGGTGATTATAATTAATAACACTGTATTGTATACTTGAAAGTTGCTAAGAGAGTAGATCTTAAATGTTCTCACCACAAAAATGTAATGTTAATTATGTGACATGATGGAGTTGTTAGCTAACTATGGTGGTAATCATTTTGTACTATATAAACATATCAAATCAAAGCTGTATACCTTAAACTTACACAGTTTTTTATGCCAATTATATCTCAATAAAGCTGGAAAAATAATTTTAAAATATAGATGTCTATTGAAAATATCAGCAAATGTTCTTGAGAATCCTCCTATTCTACACTCAGTGTCACTGAATCTATTTATTGTAATTCTGTCCCAGTTGTACAGTTGACCCTTTATATTTTTGTATGTGTCTTCTGGTTTTTGAGTCAAATGGATATGCATTTCTATATTTTTTTAATCAGTGGAATTGAGACATATTAAGGTTGAAGAAATGGAATTAATTTTTATGCTTTGTATGATTTATTAAAAATTTCCCATTTTCAACCGTTGGTGAATAAGTATCAGCATTCTTGTTTTGATAGATCAGGGAAATTAAATAAGTCACCCAAGGTCACAGAGCTAGTCAGTGGAAGAGCTACAGTTCACCCAGAGTTAATTTGGTTATTTATACATTAAGTGAATTTTTCTCTGCTTTGTTCAAAAGTAAGCCAAAATAAGTATTTAATTGATTTGTTTTCTTTTATATTGAGGGCTCTATTTTGTTGGTTAGTTTGACTGTTCTTCCTTTATTCCTTAATAAAAAAAAAATTTCTTGGGGACTGTGGTTGGCAGAATAATGGCTTCCCAAAAATGTCCACATCCTAACCCTGGGAACCTATAAAAATATTGTCTACATGGTAAAAGGGACTTTGCAGGTGTGATTACATTAAGGATCTTGAGATAAGGAGATCCTCCAGGATAATCTGGGTGAGCCCAATATAATCACAAGGGTCCCTATAAGAGGTTGGCAGAAGGATCAGAATGAGAGAGAGAGAGAGACGATGTAAGGACAGAAGCAGAGTAGAAGGAATACACTTTGAAGGTGGAGGAAGGCTCCATGAGCCAAGGTAGGTAGACGGTCTATAGATGCTGGAAAAGGCAAGGAAACAGATTCTCCCCTGGGGCCTCCAGAAGGAAGGCAGCCCTGCCAACACCTTGATTTTAGCCTAGCGAAACTGATCTCAGATTTCTGAGCCCTTGAACAGTAAGGCAATACCTTTGTGTTGTTTTAAGCCACTAATTTGTGATAACTTGTTACAGCAGCAACAGGAAACTAGTACACTCCCCTCCCCTCCCCATCTACACTACGATCTTTTGTTTTTTGACCTAGCCAGTTCCACATTCTACCCCAGGAAAATGTTACTTTTAGGTGTGTAGTGAGCTCACTTTTCCCATTTATTTTTTCACAGTGTCCTAGATCCTAAACACAACAGTCTTGTTGTTTGGGGCTGGGGCCATGTACAGGGGACTTGGATATTTTCTTGGAATTCCTGGCTTTGGGTTGTACTTGGTGGATCAGGCCAAGTTGTGGGAGGTCCCAACCCTGGCGGATACTTAGGGGAGATCTCTCTCCTCTTCTTCCCCTGCTCCAAGACACACCACCCACACTGGCTGGCTGAATTGTATCTGAGTGTTTGTGCAAAGTTCTGGAATGCAGAACTGTTCCAACCACAGAGGTGGTCAGACCCCCCCAGATCCTCCCATTCCTGCTACCATTCCATACTTTCTTTTCATTCCTTCATTTATTCATTCATTCATTTATTCAAGTGACACTAAATAGCCACCTTCCAGGACCCACTGCTGTGTTAGGTACTGGGATAAAACACTGAACAGACACAGCCTCTGTCTCTGTGCGGCAGGGCGATGGATGGTAAGAGTGCGGTCAGTGTGTGCTGAGAGAGATGTATGGTCCCAGACAAGGGCGAGCCACACTGCTGAGAGCTGGTCGGAGTTGGTCTCAAACACAGCCTCTGGGAGGATGGGACCCTTGAGCTAGGTCTTGAGGATCAATAGGGCTCAACAAGCAGGCAGGGAAGAATGGGGGAAGGTGTTGAAGGCAAAAAGTAAGCGGTGCAGCTCTAGAGGCTGGATGTCCTGGACTGGCTTGGCCCAGCACAGCAATGCAAGTAGTTTGGTGTGGCCACAGCAAAGGGTATAAAGGCAAGTGGAACAGAGATGGTGGAGAGGGGGGCCCAGCCCCTTGGAGACTAACAAGAATGTCAAGGGCAGCATTTGTAAAACAGAAGCTTATTTTCCTGCACGTTTGAATTGCACAGCCATGACCCATTTGTTGGATGGTGGAATCGTCTGAGAGCATCTCATCACTGGATGATGGACACTTGTTGGCTGATTTAACTAATTCAAGGATTGTGTGTGGGATTGTTTCAGGGTTGGTGTACAGTTAAAGAGGAGAGACGGGGCAGCATAATGGTTAGACCGTGGGCTTTGGCGTAGAATAAACATGGGCTCTGACTTTCTATCTGTTTCACTTTGGGCCAGTTAAATAACCCTCTGTCCCTGAATTTTCCCCAGTGAGGTTCAAAGGTTGGAGTGAAGATTAAATCAAATAATGCATCTAAAGTGTTCAGCCTTCTACCGAGAATAGAATCAGTGTTCATAAATCATAGTTGTTTATTATCATGTCCCTTTATGTCAATTTAACAATGTGTCACTCTATTTTCCTACCAGAGGAAGATAAGAGGAAGCTGTCAATGGCTTCAAGAAGGGATTTTAATAAGAAGCTGTGAGGAGAATGACAGAAAAGCCAGAAATACAAATCCTACATTATAAGAAGATTCAGGTTGAAAGCAGATGGGATTAACTGAACTGTTAGAAGATTTTAAATTAATTAGGGAAAAGTTTCACGATTCTAGAACAACAGACCTTTCTCTAGTTCCCATCAGGGAAACCAAGACCACAATGGCAGGAATTTGGAGGAAAGATGGTGTTAAGTCATTTTCTGAAAGAACCTTAACTGGGGAAAGTGGGGAAAGAAGAGGAGGAAAGACTTTTAGTCAGCATTTTGACATGACCTTCAGGTTTGGTCATCAGGGGAATCTGGGCTCTAGTTTTCTGAGGGCAGGGCTTTGTCTTGGTGTCTGTACCTACAGAGTGTCTGCCACATGGTGGGGAACCCACAAATGTTGAATGGGTGAAGGAAACATTACTAGTTATTTCTTCTTAACCAGCTTCCCTTCCAGTTCAGGCATTATTCACATTTTAATTTGGCACAGGTAAGCCAGTAGATGGCTTGAAATAAAAATGACAACTTCTTGTCCCTAGCTTGAAACCCATCTACCATTCAAATTCCTCAAATCGCTCAGACACTTTGTTTTCACTCATGATCCTGTCAGCACCCGGTAATGCCAAGATCACATGTGGTCACATGCTTGACAGAGTTTCGTAAACTGAATTAAACATCGTCCCTCGTGTCCCATAGAATATGGACTGACAATGAAACGGTACTTAAAGTATATCTTTAGTGAGAGAGAGGTGATTAATAGACTTCATTATTTTTGCAAGTCTTAACTTTATATTTTGTGAAACAACAAAAATTTAGAGATGTTATTTTACTGGCTGTCATGGATTTTAAAAAGTGACTGCCCAAATATGAGAGAACTGAACAGAAGATGTGAGTGTCTGCACTTACTGGATCTGGACACACATTGTTCAATCCTTTATACCAACCATGACGAAGTTTTTCTTGAAATTGCACTAATAAGCTTCTTTTTTCCTGATTTAACAGAATTTTCTTGCAATCTAATCGGATCACACTGATTATTTTTAACAAATTTATTAAAAACTCACTGAAATACTTTCTCTGGAAGATTTTTGAACAGGTTAAAAATGTTTCCATTTTTAATATGCAGGTACGAGTTTTTATAGCTAACACATCATTTTCAGCAATGGTACTGCGTAGTAATGAAATATTTCCAAATGTCTGTTTTCAAAATGCTTTCTCCATAGCATGATTTACTCTTGAGAATCAGATCAGTAATGTTCTTATTCAAAGTTAAAATGTCAACTTTACCTTTACAGATTATGTTTATTTATTACTTCAAAAATATCTGCCAGCTAGCAAACCACTGGCAGCCACCTGCCTCAGAAACTGTGAATTTGCAACACTAATCTTATGGTAAAACACTGAATACCCTGGCTCTAAGTTGGAAAACGTTTAAAGTATTTTATAAAAGATAACCAGGAAATCTCTGTGTGATACAAAACATGTTCACAATTACTTCCGCTTCCATTACAAAATACTCGAAAGAGTCCTGCATAATTTAAAGTTTTTTGTGCATGTTTTATTACTACATTTTTTTTGGAAGTTAGCTTCATCAATGTCATCTTCTAAAACTTTGTGCCCTCCAGCGACAACTTCTTCCTAATGATAGGTTCCCTGTGAGCGGAGTAGTAAATAAAAATCACCCTTGGATCTATCTCTGTAAGGTTACCCTGGGCTTCCTTTTATATTCTGGTCAAATTGGCTGTCACATCAAGGGTTACACTAACACCATTTTCTCATAGAACATTATTCTTATAACAGAAGTCACTTAGCATTAAAAATATCTTCTCCAGTCCATCTTTCTTTTAGAGGTTTACAAAGAAAGAAGTCCTGGATGTATTTCACCACTGAGCAGAGTTAAAGAATTTCATAGGCTGAGACATGTCAGAAACATCTGTACTTCAACCCAACTGTGTAGTAAACCACCCACACTGTCTCATTTCTCCTAGGACTTGTTTCTTCACATCTTCAGTGATGTTTTTCAAGGCATCTTCCAGAAGTATTTGCTGACAGAGGAATGCATTTTAGTTTAGTCATCAATTTGTGTTCCATGCATTATTTTCGAGCTGTTGTCACCACAACAGGAATAACAAGTGTTTCCTTCATAGTATGTAGCTTTCCCCCATTTACTATTAAGTGAGAAACTTACTATTAAATGTGCAGCTTAAACTTTGGAAGTCTCTTAAGGTGCTTCCAAACATTTATCGTCAAATTTATTGTGATTTTTGTAAAGCACTGGATTGAGTAGTGAACAGCTCTGAGCATTTAAAAAAATGTAGAAATTTACTGTCATATTATGGATAATACCTTTTTCAATGTTTGCAAATAGTTAGCTTCATACCAGCTTTAGTGATAACCCAAGTTGCAATACGCATTTACTTGGGTTGCACTGCTAATGGTAGATGATATATATTCATATTTCAAGCAGCTTTTTCGGTCATGTCAATTTTTGTGTGTGTATATGACTTGTTGCCAGGACTGAGTAGATTATCATTGTTTTGCCTCATAATGTGACCAAGAAAGAGCTTGCATCAGGAGAAGTGTTGGCCCTGACATCTCTCCAATGGTTCACCACTGTTTTCATTATTAGTATTATCTGTAACCAGTACTTTCTCTACAGGTTCTTTAAAGCCCACTTGTCCGCTTTGTGGGTGTTGGTTTTGTTGAAATAAGATGATAGAAACCATAAACCCACTTAACTAAGCTCATATAATTTGCATTTGTCATATCGCCCTGAACTCAAGTTAATGGATTCAGGGGTTACTCCATCACCAATTGAACTTCACGTGAGCGACAAACAAACTTTCAATGGTGTCAAGCCACAAATATTTGAGGTGTCTGTTACAGCAGCCAGTGTTCACTTAATTAATACATTTCCTTTGTGTGAGACATTTTGACAGATGTTGTAAGGGCTGCAAAGATAAATAGACGTCCCTGAGTTCAAGACTATAACTAAGACATGCATGTAGGTAATCATATTATGAATCAGTCCAGAGCACAGGCACCATGAGAGTAGCCCAAATTAAGCACGATGGGAGTTTAAGTAAAGAGAACAACCTTTTCAGTTATTTTGGTTAGAAAATGTTCCCTGGAGGAGATCATATTTGTGCCAGACTTTGGGGGAGAGATAAGATTTCAGTAGACAGAGCTGAGAAGGGGTCATCTCAAAGAAGAGAGATGTGTGTCTCCTGGTGGCACTCTAAATGTCAAGCTAAGGTGTTTGGACTTGATCCTGTAGGCAATGAAGAGCCAATGAGGAATTCTGAGTGGGGGAAGGTGCAGTCCCATTGATGCGTTAGGGAGATGACTCTGGGAACAGTGAAGAGGGTCTAGGACTTCCCTGGTGGTCCAGTGGTTAAGACTCTGTGCCCCCAATATCGGGGGCCTGGGTCCAATCCCTGGTCAGGGAACTAGATCCCACATGCATGTCACAACTAAGAGTTCACATGCCACAACTAAGGAGCCGGTGAGGTGCAACTAAGGAGCCCACCTGCCTCAACTTGAACCCAGCACAACCAAATAAATAAATAAATAAATATTGACCAAAAAAATAAAGAAGGTCTAGAGGAAGCACAGGAAAACCTGTGTGTTTTTGAGACTGATTAAGAGGCAACTACAATGGTGAGTCTTGAGTCACCACTTCAAAGCTCAGGCTGTGCGGTCAGCAGACTTGTGTGTGAATCCTGGCTCTTCCATTTGTCAACTATACTGACCTTTAGTTACTTAATCAACTAAGCCTCCGTTTCCCCATTTCAAAAAAGGACTAATAATAGAAGGTGCTTCATAGATTTATGTGAAGGTTAAGATAATGCATATAACGCATGCAGCAGAGTGCCTGGCAAATAATAAACACTTAACAGTCACTATTATTTGTATTCCCAAGGTGAGATTATAAGGACCTGAAATGGGTTTGTTGCAGTGATAACAGAAATGAAGGGCTGAATTCAACATACATGCAAGTAAGGCAGATAAATCCGAAATGACTCAGAAATTTGGTCTCAGTTACTTGGGAGAATGTTCTGCCACTGGAAGGACTGATTGGTTTCATGCAGTTAAAAAAAAAAAAAAAGAGCATTTTTAGATAAGCCAAGTTTGAGGTGTGAAGGGAAAGCCAGAGACATTTGTAGACAGGGATGAAGAAGGCAGTAATTTAAAGAGAAGGAGAAAAAATTTTTAATGGAATAAATTGTTGGAGAAAGATTCCAAATGAGTAAAGAGATGTGACTGAGACATCATTGTGGGTCTTATCTGTAGCGAGATGAAGACACATGCCCTGCACCCCTTCCTCTGAGATAAAAGAGAATGAGAAGGAAAAGGGAAGAAAAACTCTAGAAAAGCTATGATATATAGAACAGAAAAATTGAGGTTGCTGGTGGTATGTGGCCTTGGCTTTTTCGGAAAAGCTGGTGGTGTGTGGGGTGGAAGTGGGGACAGATGTGTCAGCACAAGAAGCAATTACCACTCAACACTCACCATCTCCAAATCCTGTCCACTGAAGACCCTGGGCTCAGTGCTCTGCAGAGAGAATTTTTAAGGGACATTGTTTTTATGGGGATTGTTGAGTGACAAACTTCCCTGGCCCTGCTAGAGGTTTATAAGGTTAGCTAGAGGCTAACAAGAACAAACACACTCTCACCATCTTGAAGAACTGGATTTAAAGTTAAAGGTCCAAATCGACTTCTTTTGCTCTGATGTTGGGCAGAATCAATGCCAAGGGCATGGCATGTCAAGGTGTTTGCCAAGAGAGGCCATGCTGTAGTTTGCTCTCAACCATCCCAGGGAAGCCGTTGGGGGACTGGAAGCTGGTTAGTGCATTTGGTGCTACAAATGCTGACTCAATATCCATAGATTCAGCTCCACCTTCCTACACCAACACACCCCTCAGATTAGGGCCTTATTGACTTCTCATCTTCCAGGCTACCCAGATCCTCCCTTTAACCGGATTTTGTCTTTGGATAACATGACTGAGGACAGAGGGAGATGCCCAGTGTGATGGATAACTCTACAGAGGGCCCTGCCTGGATGTTGGGGCCACGTTTCAGCTGAAGTTGAGTTAGGGCAAGCCAACTTGGAAGCTCATAAGTTTGAAGATCTCCAGCCGGGAGAGGCACCCACCAGAAGTTACCGGTCACATTAGAACCTTCCTAATGAAGTGAAGCCTTGTTTATTTTTCTGTGGTAGAGGTAATTGCATGTGACATTTTGCTGAATCATTTATTTATATTTTTCCTCCTTTTTTCAGCATAAGAAACTAAACAGATGGAGAAAACTTACTTAAAGTGTTTTCTTATTACTCCTGGCAGTCTTTGGCTCCAGACAACTGCTTAGCCTCTTTCCCTGGCTAGAAAGAATGCCTGGAAGTGTTTATGCTGCCTTCAGATTCACAGAGGGTGAGCAGGGACCACATTTCCCCCATTTGTTTCCTTCATCAAAGTCTTCTTCCCAGCTCCAGTACAAAGATGTTTGACTGAGGCTCTGGACCCCACTCAGAAGCTTTTTTGTTTAATTTGATTCTTCTTGTTGACATTAGGAGTGCATTTAAGCATGTCTCCGTCCCCATCTTCTAGCTGGAATGCTCCCTGTGAGAAGTTTGGACATGGATGAAAACATCCGTGATGGTGAACACAGCTGGGAACACGGGCAACTGAGGGAAGGGCAGATGGGAGGCAGGGGCAAGATTATATGATTAATTTCTGTTATGGGTGGAATTGTGCCTCCATCCCCCCATCAAAATTTAAATGTTAAAGTCCTAACCTCCATACCTTAGAATGTGATCTTACTTGGAAACAGGGTCTTTACAGAAATAATCAAGTTAAAATTAGGTCATTAGGGTGGACTCTAATCCAATATGACTGATGTCCTTACTGAAAGGGGGAAATTTGGATACAGAGACACACCTAGAGGGAAGACAACATAGAGACACAGGGAGAAGAGAGCCATTTCCAAGCCAAGGAGTAAGGCTAGGAGCAGATCTTCTTTCACAGACGTTAGAAGAAACCAATCCTGCCAACACCTTGACCTTTCACTTCTAGCATCCAGAACTGTGAGGCAATAATTTCTGGTTTTTAAGCCACACCGTCTGTGGTATTTTGTTATGGAAGCCCTAGGACACTAATGCAATTTCATTCCAGAAAAGTACAAAGGGTGTGAGATATGTTATAAAAAGAGGCAATGGGTATGATGGGGTTGAGAATAACTGCTTGGTTCAGACTCTCAAACAGAGCTGCTGAATATGGCCTCAAACAGCAATAATAATATAAAAATTTGGTTTGGTTTGGCAAAGGCAATGCCATAATGGGTAATTTCAGTGTCAGAAACAATCAGAGTATTAAATATCTAGCAAAAGAAAAGAAAAGTAAACCTCTAACTATGGAGATTTCCTGTGCTTGAGAGGAATTGACCACGAAGCAATTAAAGTTAAAAAAGAAAGAAAACCTTCTATTTCATACTTAGAGAAAACTCTTAAAACTCTTCTTGCTATACACAAATAGCCCCACTTATATCTGTATGGCTTGTCACAGTTTTTGAAGCACTTCTTGTACTTGATTCCACTTAATAGTCCCAAGAGATAAACAGGGCAGAACAAATTATTCTTATTTTATAAATGGGAAATTTGTGACTGTTAGGGTGTTTTGTCCAAGGTCAGATAAACTTTAAATTTCTTTCTTGATTAAAATGATTTTGGTTGAAAAATAGTCACCAATTTGAGTAACTTAGACATAAAATCATTTGATAGTAAAGATGCCCCCCACAAAGAAGCTATTCAATATAAGTAACCGGCCATGGGAAGACCAGAACCACAGCTACCCCGAGGCCTTCCCCTGCAAGCGGTTGAGAGTCTGGTCCATGAGGTTGCCATGGAGATGATTCACCGCCAACCTCCAAGACTGAGTCTCTGATCAAATTTCAAATTCCCAGATGAGAGGATCTGATTGGCTGGTCAGGTGTCTAGCCCTGTGGAAACTAATTGTGGCCAGGGTGGCCAGGTCATGTAGTATCAGCAAGGTGAATGGGGACCCAATCATTATAGATTACGGGGACAGTTTCCAAAGAGAGGGAAATCATAATGTAGCTGAGCAAGTCCCCGGAAGTTCCATCCCTCAGCTGCCCAACACCAACATACATGGACCTTCCTGTGCATCCAGATACACCCCCTGGGTAACACGATGCAGAACATAGAGGCACAAGCACACATATCCACTCTCCAGTAGAAACAACCAAAAGTCACATCCAGCTCATCAAACTTGATTCCTTTTCTTCCTGGGCTCACAGATTCACTCCATTTCCCAGCCTCCCCTGGGATAAGATGGGCTGTGTGACCAAGTTCTAGCCAGTGGAATGTGAGCAGAAATGTTGGGCATCACTTCTAGGTCTGGACCTCCTTGCTCTTCCCCCTTCAGTGACTTGATGCAGATGCCACAGTGACCTTGGCAGCTTCTGTAAATTGCCTATGGAAAAATTACAATATGCAAGGAGGCTGGGTCCCAAGTCACTTCTTAGAGAAGAGGAACCAGCAGATCAAGAACACATTTGAGATTTTAGAAGAGCAAGAGAGAAAGTCTATGGTGTTTGAGCCCTAACACATTCTTGGTTTTGGTTTTATAGCAGCTAGTGTTGTCTTAATCACTGCAGAGGGTGATGTTAAAGGCATACTGTTCAGTGTTCCCAAACTCCAACGGGTGTTCACTCCTCCCTTCATTCCATCACAGTCCTTTCTCCCAATTTCACACCTTATGGACGCTTCCATCACCAATGTACATTGTATAAAGGAGTGGGGAGAAGGAATGAAGAAACAATATGAGATATGAATCGGGACACTGAGTTGCACACCTGACTCAGTAATGCTACATCTTTTGCTCATGGCAGTTCCCTTTTCTATGGGAACCACAGGAATGGGCTACTGGCAGCCATGTTTATACTGCATGAACTTGACTCCTCAAGGCTGACTGGGGCAAGCAAGGGCATAGCCCTCACCTTAATGGGCCAATCAGTTTCCCTCTCCTGGGAACTTGGAATTTGAATGAAAGTAACAGAGACCAGGAGACGAGAACTAACCACGTGAATAGCAAAGTTCTTGAGGAAAGGTCTATTAATTCCTGGGTGGATAGACATCAGTGGAGCAGCCCGCTTCCTATCTTCCTTGAGGTGACTTTTCAACTTCTCCCTGAATTACATGATATGCCAGTAATTCCCCTTTATGCTTAAACTTTAAAAAATTACAACCAAAAAACTCTAATGAAAAAGGTAGTTCCAGAGGAAGGGATTTGATAATCTCCTTGGTACCCAAAGGAGGAGCTCTCCAAATATTCATTCATTCATTTAAAGAATATTTATTGATATCCTACTATGTGCCAGGCATACTCTGCTAGATACTGAAGATTCGATGACAAACTCAGTCTCTGCCCTCTTGATGCTTACAAAGGGGAGAGGGGTATTAGTCAGGTAATCTCATTCATAAACATGTAATTACAAACTTAGATAAAGACTCTGAAGGAAAGATTCAGGTCTGTGAAAGAACATAGCAAAGCATCAAACCTTAGACTTGAGGATTTGAAGAAATGACATTTGGGCTAAGTCCTGAATACTGAGTAGGTGTTAACTCACGGAAGAAAGCAATTCTTAGATAAATATTTACAGAACCTTGTGATGTGGGTACACAGGCAGTACCATAGGAGCCCCCCCAAAATGTATTTTAATTTCTTTGAAGGAAATGGAAAAGGCTTCTCATAGTAGGTGACATTGCAGTTGAATACTAATGGATAAAAAGAGATTTGCAAAGAAGAAAAAGGAGGAAGGACATTCCAAGCAGAGGGAACAAAGCATGTGCAGAGGCATGAAGGCATCAGAAAGTGAGAACAAATAGCTCTGCATGGTTGTAGCTGTTAGGATCAGGATGTTTGTGAGGGAAACGGTCAGTGAGAAAGCTAGAGGATCAAGTCATAAAGGACCTCATCTAAGTCATGCTAAAGGGGATAGACTGTACCCTGTGGGCAGGGGGAGTCAAAGGAAAATGATCACAGGGAAGTGTTCCAATAAGATTTTTGCTTCGGAGAGTTCTTTCTAGATTTTGTGAAGAAAAGCTTGGACCTGGAAGAGGATGGAAGCTGAGAGGAAAATTCAGGACCATGAAGCCCCTCTGTGTTAATAGTCATCATCTACGATAGGCTTGAGGTCTACCATAACCTGAGCATTTCTGGGAGAAGCAATAGTCTGAAGTATTCCTCCCCTCCTACCTGGCTCATCGCTGCGATCTTGGTTGGCTTTAATTGCCTCAGAGGTGACTCGTGCCGTAGCAGCAAGTGGGTTCTCTTCCTGCGGCCTTCCATCCCTATAATCCCTTCTCCACAGTACCAGCTGGTTATGCTTCCTGGGGCTCACAGCTGATCACATCCCTCTGGCCTAGAGAGTTACTCGTGGCCTACAAGCTCAAGCCATAGCCCTCTCTTGACCATTTCTAGCATCCTTTCTCTTTACTTACTAATACTGACCGTCGGCTCAGCTCTTTACGTACATCATCTCTAATTCCCACCCCACCCCAAGGTGAACATTACTGTCCTTATTTTACAGCTTCGGAGGCATCAAGTCAAAGGTCACAAGCCAAAGGTCACAGGCTAATAAATTGTGTGATCACATTTTGAGTCCAGAACTGTCTAACTCCAAAGCGCATACCCTCTCCATCCAGGCATGTTAACTCTAAACCAAGTGGCCTGGGTTAATCAAGCTATAGTCTCCAAATTATCCACCCCCACATGCAGTACCCCAAGAACTGAACCAAAGCATTACTTACATAAGATGGGAAAATGCCAATACTATACTTTTCCCAAACCACAGTAAATAATCCAATTTTCTTAATTTTACATATGTGCCCTCTATAAATTTTTTAAACTCTTTGGCCCCTTCTACCACCATGTAAATTAAAATTTAGTATAGAACACTGACTATGTACTAATTTTATGGTTATTTTAATTGGCTCCATCGCTTAAATAAGTTTGAAATCCACTGAGCTAAACTATACGGTTAGTAGGGAAAGAGGGAAATGAGGCTAGAAATCTGGGTTGGGGTTTGATACACAGAAGGCTTCGAAAACCTAGCCCGATAGTTGTACTCTAAGCAATGGGGAGCCTTAGGTGGCTTCGAGCTGAGGGGATGCCCAATTCCAGCTACACTGTAGGAAGACTTCTCTGACCACAGGGGCCAAAAAGATCAGAGCAGAATTTCTCAAAACATGGTCCCATAGCAGTTGGATCAGAATCCCCCAGGAGCTGATCCCCCAGGAGTTAAAATACAAATTCCCAGGCCCCACCCACAATTAGAATCCTTGGGGTTGGGATCCAAGAATCTACATTTTAACAACCTCCGAGATTTTAACAGACACTGAATTTGAGAATCAGCAGATTAGGAGGAGAGATTCGAGCCATGGAAACCAGTTGGGGGGCTGCAGAGATTCTCCAGAAAGGAGGCAAGAAGGGAATGAGCTGGAGGGGAGGAGAGGAAACTCAGGGGACGGGAGAGATGGACAGGAGAGGATGTGGAACGGGACTAGTGATTAGATGTAAAGGAAAAGGGAGAGATGGAAGTCGGCTCAGGGTTTCTGACCTGGGTGGCCAGGAGGATGGTGGGGTCATTGGCAGAAACAAGGAGGGCAGGGGAAAAAGCCATGTGGAGGAAGATAATTTATGCTTGTGTTGGTCACTTTGAAATTGAGGTGCTGACAGGACATCCTAGCCAGTGTGTAAACAGTATACCATTAGCAGGTCTCTAAGTGGCATTGAAAATCTACGGCCGACTTGCACGGTTGGAAACCTCAGGACACTAATGAGGCTCAGGCCAGGGGACAGGCCTTCGGGGAGTCTATTAGCTTTCTCTGCTCATGGCCACAGACGACACCTCATGCCCAATGGCCAGCTGCAGATACAGGCCGTTCATCACACCAAGGTGGGGAGAGCTGGGGAGTGAGGACGAACGGGTTCCTGCAGATCCAGCCTTGCTCTGGAAAAACCAGCTCTAGTTTCCTGTCCTGCCAGGGCTACCTTGTGACAGCACCTTCCAAACTGCACCTTGTTACTGTCACTCGTGCTCTGGTTGGGATCACTCACCAGCGGTGACCTCAAAGGCAGCTTCAAACCCCGCACAGCTGTGTGCTCAACCCGGTCAGTTGTATTCCACTGGAAAGTCAGTGGGGGCCAGAACCTGGGAGTCAGCTCAAGGACACCTTTTAAGACCAAAAGAAGGCCTATTAGAGTTGACAGTTTCTGGAGATCCAAGTCACACAAGGGCCTCTCATCTGCACATTAACACATGCGGGCCTCAGGGTCGGGGGCTTGTCTGGAACTCAAACCATCAGGTTTTCTAAAACACACACATTTTCTTGTTTAGCTTCCCGTCTGCTGAGGAGATCATCTGGGGACTATCACCGCCGGAAATGCATCTAGAGGTTTTCAATTAAAATAAATTGCCTCAATCTTTGCAAATTATACAAAAAATTATTGGTGTCATACTAGGGCCTCAGACTGTTCACTCTCAGGCGAGCTCCAGGCTGAACTCCTTCGGAGGCCACAGGAAAGAAGGAAACATTAGCAGACTCACAACCAATGCCCACACCCCTGCCCTGCATCCCCGCCTCTGCACCTCCCCACGCCCGACCTACCTCAGGCATTGAGCCACAGTGCCCTGTTCTCAGCCCCGGGAATCTCTCACAGAAGCCTCAGAAAACCCACCCTGGTGATCAGTCCCCAGGTCTCCCTGTCTGTCACAGGGACCCCCAAAGCAGCACAGGGTTCGGTGGCCTCCAGACACCCTTTCTCCACCGTCAGCCAAATCCAACTCATCTCAAGGACTGTAAGTGACACAGTACCCCGGCACCTCCCAGGTGCAAGCCTGCCCTGCTCTCTGGTCTTTGTCCCCAAGCAGGGTCTCCAGGACACATAGAAGAGCAAGGCTGCAGTTACCTTGCCTCCACACCAGAGCATAAACTCCTGGGGTGAATGTTTCCTTTCTGGAATTCCCCTCCTAGGGACACAGCCCACAAGAACCTGGGAAGAGTGCAAAGTTTAGGTGAACAGCCCTTGTGTTGTTTACAGACCTTTCAGGATGTGATTGATTAAGACAATTCAGGACTACTTGTGTTGACACACACATATGTCACTGTCTTAGTCTGCTACGGCTGCCATAACCAAGAACTGCAGACTGGGGGGCTTCAACAACAGAAGTTTATCTTCTCACAGTTCTGGAGGCCAGAAGTCCAAGGACAAGGTGTCCATGGGGTTGGTTTCTTCTGAGGCCTCTCTGCTTGGCTTGTAGGTGGCTGTCTTCTTCCAGTGTCTTCACATGGCCTTCCCTCTGGTGTCTGTTTTAATCTCTTTGCATAAGGACACCAGTCAGATGGAATTAAGGCCTACCCATGTGACTTCATTACCTTAATCACCTCTTTAAAGACGCTATCTACGATACAGTCACATTCTGATGTGTGCTGCTTAGGACTGAAACATATGACTCTTGGAGAAGAAACGATTCAGTCTGTGATAGTCACAGAGCACAGCACCCACCCACTCAAGTCTGACCCCTCCTGTTCCTTGTCTATTAGCCAGACTATCCACCACTGCATTCCTTACAAGCTACAGTGAGTCAGAGAAGAAGGAAAGGTCCAAAAAAAGTCACTGGCTTGTAGGTCACAGTTCTGGTTAAAAAGGTCATCAGAGGAAGAGTTTGAAATTAGTAACTGTGGGTCCCTGTCCTCATCTATTTAACACCCATCTCTCTTGGTCCTGGGAAGTCACCAAGTGCCTTTAACTGAATGCAGATCAGCTACTCTGGCTTGTAGCCATGACACTCCCCCCCCTCCCCCACCCCCCGGCCTTCGGAGAAGATTCTTTCCCAAAAGATCCACACACACTCTAGGCAACAGACATCACCTTAGTGCCTGTGGTGCTTTGGTTACTATTGGAAACCCCATCACTAGGTCCAGCCAGCCCTGTGATCTCACAGGATGGAGGCGGCCTCGCGGAGGTCTCCACGTGCAGGTGGGCCATGCCGCCAGCCAGAACATGTTGGCGACTTTAGGCAGCTGTCTGAAGAGAACTGTTTTGATCCTCACAATGGATGAGCTGAAACACTCCGGGAAATCTACTCTAAAAGGAAAAAAAAAGACACTGACATTTACCCACACAGAGGCACTGCTGTTAGCATGTATGGCAAGATGGAGCAGTGCGTGGTACCGTCGGAGGAGGGTAAGGCCAGAGGCCTGGGGGAGAAAAGCTGGGGCAGGAGGTGGTGCCAGAGCTGAGCCTGGAAGGGAGGAGCCGACGAGGCTGAGAGCAGGCGGGAGAGAGGCCCCAGAAGTGAGGGCACGGCCTACCTGACCAGATTCAGGTAGGAGCCAGCTGCGCTCAGGGCTGAGACGGGGTGGCAGAGCCCCGTTCTGACCGAAGCAGAGGCAAGTGCTCCAAATGCAGACATGAGGATGCTATGTGAACCGTATACTTTCCAGAAAGAACAGGGAGCTGACGGCGGTGCCTGGGGCCGAAGCAGGCCTGCAGGCAGCGGGAGAGGCCAGCCTGTTCTCAGCCTCTGCACCTCTTCGGCATCTAAACCAAAGCTCTGCTGCACTTTTTGGCTGGCCCCGAACTCGCTCTCCGCTGTCAGCATTATTGCTTTCCAGGAATCTCCTGTTTTTCAAAGTATTTTTGCCAAGATGAGATGTTTTGCAAGCCCCGCGGCCCATCTCCCTCCTCCCCATCGTCTTCCAGCCCCAAGCAGTCTCGCCCCACCCTGCCCTCGCTCCCCAACTCACCCCAGGATCTGGCTGAGACCCAGGAGTCCCGGAGGCAGAAGACAGGCCCGTCTGTCTCAACCAGAGCTGGCGACACATAGGGGCTGCGGTATTCTCACTGCCCAATAAAGACAACTGCTTGTTGGCAGATACTCCCAAGGGGCAGCCCCTGAGTTTTGGCAAGAGAGAGGGTAGGACTGTTTCTGAGTATACTGTGACATGAATTAAAGGCAAGGGACCCTTTCTAAAATATTTGCTTGAGGACTGGGTCTTAAACTTATTCCACTGCTCAGTGACTCCTACCCCACATAAATTCATCAGTACAGTAAAATATGTATTCCGACTCCCGTTTACTACACCGAGGGGAACACAAGTTGCCTATGGATAAAGTGTTTCAGGCTTGTCGATCCCTGCAACTGTAAATCATTTTAACCCAGTCTTGCAAATAAACACGGAATTTTACCAGCCCACTACTATACTTCGTCAACGTAGGCAAACCCATCTTCAGGCTGGAGAATATATTATTAACATTTATCGAACTGTGGGGCTGGCATTATTTTGAAAGTTTCATATGTGTAAATGTACGTAATCCAAAAGAGAATTCCATTTTACCAGGAAAAAAAAAATAATAAAATCCCTACATTAGAACCACCTGTGACTCTTCGGCTTGGCATCCATGGTGATACCCATGGTAGTACTTCTCCACCACAAATACTGGAGTGATAACAAACTGTATGTTTAATCCAGGCCTAAAGACTAAATCATTGTTCTACCTCAGCATTCCTTGGAGACCTGCAATCTTTCAACTAAGTCAGGACTTAAGTTTTTCCTCACCTATATACGGTAGAGCTTTCCCAGCTGCTGGCGGAGACCTTGGTGCAAACAGCCACCCCAAAGAAATGACCCTGGACCTTTCTGGAAGCCTCACCAAGTCCTAGGAGGGTGAGAGGGTAGGCAGGCTGTTTCATTCCCTGGTTTAGCCAACCCTGGGGCATGGCTTCCCCAGCACCAAGCATGCGACTTTACGGGAATTAGAAAAGTAATTCAGTAAGAAAACTCTTTAGGAGTTTACAGGGCAAAATGGCTGTCACAAGCCCTAAATAGTATTAGCATTAAAGTTCTCTTCAGAAAGGTTACCCTGTCCCTGACTGCTGGTGCGGTAGGGACGTGAAAGATTATAAAGCCATACTATGTCAAAGACGGAAAGGAATTTCAGAGGTTATGTAAGTCTGTGGTTTTAAAACTTTAAAACTTTGAACAGGATCTTACATGGAAACCCAGTACATCAAGCAGGCGAGTAGAAGGCCCGCTCGCTCCTCCTCTTTACCCCAGACACCTCTTGGCAATAGCGGGAACAAGCTGGGCCACCACCCTCCCGTGGCTTGCCTCCCCACTGTCACTCAAGTGCCAGCCTTGGAAGTAGAGAGGAGTCACACAGCCTTCTAACATGGCAGTTCCACTGAAGAATGATGCCATATCGGCTCTGAGATGAGAGTCTCCCGGTGGCTCCAGGCAGCTAGACTCGAAGCTCCTGTGCCTGCATCTGGGGTTCACAGCATCTGGGTAATGGGACGCTGCACGGGCCTTCCTGCCACTCCCTGCTCAGCCCCTCCTGCCAGCAGTTCCTCAGCAGGAGAGCCTGCCCCCAAGTGGTTGATACAGATAGTACAATAAAAATCACAGCTGTTGCCAACGTAGGTACATTAATTGTAACAAATATACCACCAAATACCAAATGGCCAATATTTACTTTATATACATTTCTGTATGCCTGTTACATGTTATAAAAGCTATACTATAAGAGAAGGGTTCTCCTCTTTTTACTGGGGCTTGGAGAGGGAAATTGCCCTAGAGCAGATAACATAGCTAGTAAGTAGCAACGTCTAGCCACAAATCAGGGGCTGCCTCAGCATTTTTCCCTTCCTGTCTTATGTCTTTACCATCACTGCCTCCCCACCCCACTTCCTAATACCCGTGTCTGTCTCTTCATCTCTCAGTACATTCATTCAACAATATTGATCAAGTACCCACTGTATTCCTGGTACTGTTCTGTCACTGGGGATATAACAACTGAACAGGGCACACAGGACCTCCCCCCCATAGAGTACACAGGGTATAAGTAAACAAAGAAACAAACAATGGAATAACATCTCATGATAACTGCAATGAAGGAAATAAACAGGATGCTGGGATGGAGAACAACTGATTTCCCGCACATAATTTTAGAGCCATAACCCAAACCCAGAGACTATCAAACTCCTGATATGCTCCTGACAGCTGGAGCATTTGGTTACTCCTACTCCCAACCCCTTAAAAGAGTTGTTCATGCCCAAGAGGGGACCCTGGTTCAACCACCCACCCAGCTGTGTGGAGTGGGACAGAAGAGAGTGGCGGACCTCCCCAGAGGAAGTACTGAGGGGAAACAGGAAGTGCTGAGGGGAAAACAGGAAGTGCTGAGGGGGAACAAGAAGTGCTGAGGGGAAACAGGAAGTGCTGAGGGGGAACAGGAAGTGTCTAGCAGGAAAAGAAGTGCAAGAAACAGGAGGTAAAGGAAGCACTCATCTCAGGGATCCTCAAGGCAGAAGAATGTCTTCAGCTGGTAAAAGATGAACATTCAGATCTCCTAAGTCCTAACCAAACACACCAGGGAGACGATGGTAAAAGGGGGGCAGAAGGAAATGCTCACGGGGCTTCCTATGAGCCCAAGGCGTGATGAGGTGAAGGGGTATTAAAGGTTCCTCCTCTCTTCCACCCCAAGGGAATATGTGACCCTAATAGGGAGAATTTCAGGCACCCTAGCTAACCTTTGCCAGCTAGGAGAAAATGAAAACCTCAACTAGAACACAGTAACCCGCCAATTTCTTCACCTTCGCCTGGGACAGCACTAACCATGAATAGAAGAAACTGCAGCCAGGCAGTTGCCAGGGTTCAGAGAAGCTTGCAGGAGGGTGGGATCTCAGAAATATTTGCTGGAGGAAAGGGGGGCACAGAATGCAAATATTGTATTGAGGCCATGCCTTTACTCACATTACAACTCAGAGTCTCAAAGAAAAGATTCTTTATTTTCTCTATCACTTCATCTGATATTCCTCATGAGTCCACACCCTGCTCAATTCACAATAGATCGGACCTTTCCAATTTAAACGGTCTCTGTTCCATGTAAACACTGAGTCAGTTTATTCAAAGTTCAATTCCCTATGAGGCTGGTCTTAACAGTCTCTTTAGGTCAGCTCAGATTTCCTCACCTGTTGCTCTGTTACTTTCCTATATGGGAGCTAAATGTTTAGAGGAGAGGTGGAGTTTTCATGACTCTGAAGAGACCTGGCATCTCTGAGCCTCCCTACTGGAAAGCTCCCCGAGCCAGATATTACACCTAGCTCCGCCTGCCCCTCCAAGGGCATCCAGGCATTTCTGCTGGTCCCTTCCACACTGCAGCTGATGACAGCTGCAGAGGGTCAATCGCTGCTTCTTCCTCTGACCCACTGAGTTGGTGTCTTCCCCAGGCTAGAGCCAGGGCAGCTTGTGAAACAGTCTCTTCCCAGTGTCCTAAACTGTATTTCACTCATTTACCCAGTAGTCCCCATTGACTCTGGGGTTGCGACTGTGAGAGGGGATATTAGACCGGGGTTTGGTCTCTTGCTTGCCCTGCTATGGTCAGCCCTCCACCAGTCCTTCCGTGCCATTTGGAAGTGGCCAAGAGCAGGGTTTCTCCCGGAGGTCTGAGCCTCCCTTTAATACACCCAGGGAAGCATGCCACTAGCCTTGAGGTTTGGGGCTGCCCTTGCCTATCTGGATGTTTCTGGTAGCCCCCATGGAATAAAGGTGTGTGATCAAGATCCCTGATACCGAACCCAACCTTCTTCCTTCTCGATTCTTCTCTGCACCCACAGTTGCAGGTCCAAGCAGGGTAGGCTCAAGCTCTTCCTTCTGTGTATCATATCTTTCCCCTACCCTGCAACAAGGAGCCTCAAAGTCTAGTTGTCACTGGCTGAAGTCTACCTCTTCAGTAATTATAGAAAATTTTCAGGATATGCGTCCTCCAGCCTGGGTTCTTGATATGTTCAGGAATTTTGAAAGTCCTCTCCCTCTCTACAAAGTCTGGTTTTCAAGACTATTGTCTTGCTGCAAAATCCTATTTGGATGTCAGAAACTTGTTTCTCTTTGCCCCCTGACATAACAATTCTGATTCTTTTCCAACCTCCCCCTGAGGGGGAGCGGATGGCTTAACTGTAGAGGAAGAACTGGGAGGAGGCCCTGCCCACGAAAATGCAAGGAACATTAGCTGTTTGCAAAAACAAAACACAGACAAACAAAAATCAAGGAAAAACCTATCTCCATCTCATAAACCTATTACTGAGACTCAATCAAATGCTTGGCCTCAGTCTGATTTGCTCCTATTCTCAAAAGAGTAACACGAATACTTCGGTGGATGAGAATGGGCCCTCCAGAGCCCCAGGGTCTGTTTGGCCTCTTGTCTCTACTCATCCTTACTCTCAGACTCTCGGGTGAGAGACCACGACAGTCACATAACCCCAGAGAACCGGCACTTCTGACTCTGTGGGAACTTCAGGGACAAGTTGATGCCTTTTCGATGTCAGAAAGAGGCAGAGAGAGACAGATGGAGCTGGACTTAATACTTCTACAAAGTTATCAACTTATGGCTGATCTCTTTTGCCCAGTGATGGAAAGGTCTCCTAATTGCCACAACTCTTAGAGACTCTGTTTAGAAGAGAGGAGACAGTTGTATGGATGCCTTGGTGCCCTCTGTATGGAGGATGCAATCAGGAAAATGAGGGAAAACTAAGGAGAAACAGAGCCAAATACGTGCACATGGACCATTTCATTCACCAACTTCTTCGGAAGCCACTTTAAACAGAGCCGTTGTTATTTTTGATGATGGCCTGCTTTCCTCTGGCAACTTAATTTTCAAAGGACTATCACATCTATGATCTCCTTTCATCCTCTCAAAGCCCGGTGAGGTGGGTACAAGAGCACAGCCATTGCCTTTGACAGATGCGTCAGCCTCTAGGGCACAAAAAGGTGGTCTGAGATGCTCAAGGTGACCTGCTTCAAATAAAACCCCCTGACGCGTGGGACACGTCCTTTCCCTTGGGTACCAAAGAGAAGCGGGGCATAAATCTTTGGAAAGAGGTGCAGAGCTGAGTGAGGCTGTGGGACAGTGTAGAGGAGACACTGGGTGCTATAGATTCATGCTGGACTTAGACACAGGAATCCTGCTTCTCAACTTGGATCGGCCACAGAGTGACCATGTGACTCTGAGGACGTCCCTGAACCTTAGCCTCTCTTTTCCTGCCCATAAATAGGAATAATAGTGTCACCAGTGAAGCTCATGAACAAGTCCCAGGAAATAAAAATAGAATCTGGGTAATAAAATAAAGTCTAACATTTTTTTTTCCCTTTGTGCTTAGTCCAGTGTCATAGGGTACCACGTGCAGAGGCCTGGCACCTGGCCCTTCAGACCGGGGTTCCTGGTGCGAAATGGCCCCGCCCAACACTTCAGCTTAGTGGGCCGTGTGCAGAGACTCTGCATCTGGTGCTGCCATCTGGAGCTCAGAGCAGCACGCCTGCTCCTGATGCTTGAGAATCCCGCCTCCTCCCTCCTGACCGGAACCCTATAAAGCAGCCCGGCCCACGGCCTGTCGAGAGAGCATGTGCTCTAGAGCTGGAGGACCCAACCCCCGGGCCGTGGGCTGGTAGTGGTCCGTGGCCTGTTAGGAACCAGACAGCACAGCAGAAGGTGAGTGGCGGGCAAGCGAACGAAACTTCATCTGCCGCTCCCCATCGCTCCCCATCGCTCCCATTATTGCCTGAACCATCCCACCACCCCCACCCCATGTCCGTGGAAATATTGTCTTCCATGAAACTGGTCCCTGGTAACAAAAAGGTCGGGGATCGCTGCTCTAGAGCACTAGCTCCCACCTCTCCATTCTTTGATCAAAGAATAAAGCTTTCCTTTGCTTATGAACCAAACTTGGTCTCATTCTACTGGCTCATCTGTTGGCTTGAATGACACAGGGCAGGAGGGCCCTTGCTGGAGACTGACTTGAAAGGGTCGGTAACAATAGTAATAATAATATCCGCTCTATTCACCACACAGGATGGTTGAAAGCATCAAAAAATAAGCTTTTTTATGTGGCTGTATCTCTGAATGTGTCTTTATGGAGGGATATTTTATGACACAACCAGCCTTTGGAGACAGTGCTATGAATACTCAATGCCAATAACTAGAACGTGCCCATGCTCTTGCTTTTTCTAACCCCATTTTGGATATCAACTCCAGCATCTCTGTCTCCTTATTTTAGGAAAGAAAGGAGGAAAAAATTGTGTTCAATCAGGAATATATAGATTAGTCCTTTTATTTTTGCTTACAGATGACTGGAGGAAGGAACATGGTAAAGCGTTGGGTTCTTAGCGTTCTTGGTCTATACATTAGAAGAACACTTTATAAAGCACTTTTATATCTTTTTCTCTTTGGGTCTTCACAACAACCACATAGGTAGGTAAGCAGGATAAATCATATCTCCTGGGTACAGAGCCTGAAGAATGGAGCTGACAAGTGATGGGACCATGACCACATGGCACTGACCTGACGTCTCCTAAGCCTCCTACACTCTCCCCCTCACCCTGGTGCTACATTTGGGGCTGAAACCTTCAGCACTTGAGACAAAAGATTTTTTTTTAAACATCTTTCTTGGAGTATAATTGCTTTACAATGGTGTGTTAGTTTCTGCAGTATAACAAAGTGAATCAGCTATACGTATACTTATATCCCCATATCCCCTCCCACTTGCATCTCCCTCCCACCCTCCCTATCCCACCCCTCTGGGTGGACACAAAGCACCGAGCTGCTCTCCCTGTGCTATGTGACTGCTTCCCACTAGCTATCTATTTTACATTTGGTAGTGTATATATGTCAATGTTACTCTCTCATGTCGTCCCAAGTCCATTCTCTACGTCTGCGTCTTTATTCCTGTCCTGCCCTTACGTTCTTCAGAACCATTTTTTTTTTTAGAATCCATACGTATGTGTTAGCATACTGTATTTGTTTTTCTCTTCCTGACTTACTTCACTTGTATGACAGAATCTAGCTCCATCCATCTCACTACAAATAACTCAATTTCGTTTCTTTTGAAGGCTAAGTAATATTCCATTGTATATATGTACCACATCTTCTTTATCCTTTCATCTGTCGATGGACACTTAGGTTGCTTCCATGTCCTGGCTATTGTAAATAGAGCTGCAATGAACATTGTGGTACATGACTCTTTTTGAATTATGGTTTTCTCAGGGTATATGCCCAGTAGTGGGATTGCTGGGTCATATGGTAGTTGTATTTTTAGTTTTTAAGGAACCTCCAAACTGTTCTCCATAGTGGCTGTATCAATTTACATTCCCACCAAGAGTTCAAGAGGGTTCCCTTTTCTCCACACCCTCTCCAGCATTTATTGTTTGTAGATTTTTTGATGATGGTCATTCTGACCAGTGTGAGGTGATACCTCATAGTAGTTTTGATTTGCATTTCTCTAATGATTAGTAATGTTGAGCATGCTTTCATGTGTTTGTTGGCAATCTGTGTATCTTATTTGGAGAAATGTCTATTTAGGTCTTCTGCCCATTTTTGGATTGGGTTGTTTGTTTTTTTGATATTGAGCTGCATGAGCTGCTTGTATATTTTGGAGACTAATCCTTTGTCAGTTGCTTCATTTGCAAATATTTTCTCCCATTCTGAGGGTTGTCTTTTCACCTTGTTTATGGTTTCCTTTGCTATGCAAAAGCTTTTAAGTTTCATTAGGTCTCATTTGTTTACATTTGTTTTTATTTCCATTTCTCTAGGAGGTGAGTCAAAAAGGATCTTTCTGTGATTTATGTCATAGAGTGTTCTGTCTAGGTTTTCCTCTAAGAGTTTTATAGTATCTGGCCTTACAGTTAGGTCTTTAATCCACTTTGAGTTTATTTTTGTGTGTGGTGTTAGGGAGTGTTCTAATTTCATTCTTTTACATGTAGCTGTCCAGTTTTCCCAGCACCACTTATTGAAGAGGCTGTCTTTTCGCCATTGTATATTCTTGCCTCCTTTATCAAAGATAAGGTGACCATATGTGTGTGGCTTTATCTCTGGGCTTTCTATCCTGTTCCATTGATCTATATTTCTGTTTTTGTGCCAGTACCATACTGTCTTGATTACTGTAGCTGTGTAGTATAGTCTGAAGTCAGGGAGCCTCATTCCTCCAGCTCCGTTTTTCTTTCTCAAGATTGCTGTGGCTATTCGGGGTCTTTTGTGTTTCCATACAAATTGTGAAATGTTTTGTTCTAGTTCTGTGAAAAATGCCGTTGGTAGTTTGATAGGGATTGCATTTAATCTGTAGATTGCTTTGGGTAGTATAGTTATTTTCACAATGTTGATTCTTCCAATCCAAGAACATGGTATATCTCTCCATCTGCTTGTAACATCTTTAATTTCTTTCATCAGTGTCCTGTAGTTTTCTGCATACAGGTCTTTTGTCTCCTTAGGTAGGTTTATTCCTAGATATTTTATTCTTTTTGTTGCAATGGTAAACGGGAGTGTTTTCTTAATTTCACTTTCAGATTTTTCATCATTGGTGTATAGGAATGCAAGAGCTTTCTGTGCATTAATTTTGTATCCTGCTACTTTACCAAATTTATTCATTAGCTCTAGTAGTTTTCTGGTGACACCTTTAGGATTCTCTATGTATAGTATCATGTCATCTGAAAACAGTGACAGTTTTACTTCTTCTTTTCTGATTTGTATTCCTTTTATTTCTTTTTCTTCTCTGATTGCTGTGGCTAAAACTTCCAAAACTATGTTGAATAATAGTCGTGAGAGTGGGTAACCTTGTCTTGTTCCTGATCTTAGTGGAAATGGTTTCAGTTTTTCACCATTCAGAACAATGTTGGCTGTGGGTTTGTCATATATGGCCTTTATTATGTTGAGAGAAGTTCCCTCTATGCCTACTTTCTGGAGAGTTTTTATCATAAATGTGTGTTGAATATTGTCGAAAGCTTTCTCTGCCATCTATTGAGATGATCATTTGGTTTTTCTCCTTCAACTTGTTAATATGGTGTATCACATTGATTGATATGCATATATTGAAGAATCCTTGCATTCTTGGGATAAACCCCACTTGACCATGGTGTATGATCCTTTTAATGTGCTATTGGATTCTGTTTGCTAGTATTTTGTTGAGGATTTTTGTATCTATGTTCACCAGTGGTATTGGCCTGTAGTTTTCTTTTTTTTTGACATCTTTGTCTGGTTTTGGTATCAGGGTGATGGTGGCCTCATAGAATGAGTTTGGGAGTGTTCCTCCCTCTGCTGTATTTTGGAAGAGTTTGAGAAGGACAGGTGTTAGCTCTTCTCTAAATGTTTGATAGAATTCGCCTGTGAAGGTAGCTGGTCCTGGGCTTTTGTTTGTTGGAAGATTTTTAATCATAGTTTCAATTTCAGTACTTGTTATTGGTCTGTTTATAATTTCTCTTTCTTCCTGGTTCAGTCTCAGAAGGTTGTGTCTTTCTGAGAATTTGTCCATTTCTTCCAGTGAGACAAAAATTTGAGCAACTTGAACAAAGGTGTTTATTTTTTTCCCTGAAATTCAGCAGTAGTTGTTATTGAGATTCCTTGAACATCTAATAATTATAGAGTGTTATATCAATTTACAGATCTAGGCTGAGCCTCAGCTTTGTTCTGGGACTAAAAAAGATGTGGAAGTGAAGTGGTTGATGACATCTAAGATGTATGAAGCTATTAGTGGAGAAAAGACAAATTATGAAATAATAATGAATGACTCAGGCCAGAACTACAACTAGTGTGGGGCACGGCACACACTAAGCTCTAAAGGGACACGATGAAGTAACAAGTGATTGAAGCCATGAATTAAAAGTAATTAATGAGGGCTTCCTTGGTGGCGCAGTGGTTGAGAGTCTGCCTGCTAATGCAGGGGACACGGGTTCGAGCCCTGGTCTGGGAGGATCCCACATGCCGCGGAGCAGCTGGGCCCGTGAGCCACAACTACTGAGCCTGCGCGTCTGGAGCCTGTGCCCCGCAACGGGAGGGGCCACGATAGTGAGAGGCCCGCGCACCGCGATGAAGAGCGGTCCCCGCACCGCGATGAAGAGTGGCCCCCGCTTGCCGCAACTAGAGAAAGCCCTAGCACGAACCGAAGAACCAACACAGCCAAAAATAAATAATAAATAAATAAATAAAGTAGCTATAAAAAAAAAAAAAAAAAAAGTAATTAATGAGAAACATACTATTAAGTGCTAGGTTGTATGGTTCACAATGTAAAAGATGCAGGGTTTGGATGGAAAAGAAATCAATGAAAGTGAGTATTGTTAGGGGAAATGTCATGGAGAAGGAGAGATTTAACTAGATATTCATAGATCAGTAAAGATTCTCTATTTCAGGAAAAAGTGAAGATATGCCAGATAGGTAAAAACAGAAAAATCCCAGACAGAGGAATATACAAGGTATGTACACAGTGGCATGCTGGTAAATATTCAACTTCCCTCTCTCAGGAAAAAAACAAACAAACCCTTATTTGTAGCATTTACCAATTTCCATGGTATAACTACTCCAAACATGGTTGATTTCAAGTTACCAGCATGATGTTACTGAATGTGGAGTTGGGAAGAGATATGCATTAGCTCACCATCATATAGTGTTTCCAGTGTACAATAGACATAAATAGTCTCAAGAGCACAGATAATAGTAAAATAATTAGGGACTTATGAGTTTTAAGTATTAACTTTTTAAACATACTTTATTTAAGATTATATAAGTTACTTTTAAATAATGGCTGAGTTTAGCAACTGGCTCACAAACTTCCTGGAAATTTACCGTCAGCTCTTGTGACCCAGTACAAGACACTATTGCATGTACATAAAACAAAGAATCAGACCCACAGGAATAGCTCATGCTGGAGGTTAGAGGGAAATAGAATTCATTTCTTGGAGCCAGGTTTAAAAGACTAGGAAAGACACAGAACCCGGTCCAGTCTGAATGGAGTAGGACATGAGGAGGCACTGAGGATACTCAAGCAAGGGACCAGCTGCCATAATGTTTGAGGAAGCCTTAGAGGGACAGACAGGGCAGAGGGATGTGGGGAAGAGACAGACATGGGGCTCCAAGGCTGTGAAGTAACGGGGGCTGGAAGCAAGGGTGACAAATGGAACCCAGATGGCGAGACTAAGGGGAGAGACATTCTGAAATAAATCCAAGCACAACTTGGTGCCTGGATTTGGGGGTAGGGAGACAGGCCAGACAAAGATGCATTAGGCAGGTCTGGGTGACTTGAGAGGAAAGTTAAAGATGAGAGAACTAGCTGAGCTGAACACACTGGGAAGGAAGACGATTTCTTGAACCTGCCGGATGGGAGGCAACAGCCAGGGTGTGTACAATGGAAATATCTTGTGGACAACTGTGAGGAGATATTGGCCTGGAGCTTGGGGGAAAAGAATGTGGTGGAAAATGCCACCACCTTTAAGAGTTTCAGTCCAGAAGTAGCAGAAGAAGCTTGAGCAGGATAAGCTCTCTGAGGAATACACACTGAAAAGAAAGCCTGAGTGTTGGCACACACACCGCCACCAGGAAAGTGGGAAGAGGAAGAAGAGCTGCAGAAGATTCCAGATTAAGAAGGCACTGGAGGAAGACGCAAGAGGGAAGAGATATGGGGATATATGTATATGTATAACTGATTCACTTTGTTATAAAGCAGAAACTAACACACAATTGTAAAGCAATTATACTCCAATAAAGATGTTTAAAAATAAAATAAAATAAAAGAAGGCACTGGAGAGTAGGAGAACCAGAGGAAGAGGTCAGAGATACCAAGAAGGGGCAGTTTCCAAAAGGGAAGAGTGTATCCAAAGCATTAGGGATGTTGAGCAAGCTAAAAGAGAGAAAAATAAGTTTTCAGAAAGAAAAACGGTAATGGAATTTAATTCCATCCCATGAAGAGAAATAAATCCCTCTATCTCAGGCAGAAGCTCTTCTCTTGGCCTGGGTCATCTGGAACTGGCCTCAATAACACCCCTCGCTTGGCTTTTGTAGACACAGGCTCTTTGCTTCAAAGATGGAGGTTCCAGTCAGGCAGTAGAAGTGTGGGTTAGGAAATCTCAGCGTGCTAAACAAGCCCTAAAAATAATGGATAACTTCTCAGTAATCAACAGTGATGACAGAGCTGAGATTACAGCAGTTAAATCTTGACTAAGCAGCTAGGGAGGTGGAACACGACACAGGCAGCCTTCTCAAGGGATATGAAGTTACAGTTTGTGAAATAATCTGGTGGCTACATTGATTCCAATTGCTTCCTTTGAGAAGATCCTCCACGAAACCTAAAAACACAAGTCTTGTCCCTTTAGAGGAAATCGGTTTTAAATATCCAAAAATAATAAAGTATAAATACAGCTGTCTTCTTAAAGGAATGTGCTGTATACGTGCATTGTTTGTTACCGATGCCAGAGATATCCACATACAGCCTTTGGGGACCACTGTATAAATAATGAGCGCTCTTAAAAATGCAAAAGCCAATTCAACAGCATATTCATTGCTCTTATTTTGGATTATGGCTATTGAGAGAGAAAACAGATCCCAAGCCAAGTAGAGAGAAAGATGATATCCCACATACTGTGTTTAATTTAACAGCAATAACAAAAACAAAGTTACTCTACAGGTTTATTTCCAAAATTTAGTAATTCTGGCAATTCTTTTGCTTCATAAAGAGCTGAAATTAACAGCAAGATTATTTGCCTTCTCTTTTTGTTTTACAGCGTGTGTCATCCTTTTCCCTTTGGTGTCATCTTATTTGTTCTGTTTGTCTCTAACCCTCTAAAAGGGCAACCATGTCCCGACATTTTTTTTTCATTTTGAACTTGAATGATAAAATCTTCCTTAGTTTCTTAACACTTTATGATATATATTAAAACCTCCCCTGTATTACTGCACCAGGCTCTAATTAGGGGAAGATTATTTCCTGATCCCATCTCCTTAGCTACATGGGATTGTGCTGCAATCAGGAGAACCACAGGAGAAATGACTAAAAATGACAAAATTGTTTGTTGGCAGGGCTTTGGGGAAGCAGGCACACTAAACTTTGCTGGTGGCACCATAAACTGAAAAAAAAAAAAGTCTTAAAGAGCAATTTTGCAATATGTGAGCAGTCATGGTAGTTATTCTACTCTTTGACCTGGTAGATCCTCTTGGGGAAAAATGTCCCCAGGAATCATTCCAAGAAAACAAACATATTTGTAAAAAGATGTTTCTCGTCCTGTCGTATATGAAAATGAATCACTGGAAACAGCCCAAGTACCCAACTGTGAGGAGATGGTTTAGGCAGACTGTGCTCTATTAATACAATGGAATATTAAATTGTCCCTAGGAAGGACGATTATAGGGATGATTATGAAATCTGGGAAGTATCATGCAGAAGCATTCTGAGTGGAAAAAGTAGAAAATCGATCAGGGCACAAGAATATAGGTAAAATTTTATGATGTAACTAACTAGTGATATAGGGGTTCAGTTATTGGGATTCCTTAGCTTTCACCTTGGGCCTGTTTGACCTCCTTGTATACGAAATCCTACAACTCTCAACTGGGAGGCTGTATACTCCCCTCAGAGGGGAGCAGCAAAATCAGAAGATGGAGGAAAGGAGGTTCACATAGTTTAAAAACAATACAGTATTTTGTTCTATTGTTTTCGTGTGTGTGTGTGTGTGTGTGTGTGTACATACATATACACATATATGTACATAGGGAGAGAGATTGTGCTTCATTTGAACCTCAAATAATATTTTTAAAGAATGTGAGCATTGTATGTTTATCAAAAATCAAAAGAAGGGCTTAAAAATATTGAGAAATACTAAGTTCCTGCTTACAATTGGTTCTAGGTATTTACTTAACCTATTTAGTGATGGCATTTGAATTGGATCTCCAGATATTCCATGGAAAGTGTTCATATTGAAGCAGTCTAGCCGCCCACAACTATCCTGAGTGGCAACTATCACACAAAATAATTTCCTGTCCAGCAATTTGCCTAGGAAGAGAGTTTACATGAGATAAACAGGCTGATGGTCTGCTGCACTGAAGTGGCAGTATGGCAACACACTTAACGCAAATTTTTAAATGCTCAAAAGTGAACTCTATGAAGGGAAGTAGACTAAATGGAGGACCAAATAGTCACTTTGAGTGTATGGTTGAAAAGGTCTCATTATTTTGCTATATATTTAAAAGGAACTTCTGCCATGTTGGTAGACAATAGCCTCTCCCAATACCCAGGCTCCAGAACCCAATCCACCATCCCCTGAGAGCCCTACTTAATCAGAGTTCTATCTGTCTCCATCATCTCCACTGCCACCTCCGGTGACTTCTTTTTTTTTTTTTTTTTTTTAAAGATTGATTGATTGATTGATTGATTGCTATGTTGGGTCTTCGTTTCTGTGCTAGGGCTTTCTCTAGTTGCGGCGAGTGGGGGCCACTCTTCATCGCGGTGCGCAGGCCTCTCACTATCGCGGCCTCTCTTGTTGCGGAGCACAGGCTCCAGACGCGCAGGCTCAGTAGTTGCGGCTCACGGGCCCAGTTGCTTCGCGGCATGTGGGATCTTCCCAGACCAGGGCTCGAACCCGTGTCCCCTGCATTAGCAGGCAGATTCTCAACCACTGCGCCACCAGGGAAGCCCTCCGGTGACTTCTTGCTCTCACTGTCCCCAACCTAAATGAAACTCACTCTGGACACTTCCTTTTCCCTTCAAGCAGCGGTGTGCCAGTAAATGTTTAACAACCAGCTCGATTTATAGCCTTTGCCACTTGCCATGGTGTAAATACTCCTACTGTGGCCAATTTCAGGCTACCCACATGATGTCACTGAACGAAGAGTTGAGAAGAGATAAACAAGAGCACACCATTCACATGAGTGGTGTTTGGTTTAAATGACCAAACAGATACAATAGACATAAGTAACCTCAAGAGCATTGGTAATAGTAAAATGTGATAAAATAACTAAGAAGTGAAGAGTTTTGAATATTTATTACCTTTGATTTTAAGAAAATGTATTTAATTATAATCTTACACATTTTAATTTTTAAATTTTAATAACAGCTCACAAAAATCCCCCAAAAGTTAACAACCAGCTCTTGCAAGCCACCTCTGGCACCCCGATCTAGCACACCAGCCCATCTCTCCATTGACATTTGGATCATAAAACTACTGTGCCATGGTGCATAGGGTTTCACTGCCCTCTTTGAAGCTTTCTCCTACTGTGGTTCTAGAACAACACACTGTTGTAGTTTTCCTTTGACATTTCGGGCACACCTTCTCATCTCTTGTCTTGGTTCCATCTCTTTCCCCCACCCCTTTGCATATTAATATGCCTCAGGATTTCCTTCTTTATCTGTGTCCTTTCTTACCTTCCTTGGGTGATCTCATTCATCACCAGCACATTAAGAACTCCAAAATGATTCCAGCATTTGAACCCCAAATCCTGACTTTTCTCTCAGGTTCAAAAGGGCCCATGAGCACTCCACCTTGCTCCTTACCTTTGTGCCTTCTTTCCTATCTCTTCTTCCCAACTTGATATTTTTCATGCCTTCCTTATTTGGAGATAAGGATATTCCCACTCAATCACTAATTCATTTGCAAATATTGATTATTTAATAGGGGCCAGGCACAGCTTTAGGCTATAGAAATATAATAGAGAGCAAAATTGGCAGACTCCACCAGAAGCTCACTGTCTGGAGGGTGACACAAGACAGTCCATAAGACAAAGAAGCAAACAAAAACCAGATATATTTTATAGTGTCAGATAATAATCAACTGGATGAAGGGCAAGGCATCTTAGAGTTACCCTCTTTTCTTTCTTCCTTTACTCCCTACATCCAATTGGATACTAAGATCTATCCCTTTACTGATTAAATATCCCCGAATGGAACCTTCCCCTCTCTCCAAATTGGCCTTAATTTGGTCATTATGACTTGCACAGTCTCTGACCTGGCCTCCCTGTTCCAGGTTCTTGCCTGATCCATGCTTCACACTTTCTCTGGAGCTTTCCAAAACACCAATCTCATCATCCCCCTCCCCCTTGTTAAATACCTCGGGGGTACTTTAATAACCGTAGGATAAATTCCTTGGCATGTTAAACAAGGAACCTAATTTTGTTAGTTATTTACCATGTGTGAAATGCTCAGTGAACACACTTACATCTGTGTGAACACACAACACACACACACACAATGCATTTACTTCTATATCCCAAATAGTTACAGAAAGGATTTCATTATCCTTCCAACAACTTGGTGAATTCTCATGATTTTTCACTTTGCACCTGACCCTTTCCCAGTCTGGCCCAAGCTTTCCCCATGAGGTTTCCTCTCCTGCCCTTCCCCACCACACCTGAAACCTGGCCTCACTGCCCTAGGTTCCCATTTGAAGTTAGTTTCACACTTTTGAGCGTGTGCTCACCTTGCCCCCTCTGCCAGGGGTGCATGTGCTTCCCTTTCTCTACCCGGTAAGATCCTACAGTTAGATGCTTCCTTCTTAGACGTCTCTTCCCTCTGACCCCCACCACCATACTTTGCCCCAGGAAATCCCTTCCTTCTTAGCAGTTCCACAGCACTTTGCTAGTAAGACGCTTTGTTGAGCATCTACTACGTTCTAGGCTCAATTCCAGACACAGGGGATAGAGTGATGAACAAATCTAAGTCCCTGCCCTCATGGGGTTGGTATTCTAGTGGGAGGAAATGGAACACACACACGTAAATAACTTCAAGTAGCAATGAACACTGTGAGAAAAAGCACAGGGTAGTGAGTTGACGGGAAGGAGTTCCAGGTTGTGTCAGGGAGGGACAACCACAGCACATACCACCACATAGTAGAGTTGGTACTGGGTCCTCATTCATCTCCCCAATTAGTCAATGCGGGTAGGGATCATGTCTTATTTCTCTTTGTCCCATGTCACCTAGCATATATGCAGTAAGTATTTGTAGAATAAATAAATAAACCAATGGGCTTTCACAGGCAATTTGTTTCGGGCACAGTATCCAATCAATTACCAACGTTTCAAGTTCCCAAACTTCTTTTTTTTATAATTTTAATTTGTCCTCATTTCTTTTTCTAAAATTTATTTATTTATTTATTTATTTATTTATTTATTTATTTATGGCTGTGTTGGGTCTTCGTTTCTGTGCGAGGGCTTTCTCTAGTTGGGGCAAGTGGGGGCCACTCTTCATCGCGGTGCGCGGGCCTCTCATTATCGCGGCCTCTCTTGTTGCGGAGCACAGGCTCCAGACACGCAGGCTCAGTAGTTGTGGCTCACGGGCCTAGTTGCTCCGCGGCATGTGGGATCTTCCCAGACCAGGGCTCGAACCCGTGTCCCCTGCATTGGCAGGCAGATTCTCAACCACTGCGCCACCAGGGAAGCCCCCCAAACTTCTTCTGATGGCTTCGTAGAAAATCCCAGTGACACAATAAGCCTCCTTTTCAAGCTATTCATAGCAAGCCACCTGAGCAGCTCATGCTTTCCCCATTTTTCTCCCATGACCGTTGCACTACATCCAGCCATCTGACAGGGAGTGTAAAATTGCGTCAGACTTCCCAAATTTGAAAGTACAAGGGTTATTTCTGGCTTGGAAGTAGTTCAGTCCCAGGAATATCAATGCCAGCATCCGTTCTAAAGTTAATCTATTTCTCCATCTGTACCATTCATGAATCTACCCATTTGACCTCACAGGAAAGGGAAGTAGCTAGATGGACTCCACAGCTACAGGAGCTAGTAAGCCGTTAGCTTCCTTTTAGGGAAATGCACAGAGCATCTCCACAAGGAAAGAATTGTGAGATATCACACGTGTTTTTCACACTCTCACAGAACACATGCAGCAGATAGATGGGGGGAAGGCACTGACGATTTTCATCCTTCCACCTTGAAAATAGAATGGTGACTTTGGCAGATCACATATGTGATCACATTTCACGTTATTTGGGGCACCCTAATTAACATTACTTTTTTGTTTGGGTGAGAAAATAGCACATATCCTTTGACCACTAGTACAGGTACAAAAATTACAAGAGGAAATATTATTCCAGGTGGTTTAAACCCCAGTACTTTATCCCTTATATGCTTGCTCTCAATGAATTCAGATTTGCATGGGTGTGTGTATGCATATATATATATGAATATTTATACAGCTTACTACATTGATAAAAGAATTTTAGGCAATTTAGAAAATCACTTAAAATATAACAAGATTGTATGACTTAAAAATGGGATAAAATTTTCGCATATGATGTTTACTTGAAACGAGATTGACTTATTGTACTAGACCTTTCTTACTGAGATTTGCTAAAACATAATTAAATCCTTCTGTATAGAAACTTAAGACTCCAAAAGAAATAATGGTGCTAACAGAAGCCCAGGGTAATATCTCTGGGAATGAGGAAGATTATGTTCCTCATTTCAGACACATTTTTGCACAATAGATGAAGGAGAGTCGTCTTCTGTGTGGTGAGCAGTTGTGAAGTTCTAAATGCTTTTAGTTTCTCGACCTTGGTGTCAAGACCTCCCAGCTCATGGACTCATACAGCCCGGGATGTCTCCAGGTATTGTTGTGATGGGCAAGAGAGGTGGGGCAGAGGACCAAGAGGTTAAAACGTTCTCTGAAAAAGAAAGTGACTACTTTTTTATTTCATATTGGCCTGCGGGAGGATAGGAGGATGTAGGAGATGAGGAGCAGTCAGAAAAGAAGAGAACTAATAGGGGAAGCCACAACCCAAAACATTGACTACCGTAACACTGAAATGTTGAGAACCCTGCATCTGCGTAGATGGTGGGTTGGGGAGGGAGGATATGGGGTAGGGGTTAAGAGTTTGGGTCTGACACAGGCTGGCCTTGATTCTTCTTCCATCAGCTCTGCTGTTTACCAGCTGTGTGACCTTGGGCATGGTCACTTAGCTCTTAGGATCCAAGTGTACAATGTGCTCATTATTCTTAGCTCCCTTTTTGAAGTCAAAGAGCCAAACTTGAAGATCTCTTGAGAAAACTCCCATTCAGTTTTCAGAAGCACAGTGGAATGAAGAGGATCCCAAGGAGCTGGAGGAGAGGCACGGTCCTGCTGGGGACTGGTCTGGGGAAACTTCACTTGTGTTTTCCTAGGTGGATATTAGGTGAGTGAAGCCCAGAGTTCGGCCTCCAGGGACCTACCTATCTTCTCCACAAGCATGTCAAGTCTTTACCCTAAAAAGCCCATTACTGAAAATGTTAGTGATAAAAGAGTTTATATATCTTTTTGGAATATCTGCTTTTCCCCCCTTAGTGGTTTATAACACCCCACCCTAAATTCATGGCATCATACCTGTTCTTGTGAAAAACAGAACACTATGTCCTTGAAATGTGACTTTTTTGATGCCCTTTGGTATGTGCCAGTTGCATTGGAACAAAGAGCCCTCACCAATCTTTGTCTTTTTTTTCCTAATTTTCTATAAATTACTATTTTCAGGCTTATTAGTAAAGGTTTCTTCACATACAAACTCTCTAGGCCCACATGAAAACTTGAAAACAAGTAATTAAACACATTACCACTAAGAACAATTAAGCACATTTTATTTTACCTCCTGGAAAAGAAGGTTAAAGCATCTTAATTCCAACAATCAGCTTGAGACAAAGGACTTTGTACCCAGAGCTGCAGAGGGCCCATAGAGGAAGCCCACCATGACACTCACCCTGGGTCTCCAGAAGTCCAGAGAGGACAGGAGACAAGAGCAGAACAGTATCTCCTTAGAGGGTGTGGGTGGGGCTGTCCCGGTAGAATGCCTGGATCCACAAACACATAGACCCTGATGGATTAACAGAAGGACTTAGAACAGGACCCAGTGGGAGGACCTAGCTGGTGGCCACCACACACATTTTCTGTGGATTTCCTCACCACTGGGCCCTGCGCTCAGCTCTCTGAGACCTGAGGCTCTAATGCAAAGACCAGGCTGAGAAGGTACCCTGGTTGTCGGTCACTCTGCCTTTACATGGTTACTCAGCAGATCATAAACTCAGTAACTATGGATTTCCACATTATTGAACAATGCTTTGAATGGGTATTAAGTTTTTTCGGGTTTTTTTATTTTTTTTTTAGAAGGAATCCTTTTTTTTTTTTTTTAAACCAGATTTTATATTTTATTCAAATCACATTTATTTTAAATTTATTTATTTATTTATTTATGGCTGTGTTGGGTCTTCATTTCTGTGCGAGGGCTTTCTCTAGTTGTGGCAAGCGGGGGCCACTCCTCATCGCAGTGCGCGGGCCTCTCACCATCGCGGCCTCTCCCGCTGCGGAGCACAGGCTCCAGACGCGCAGGCTCAGCAGTTGTGGCTCACGGGCCCAGCCGCTCCGCGGCATGTGGGATCCTCCCAGACCAGGGCTCGAACCCGTGTCCCCTGCATTGGCAGGCAGACTCTCAACCACTGCGCCACCAGGGAAGCCCCGGGTTTTTATGTTTCTCCCCATACAGAGTGAACAAGCGGAGGCTCAGTAGGTTTTTGCTGATGGAGGTGATAATCAACTCCTTGAAGGCAGTATTTACGGACTCAGCCAATATTTATTGAGCATGTACTACATGTACTGGTCTTGATTTATAGTGGTGAGCATTACAACAGAAAACAAAATGCAACTGAGTGTGTTTCAGAGATCTTATTGACTTTATTCATCGATTCATGAATCAGGCAGCATCAAATCAACCAGATACAAAGGAGCTCTGAGAAGCTGTGCAAAATGAAAGGCAGAAGGGAGCAGGAGTAAAGAAGTTATACTAGGCAAAAAATCAAATTGGTTATTGCCAGGTTACTTTCCTTTAGAGGATGGCAGGGGTCTACCAGGCAGATTACCTAACGAAAGCTGATCGGGTGATTCCTTATTGACTGATTTAAGATTGCTTTTCTGGGAAAGCTGAAACTGTGATTCAATTAAGTCTTGGTTTGGTGACGTGGGTTTTGCATAAACAATTCCATTGTGGGCCTGTTGTCTTGTTTTTAACAACAGACATGACCTTAACCCTAATGTAACTTAGAGTCTAGTAGGAGGGACAGGTACCAAATTTACAGTACAACAATAGATATAAAAGTATGCCCTCTTGGGCTTCCCTGGTGGCGCAGTGGTTAAGAATCTGCCTGCAATGCAGGGGACACGGGTTTGAGACTTGATCCGGGAAGATCCCACATGCTGCGGAGCAACTAAGCCCGTGAGCCACAACTACTGAGCCCATGTGCCACAACTACTGAAGCCCGCCTGCCTAGAGCCTGTGCTCCACAACAAGAGAAGCCACCGCAGTGAGAAGCCCACCCACTGCAACGAAGAGTAGCCCCCGCTCGCCGCAACTAGAGAAAGCCTGCACACAGCAACGAAGACCCAACGCAGTCAAACATAAAAATAATAAATAAATTTTAAAATTTTTTTTAAAAATTAAAAAAAAAAAGTATGCACTCTCATGTCAGGTGCTATGAGAAAGTATAATGGGGGCTTTAATTAGATTGAGGGGTGTCAGAAAAGGCCTCTTTGAGGAAGTCATCTCAAAGATGAGGAGGCCCTAGCCAGGGGCTGATTTAGGGGAAAGACTGGTGAGGCCAGAGCCCAGGGAGAGGTAGAGATGGGGGAGAGAGAGGAGGCTGGGCGGTTAACAGGGGCTAGATCACACAAGGTCCTGAGGACGTGTGAAAGACTTAGATTCAAAGCCAAGTGCAGGAGGAAACTATTGAAGGGTTTGGGGCAGGGTTTTAAGACGATTTGGTTTTTACTTAGAGGAGATCATTCTGGCTGCAGGAGAGAAGGCTGAAGATGGACACAATTATAAATAATGATGGGGAGACAGGTAGGAGGCTAATGGGTTCTCCAGGTAAGAACTCTTTGTGTGTGTGTGTGTGTGTGTGTGTGTGTGTGTGTGTGTGTGTGTGAGATAACATTTATTTATTTATTTATTTATTTTATACTACCAGGTAAGAACTCTTGGTGCTGGACCTGGGATGGGGCAGTGGAGATGGAGGGAAATAGACAGATTGCAGACGTACTCAGAAGGCAGAGTAAACACACTCTGTTTGTGATAAAGGGGAGAGAGTTGCTGGGGCAACTAAGTGGACGGTGGCTCTGTTTCCAGAAGGAGAATACAGTAAAGGAGCAGGTTCAACGGGAAGGTCACGAGGCTGCTTTGGAAATGTTGAGGTCGAGGAGTCCATGAGAGCTCCAAGCCAAGCTGACGAGGGGGCGGAGATGTGACCATCCTGCAACTCAGAAAGGAGGTGGAAGATGCTTTCTCCACGCGTCATAGCAAGGCTCCACATCACTAGCCTGGCCTAACAAATGACAACCACAGGACCAAAAACACTCACCTGGATCTGCCACTTACCCGGAGGCCTCCAGAGCCCCAGTCTCAAGAAGGCTTAACAGTCCCTTTTGCAACATATTGAAAACATTGAAATCCAACCACAAACCGGTCAATTGCCAAGGGAGCTCCCAAAGAGTTAAATGTGTAGTAAGTATTACTTTATGTATCCTCCAGCTTCCTCCCATATCACAGTTCATATACTCAAGTCCCAGTATAATAAAATATGGATTAAGCTGTTGTAGAACTTAATGCAGCCAAGTCATGAGGCCAAGTTTCAGTTAATACATTTTAAATGAAAACACACCGGCAAGATTTAGAACAAGGGTCAGGAATCATAAAATAAATACCACAAAATAATTCTCCATTGTGAAATGACGGGCATCGTGCCCCTGGGAGTCTAAAATCTCTTCTGAATTCAACAATCTTTTCACTTGGAGACAATTAGCAAACTGTTGGCAGGCTCTGCTCTTACCTTTAGGGAGGGAAAGAGAAGAAGCAAACTCAGACAAGGCAGCCAGAATCTTGTCTATCTCTATTTCTAAGATTGGCTTGAGGCATTGTCAAACTATGATTGCTCTGGTTCAAGGGAAGGCACTGACCAACCAACTACTGGGCAGGAGTAGAGGGCTGGGAAAGAAGAACCTGGTTGTGCAAGCTTCTAGAACCTTCTAAACGCTAGCGATACCTTTGTTTTCTGAGGGCTGCAGGTGGTGGAGTAAATTAAAACTCTTTCCCATCCATCCCTCTAAAACCAGTCTCATCATGAATCCTGCCAGAGAGCTTGGTTCTACTCTCAGGGAAGGCGATCACTGCTACAAATATTCTTTGCCATGGTGATAGTGAAGGCGGGGGTCTCACTGCCACCTCCGGGGGTGTTTGGCTTTTCTGCGCCCACATCTTTTTCCAACCTCCACAGCACACTGAGTTCCTAGATAATGCTGGGAGAGCGCCAGGCCCTGGAAAGGCTGAGCTGCTGGGCCAACTCTTCAGCTGCTCAGAGCTCTGTGCTGTGACGGGCAGTGCCCTTCAGTCAAACAAAGGAGAGGCTGGGCGTCACACTTATACTCCAAAATATTGTCTGTCCGGAAGTGCTGGGAGCCTCCTAGGAAGGCCTGAGTCCTGCATGTTTCTCATAGGGAGACATCCCAGCAGGACAATTCTTTGTTGGGTGCTGCTGTCCTGGGCCTTGGGGAGTCTTTGGCTATCTGCTCAGTCCCTCGCACCAGTGCCCACGGCATGGTAAAGAGCTAAAATACCCCCCTTGTATTTCCAAATGCCCCCTAAAGGAGGTAGTACCACCCCAGGATGAGAAGCACTGTTGGAGGAAACTTCAGGACAGAAGGAGTTAGGGACCCAGAACAGTGTCTTCTCTGTACCTGTCACATCCAGGATTTGGACAGTCAACAGGATGCTGTTCCCAGCCTCTCTGTCCCCCAAATTAATCCAAGATGTATCCCCCCAAAAGTCATCTGGGTATTTTGGTGAAACCCATGGCTTTCCCTGGGAAGCCTCTAAGCTGCCTTCCATGCTGCTCTCCCTACCAGCTCTCTCTGGGGTGGCCAGCATTCCTAGGCGGGCTGGGTGGCAAGCCATGTTGCCACCTTCCCCTGCCTCTCATGGGCCTTAGTGACTTGCTGCCCAGTCCCCATGTCACAGCGCTTTCTCCTCCTTACACAATGCGGACACCCATTCCTTCACACTAGGGCCCAGGAAGAGCCATTATCAATAAATGCTGCAGTGGGTTCTTATGTTTCTTGAATGTGAGGATGCACGAACAGTTTAATTCTGTAAGCAGAGAAGCTAAAATAGTTGCTGGCTGACACAACTGGTTGCTGAACTATGTGGAACAGACACTGCTGCCACTGGGCCAAGACTGGAGTAAATGTGGCCACACATGTGAATTGGATTTTGACAAGATCCTGTTGCAGACTCTCCTGTGTCAAAAGCAGCAAGGTCTACCACAAAAGGGAGGGTTTTGTCCTTGAAAAAGGTGATGTCAAAGAGAGAAGTGATGACCAGCTTGTGAGCTGTATTTAGAGGGCTATTAATACACTGGTCCCCAAACCACAGGTGATCCCAGGTGGTTGAAATGAATGAAGCAAGAGGACACTTCTGAAGGCTTGCACGTCTAAGCAGTGACAAAATTTGAAGTTAACTGATGGGGGCACAGAGTGGAGTCATAGCCCAGCATGGGTGACTCCCAGGCTCACAGCCCAGCAAATGGACCGTGGCGGTCTCTAGGCCAAAACATTAGTATCATTTACCCTAATTAAATCTACTCTGAAGGGGGCCCGAGCAGGGCTGTGTGGAGCTGTATGTCTTGTGAGACCTTTGGAAAGGCAAGCAGCCTGTAGCCACCATGTCTGGCTCAGAGCAAATAAACAACAATCGACATCTTGGCCCAGACTATAAATGTAAACTTTCAGGGGAGTTCTTTTCCAAGGTTGGATCCGTGTTTTTCTTCATTATTATATATATATATATATTTTTTTTCCATTTTCATGCATATTGCTACTACTGGCCTCCAGCCAGATCTACTCTGCCAAGAGCAAGAAAACTATGAGAAAGGCTTTTTTTATATATAACATTTCTGAACTGACTAGAAACAGAGGTATAAGGAATCTAGGCAGTGGCTGGCAAGGGGAAAAGAAAAAAGGGAGATGCATGCTTGTGGGCCAGAGTAGAGACATTGCAGAAGAAGAATATCTAGCACTCGAGAATGAATTACAGTGAGATGGGGATGAAGAAAAGAGAAGGAACAATCAAGGGAAAGTCCACAGTTCAAGGCTGGGGTCTGGAAGAATCAATGGAGTTGGGGCATCTGTAGCAGGCTGGTGCTTTTAATCACTCCCTCATGCTCATGTTCAGGTTCAAAGGAACACCATGGAAAGGGCTCGTATCAGCATTTTACCAGCTCAGAGTTTTCTCCAGGACATGCTTCCCACCCTCCAAACTCTCCAATCTCTTCTAATCTTGCAAAATTTCATCTTGTTCCCTTTCTCCCTAGATCCTCCCTCCTGTCTCACCTCTGTGAATTGGTGACATTTTGGGGTATAGTCTGGTAGGCTTTGATCTGTCATCATCTCTATGATCATTTTCTATGATCCCTCTCCCACTCCCACCCCATACACACCATACCCTGCAGCTTTTGACACGTGAAGCCCAACTTTCACCTGGCCTAAGATTAGGATACACTGTACACCAGGCTGACTCGAGGTTCTGGTTGCCTGGGCCAAGAGGGGACAAAGGGAAGAGAGAGGAGACAAGAGGGGGACCTAACAAGGAGAAATCAAATTTGTTTTCATACATGTAAGTACAAAGTGATGGTATATCTAAGTGGAGATGACCAGAGGGCACTTGGAAATTGAGTATGGAGTTCAAGAGTTAGGGCTAGGGATGACTTTTGAGAGACATTGGCCTAAAGGTAAAAGTTGAATCTGTGGTGGTGCTTTATTGTAAAAATTTCCAGCCCCACCTACAAATTTATTTACATTTACACTCACACTCACCCTTACACTGTTAGCTCTCATCTCTGTATTCAAGATAAATCTCCCACCTACAGTCAAAACCCCATTCCTTATCTCCTTTACTACGAGCTCCTAATCTTCAGTTTACAAACATGTTCAAATCTCCCTTATCATGAGAACAACAACAAATTAACAAACTAAATAAAAAAAAATACCCTCCCATGACCCTGACTCTTCCTCCAGCCTACTGTCTGCTTTGAAATGTTCTTGGCTTTCCCAAGAGGGAAAGTGCTTTGCCTGGGAGGAATAGATGCTGCCTTTACTTCCTCATTTCTCATCAGCTTCTCTCTTTCAGAGGTCACCCTTAATCTCCAGGTCTCCAAACCCAGTGAATTTGTTTCAATCCTCATTTTATTGGACACTTCTACAATTGACATTTTTGTTCTTTGGAATTCTCTGCTCCCTTGGCCTCTGTGACTCCTCTTTCTTGGTTTTCCTTATTATTCTCTGATCTTTTTCTTACTGGCCTTCTTAAAGAGCTCCTACTGTGGTACCACCATTCTGGTATGTATTCCCCAAAATTTTAGCCTTGGACCTTCTCTCCTTTCTCTCTGCATGTTCCTCATGGGTGATCTCTTTCATAGATTTCTAATTTAATTCCATTACCATTAGAGAACACATTCCATATGATTTCATTTTTTTCCATCATTGAGAATTATTTTATGACCCAGCCTATAATTGATCTTAATGAATGTTCCATATGCAAACAAATAGTAAGTATTCTGTTGTTGTCATGGGGAGTTTTTAAACAAATGTCAATTACATCACATTATTGATATATATTCAAGTCTTCTATATGCTTATTGATGTTCTTCTATCAATTATGGAGAAAGGAACGTTGATGTTTTAAACTATAATTGTGGATTTGTCTGTCTCTCCTTTTAGTTATGTTAATTTTGCTTCATATATTTTGAAACTTGGTTATTGATGAATATATATTTAGAATTTTTGTGTCTTCTTGATAAATTAATTACTTTATTATTATGAACGCTCCCTCTTTATCCTTGGTAATACTCCTTGTTCCAAAGTTTACTTTGTTTGATATAGCCAATTCAGCTTTCGCTGCATTGATGTTAGCATGGTATATCTTTATTCACCCTTTTACTTTTAACCTATCTGTATTTTTATATATAAAGAGAGTCTCTTGTATAGTGTGGTCTTTCATTTTTATCCAGTGACAATCCTTGCCTTTTAATTAGGGTGTTTAGACCACTTATATTTAGTTTAATTATCCACGTGGTAGAATTTCCATTTACCATCTTCCTGTTTGTTTTCTATTTGTCCTATCTGTTCTTTAATCTCTTTTTCCTTCTTTTACTTTTTTTGGATTACTAGATAATATTTTATGATTTATTTTATATCCATTACTGGTGAGCAAAGAGATAGAAATAAAATCTGATGAATATGGTGTCATTAAAGTTAACATAAGAAATATCTCAATAAGAAGAGTAATCAACTGTGTTAAATGCCTCTGAGAGCATGAATAAATATAGACAGTAAAATGACCATAGGATTTGACAATGTGGAGGTTGATCTGATGACTTTGATAGACACAACCATGGTGAAGTAGTGGGGTTATAAATCCAATCTAAATGGGATGCATAAGGAATAAAAAATGAAGAAGTAGAGAGAGATACCATGGACAACTGAAGAAGTTTTACTGTAAAAGGGAGCAGAGAGAATGTGGTAGCGATTGGAAAAGGATGTGGCATCAATAGGGATTGTATTTTAAGAAGAGAAATATAAGACATGTTTGAGTGCTGATGAAAATGATCCCATAAAGATAAAGAGATTGATGTTACAGCAGAGAGACGAAGTAAAGAAAAAGAGAGCTGGTGGGTTCCAGAACACAAGTGGAGAGAGTGAACTTTGATAGGAAAATGTCACTTGTCATTTGTAAAAGGAGAAGCAGCAAAGAAGTGGTAGACATCAAATCAATTGGTGATTTTTTTGACTTTCCAAGTTCCTCTCTCTGTTCCCCATGTTCTCAAAGATAAATAAGCATAGATCACCAGCAGAGAATGAGTGTGTATAAAGTGGTATAACAAAAGGAGTTATCACTGTGCTAGAAGCTTGGAGATGGAAGTTAGTTCCTGATGAAGGAATCAGAGAAATCTTCTTAGAAGTGGTATCATTCAAGCTGGGTCTTGAAAAATGGGTAGAATTTGAGTAAGTAGACATTCATTCATTGGCAAATATCCATGGAGTGATTGTAACCACCCATGATCTGTGCCATGAACAAGACAGGGTCACTGCCCTCAGGAACTGCTTGCTAAAACTGGGAAATGGTTTTCCAGGAAAAGGAGAGAATAGGAATAGGGGGAGGATAATTGATGAGAAATGAGGGAAAGTGGGCAGGTGGTAGCCAAATTATGGAGGACCATAGTGGAAAGCTTAAGGAATAAGGAATTACTGAAGATTTTCTAGTAGAAAAATGAAAAGATTGATCTTTAAAATGGGCTACTCATCAGAGTTGTATATCTCAAGAAGACCAGGGAGCCAGAAGGAAGAGAAGGCAGGGTTTCACATCCATAAAGGGTCTTAAATTGAAACTTTTGACATTATCTCTAAATAAGCTTAAATGTATTGTCATAGTAATACATTGATAAAATTGAGAGAAGACAATGTTTATCTGCCTGATTTTTAACTTTTGTCTTTATTGGTCCACACTACCTGTAATGCCTCTGAAATTATACTTTTTATAAATCCTGTAATCATCTTGTGAGACAGTTATGTTAAATTTGGATTTTATATTAAAAACATTAATTTTAAAAATGGAAATATTTTAAAATATTCTACCATTTGTGGAACTCAGTGTTTGTGTGTGTGTGGTGTGTGTGCATGTGATACAGACCAGAATCTCTAAAAGACTGAAAGTGATAAAGACTCAACCACTGAGAACTTCTGCTTGGAAATACAGCATTGTTAACTTTCATAAACTGTTAGTAGCTGCCTTCTTTCTGCAGTATTTTGCAATATGCTGAGAAGCATCAGATGATCAAGCAGATGGTAAATTATTACAGTTCTTTCATTAATGTCAACTCTGGTCTTATCATATTAACAATGGTCACATATTGTATCTCATTCTGCCTTTGCAGGCACTCTGTACCAATTAGTAGAATTTATTTCCAGTCCATTGACATTTTTAAAAGTTTTTCAAAGTAAACAATTTGATACAATTTAATTACAATGCTTTGAAATTCAGCTATGATTAATGGAGTTAAAGAAGAACACACATAAAATTCTTGACAGACACAAAGTGATTACCAAATGAAACCGTCATGAGAAAATAAGATACTTATTTGAATTTCAATTAGTACTGAGAAATGACCCCTGTAGGCAGATGAAATAAGAACACACATGAAGCAATGCTGAGAGTAAAAACTAATGTCCCCAAAACACATGAATCCATATCCTTCATTGTTTGACTTCTCCACAGGACTAGACTAACAGAGGAACAGAGTAGTTGAGCACCTGTTGGGTATTTTGTGAAGAGAACTACAAATGCACGGATGTTTCCTAAGAAAATCTCCCTACCCATTCTTCCATTAAAGATTAATATCTTTAGTTAAGTATTACCCTGTTTTTTCTTCTTTTTTAAAATCCAAATACTTCTGGGTATTTGCCTGACCACGAGGAAACACACTCATAACTAAAAGAAAGCAGAACATGTTACTCAGGGTCCTAGACTTGCAGCTGGGGATGGTAGCTGTGTGGGCTTTAGGTTGACTCTCTTTGGGAAGAGAGGATACATAAATATTGTTAAAAGGATGCATATTTTTAACTCTAAATATGAGAAGAAGGATTGGTGTGTGTGCCACAGGACTAAGGGATGTAATGTTGTGGGCATCTGTTGTTTCTGTCTGTTCAACACCCCCATTTCCTCCGTGGAACTGCTCCTCTTCCATATCAATCATGAATTGATACTACAGATGGATCAACAACCCCATCAGCCCAACACCGTCTCTCAGCACAGGAGAGAATGACTGACATAGACCCTGATGATCAGAGTCTCCCATTATTCTAACCACAAGTGCTGGTGCAAGTGTAAGTCCTTCCCTGGTATTTTTCTACTTAAGCTGGAATAAAATTATTTAGGAGGTCAGGAGATCCCAGAATGAAATGCAGAATGCAGGGGAATAATGTGTTGACCTAAGTACTGATAACTTTGGAAATGAGTGGAGTCTGTAAGACTAAGGGCCAAAGAAATGGTACATAGGCACAGCACTGCACACTAGCTGATAAAGTTGTTTCCTACAAGTGTACAGGTTAACAACTTTAAAGTCATTATATATGTATACTGGAATTGGACAGTTAAGTAAATGGATCACAGATAGTGAGAGCCAGGTTTCTTACATTTGGAGGGGGAGGTTACAATAAGAAGTGAGAGGAGGCTAGAATAATCTATGAAGTAATGGGTTAAAGTTGGAGACATCCATATGAACTCCTATTTAGCTTAGTATAGATACTGATGGTTACATATAGAAACATTTATAGATACGTGTATATACACACGTTAGTATACACACATATATCTCCTTACTCTGGCAGCTGAGAAGACCTAAAAGCAGTAGCCATCCAGATCTTGGTTTATAACAGCATTCTCCAATAAAGGAGCCAGACTCCCTGGAGAAATGACTGATTCTAGAACCGGAGCATGAAATATGCAAGATGATCCTGGAGCATCTTCTGGTGCCAGAAAGTAAGAAAGTGCTCAAAACCCCACAAAACCCACATTGATGTGAGTATGTCAAAGGGACCCAGAAGCAAACTGAAAGAGCTGTCAATGGCCAAAGCTAGAATTTTGAGCAACAAAATCTTTAAATAGTAGTAGATTATAACTCAATGTATAAAATAAATATCAATCAGCCCATAATGACATAAATAAATAAATTGAGGAGAATAGACAAATCTCCTGTGCAGAGGAATTTCTAGTAATTTATGTAGAATGGAGTACACCCTCAAGGAGATGAAGCATAACTCCTCATTCCTTAAGTGTGGGTTGTACATAGCAACTTCCCTCCAAAAAGGACAGTATGGAAAGGGCGACAAAGAGTAACTTTACAGTGTAGAAATTGACAAACTTTACTTTATAACATCAACAGTGATAAGTCATGTTAATAGCATATACTCTTGATATGATGTGATGAAAATGGCACTTTACATGTATGGTCATCTTCCCCCAAACGCATAGCCCAAGTCTAATTATGAGGAAAACCTCCAACAAATCCCAACTGACAGACACTCTACAAAATAGATGACCAGTTCCCCTCAAAACTGTCAAGGTCATAAAAAGACAAATAAAGCCTGAGAAACTGTGACAACCAAGGGGAACCTAAAGGGACATAGCGACTAAATGTCATGTGGAATCCTGAATGGGATCCCAGAACAGAAAAGAGACATTAGGGGAAAACTGAGAAAATCTGAAGAAAAAGTGTGGACTTTAAAATAATGCATCAATACTGATTCATGAATCACGACAAATGTACCATACGAATGTTAGATGTTAATAATAGGGGAAACTGGGTGTAGGGAACTCTCTGTGCTACCTTCACAATAATTCTACAATGAGACTTGTTCTAAAATAAAAAGCGTATTAAAATAAAATTAAAAGCTTACTCAAAAAATACCTGCACCAGAAAGCCAGCTCTCTCTCCAGCATCATCAGTGGCTCCCTGGTTCTGGAGGTCCTGGGTCCTCTGTAACTCTTCTTGACCGCCATAGTTTCTATAGACTGCCTGCTTTCTGCCCTGGGTCCCCTAGCTCTGTTCCTTGGATCCTTATGGGGTACCCTTCTTTCACCATCTTTGGTGCTTCACAGGACCCTACTGAGGGTCACTTTTTCCTCCACATCATCATCTGCAGATCCAAGTCAGGCATCCCAAGCAAGATACTAGGTTAATGTGAGTCTTCATTCAATGCCAGTAAATGTTTAGAAATTCTGCCTTGTAACACCGCTGCCTCCACTCCCCTCTGCCCGCTTTAGCAGGGGGAGCTATTTGAAGGCAAATCTACTTTTCTACTTAAGACAATGAGAGAGACTTACCAAAAAAGAAGACCTAGAACATTCTGAGACTCTGAAATTCCAGTGTACTCCTGACCTTCCCTTAAGGCAATGCACAAGACCCTTAGTTGCAAATACCTTTCAAATAGCTGCAAATCATGCATTTGTCCCATAAAACTTGTCCTGGCTCTAGCCTCATATCCTAGAGTTATCCCTCTGCCTGTTCCCCATCTCTACACCCCAAAGCATCAACTTAGTACTACAAAGTCCTCAGAGAAAACAGGTAAAGAAGACTTTATCCAGGAGCATGGGCAGAGGGATAAACTGGCGAAGGGGGAAAAGTGCACCACTCCAAAGAAGAATCGTCAAAACGAGCAAGAAAACAGCCAGGGTCTTAAATAGGGCCCACAGCGATGGATTTGCATTGGGCTGCTTCTGTGAATGCAACAAGTTGGGGTCCCAGGATGCAACAGTCAAGAGAGGGTATGGAGAAATCAGAAAATATGTAAACTTCATTCTGGAAAAACAGTCAAGAGACACCTGGAAAAGAGCCAAAGAAAGGGTGAATAAAAGAAAAAGGAAATAGGATGTATTTAGTTTCCCGCAGCTGCTGTAAAAAATTACCACAAACTTTGTGACCTAAAACAACAGAAATTTATTTTCTCATGCTTGGGTGTGGGGCGCAGGGCGTGCAGAAGTCTGAACTCATGGTGTCAGGAGGGCAATGTTCCCTCCATGGCTCCAGGGAAGAATCCTTCCTTGCCTCTTCCACCTTCTGGCGGCTGCAGGCATTCCTAGGCTTGTGACTGCATCAGTCCAGTCTCTGTCTCCACTTCCACCTAGCCAACCCCTCTTCTCCGTGTCCATGTCTCCTCTTCTATCTCTTAGAAACTTACTTGTTGTTGGACGTAAAGCCCATCGAGGTAATCCTGGATGACCTCATCTCAAGCTGCCTACCTTTACTTAATTAGAGCCACAAAGATCCTTTTGCCAAATAAGGTCACACTCAGAGGATCTGGGACATGGACACGTTTGGGGTGGGGAGGGGGCACCGTTCAAGCTACTACCTAGAACGTAGGAAGGAAGGTTAGAAGCAACCACCTCTCCTAAGCGTGAAAAAACAAATACTCCCAATGTGGTTGTTGGACGTTTGATGGGGAACAGGTATTTTCATACACTGGGCACAGCAGAGCTGTGAAGCATTTGTGCTTCATTGGACTTCAACCCTGTGCACCTGAAAAAATACAGAATCCCAGGCTCCACCCCATGCTAACTGAATGAGAACCTCTAGGAAGTGGAGCTTGCATATCAGTATTTTTAAAAGCTTCCCACATGATATTAATGTGAGCCAAGGCTAAGAACCACGGTGCTAGATGAGATGGGAAGGGAACGGGCACTGAATTTTTTTTTTTTTTTTTTTTTGGTCGTCACCAAGCCGCTTGTGGGATCTTAGTTCCTCCACCGGGGAATGAACCCCGGGCCCTCGGCAGTGAAAGAGCGGAGTCCTAACGGCTGGACCACCAGGGAATTCCTCTGATTTTTTTTTAATGAAGCTCCCAGCCCACCCTCAGGACAAACAGAAGCAGAAATGCCACCATGTCCGGTCATCACCCAATATTCAACTGCAAGAGGCCTTGGGACCTGCCCCTCAAGACCAGGGATAGTCAACAGCATAATGAAGTAGATTTCTTGGCTTTGTTTGTTGCCAGCATCTGTGCAGTCTCCCAGACACATGTGCATTCCCCTTGCCCCGACCCCCGACCCCGCATAATTCCCTGACCACGGTGACTCACGCCTCTTTCCATAGAGACTCACGCCTCTTTCCTCCTCCCCAAATGGGGATATTCCAACTAGCGCATAATGATCCAGGTGGAATGACATAGTTTTCCTAAAGGTGTTCTCCCAGATGAAAAACCACATCTTAATCTAATCAAACTGTTTCTTTTCTAATTATTTTGTACAAGAAGCACTAGATCGGATGAGAAAGACGAGAGTCAACTCATTAAAGTTATCTGATTTATATTGAAGGAAAATTTGATTTGCCTTGACCTAAAACAAACATATTCTCTCAGTCAGATCATGAAATATGCATCAAACCGTATTTAGAATGGATTACGAATATGCTTTGATTGTTTTAGTAACACTCTTTTACACGAGTGACATCAAAGGAAGCACCAGTTAAACAGAAATGAAGCCAAACTGGCTGGCCTTTGAGGGGAACAAGAAACTCACTATCCTGTAATCGCTACTGAAACAGTCACTTAAAGAAACTCCCTGGGCTCGAAAGCAATCAGTCTCAAAGCTACAGGCAAAATCTGAACGGACAGTGCCCCATTGTTGAGAACAAGGAAAAGATGACTGGATATTTCTCCACTTTGTCATTCTGACTTAGCAAAAAAGAAATGTGAAGACAAAATCAAAAATACTCCCAGGTTAAGGCCAATTTTGAGCTGGTGGAAGGAGAGGTACGTCCACAGCGGAGTTCCATGGGACGGAAACACGAGAGTCTAAATGTTCTCAGAGAAGAGCTTTAAACAAAGAACATTACGCTTCTTTTTATTCTCTCAGAATCATTGCCTACCAAAAGATGATCCAAGAATAAATAGTCCTTTTACACATAAAAAAATAGTAAACCATGATGTGGTAGTCATTAGTTCTGCCTTCTAGATTTTTCTGGATTGTCTCTTGGGACCATGATAGGATTGTAGATCCCTTGCCGGTGAAGTAGGGTGTGACCATATGACTTGCTTGGCCAATGAAATGGTGGGAGAAGTGACAAGTAACTTGCAGGCCAAAGCGTTTAATGACCTACATATGATTTGCTACTCTTTCTCACTTCCTCATGACCAGCAGCATTTCAGAAAGTGGTGGCTTCACCAGCCCAGCTCCTACAATAAGGACATGAGGAGAAACATCAACTGGTCAACCCACAGTGGAAATGTAGCATGAGCAAGAAATAAACCTCTGTGGTTATAAGTCACTAAGATTTTTGACATGTTGTAACCATATCTTAACCCAGCCTAATTAGTTTTGTATATATGATATGAAAGAAAAATGTTCAGCTTTGTACAATTCAAGTCAATTAAGAAATAACATTTTGTAACTTTTGAATTAGCAAAAAAGGAATTAAATGATTAAAATTCATTGCTAAGAATACCAGAAATTTAAAAAAAGCATTATTGATAACTATACAATTTGATGATATAACATTTCTGGAGCACTATCTAGTACTATCTAATGAGAATCAAAAAATATTCACATCCTTTAGGATGTGAATTATTGTTTTAGGAAGGGAATTATTATTCTCTTCTGGGAATTTTTTTAAGAAAATAATTCAAAGGAATTGTTGGAAGTTAATTATATAGATTTGTGTACAGTAGCTCTGTTTGTAATGATCAAAAACTGGAAAAATCAAAATGCCCAACTATTAGGTATGGTTAAGTAAACTATAGCAAGTAAAAAATTTAATATGTAACTTATCAAAACCAATGGAACAGTAAATATTACATAAAGTTCAGTGAAAAAGTAGCACATCTCTGCACCCATACAGACTTATAGCTCCTGTAGAATAAGCAGATTTTCCCACTAGAATATGAGCTCTATGTGGGTAGGAATTTTCTGGGTCTTGGTCCCCACATTCCAAGTCCTCAGAACAATGCTTGGCCCATGGAACACATTTTGTCATACTTTTTTTGAGTTAATTAGTTAATCTCCATAAAAACCTTCAAAGTCAAGTATAATGTTATTGTCCTCAATTTATAAATAGAAAAAAATGTAGTTTTGAGGAATTTTTTGTTTGGCTGGTTTTTGGAGGGTGTTTTTTTTTTTTGCATATTTTCTATAACGTTTCAGCATTTTAACTGAGGGGATGCCTAACTCCTCAATTCTCCCTCTCCACACAATCCCTCAAGATGTGTCTCTTCTGTGGTCCCCAAGAGGCGGGAGAGGATCAGAGGTACACAGGGGTTTAGAAACCAGGCAACACCTGAGGGAGGAGATGAGTCCCAGATGCTCCTCATATTAGGTGTCTATTACGGTGCAATAAATTATCCCAAAACTTAGCTGCTGAAAACAACAAACGTTTATCATTTCACAGTTTCTCTCAGTCAGGGATCCAGATATGGTTTAGCTGAGTGTCTCTGACTGAAGGTCTCTCATGAGGTTTCAGTCATGCTATCTTCCAGGGCTGTGGTTTCATCCGAAGGCTTGATGGAAGTGGGATGGATCTATTTTGAAGCTCACTCATTTGACTGTTGAAAGACCTCCCTCTCATCATGTGGATTTCTCCACAGAGCTACCCTACAACACAACAGCTGGCTTCCCCAAAGTTGAGTGATCCAAGAGAGAGTGAGCACCTAAGATGGAAGGCACAATCTTTTTATAATTTAATCTCAAGATGGCATCCCATCACTTCTGCCTTATTCAAGAGAGTCAGTAAGTCCAGCACACACTCAAGGAGAGGGGATTACAAAAGAGAATAAATACAGGAGGCAGGGGTCACTGGGGGAATTCTCGGAGGCTGCCTGCCATCCTCCTTTTCCATGACATTCACTCCATAAATGACAGTGTTGGCCCCTCAGACAGAGGCCATTCCACTTACCAGGCTCAACACACTGCAGATCCAGTCCTGTTCCCCAAATGCTCCACAGTGGCTTAGAAAGTTGGAGATATATCATATCATATCTGCATACAAGGAGATTCACGTAGGAACCCCCAGCCCAGGCTCATGCCACCTCTAACACTGTCTGAGTGTGTTTGGGCTCTTATAACAAAAGTACCATAGACTGGGTGGATCATAAACAACTATTTACTTCTCAGAGTACTGGAGACTGGGAAGACCAAGATCAAGGAGTCAGCAGATTTTGTGTCTGGTGAAGACCCACTTCCTGGTTCGAAGACAGCCATCTTGTCGCTGTGTCCTCACATGGCAAAATGGTCGAGGGGGAATCTCTGGGGTCTCTTTTTAAGAAAACTTTTTTATTGAAGTGTAGTTGATTTACAGTGATTCAGGTGTACAGCAAAGTGATTCATATATATATATGTATATATATTCTTTTTCAGATTCTTTTCCATTATATGTTATAAGAAGATATTGAAAATAGTTCCCTGTGCTATACAGTAGGTCCTTGTTGGTTATCTGTTTTATATATAGTAGTGTGTATGTGTTAATCCCAAATTCCTAATTTATCACTCCCCCCTCCCCCTTTGGTAAGTTTGTTTTCTATGTCTATGGGTCTATTTATGTTTTGTAAATGAGTTCATTTGTATCTTTTTTATTTCAGATTCCACATATAAGCAATATCATATGATATTTGTCTTTCTCTGTCTGACTGATGTCACTTAGTATGATAATCTCTAGATCCATCCATGTTGCTGCAAATGGTATTATTTCACTCTTTTTATAGCTAAGTAATATTCCACTGTGTATATATACCACATCTCTTTATCCATTCATCTGTCAATGGACATTTAGGTTACTGGGGTCTCTTTATAAGGACTAATCCCATTTATGAGGGCTCCACCCTCATGACCTAATCACCTCCCTAAGGCCACCTCCAAATACCATCACATTGGGGATTAGGCTTCAACATGAATTTTGAAGGAACACAAACATTTAATCTGTAGCAAACACACACCAACCTGAAAAAAAAAATGATTTGTTAAGAAAAATAAAGGATAGTGGTTGAGGATGTACAGGTTGGCACCAGACTATCTGGGCTAGAGTCTTGATTTTGCCACTTAATTATTGTGTGACCTTATCCAAATTTCTCACCTTCTCTGAGTCTTAGTTTTCTCATCTATAAAATGGGACCTATCTCATAGGACTGTACTGAGGATTAAAGAAAACAATATTTAAAGTGCTTAGAACAGGGTCCAGCACACAGTAAACTCTCAATAAATAATAACAGTTGGTTTATGTTTGTTGTTGTAAATAAAAACAGAAGATCTAACTTAGAGAAGGGATAGGACTGATCCTTTTGCCCAAACTTCCCTCTCTGCAGTCATGGACTTCTGAATATGGTGTTCAAGCAGTTTTCAAAAAGGAAAAGATTTTTCCAAGGAAGGCCAGGTTCCATCCACTGCGTGTTAACTCTTGGCCATCATAGCTTGGCTTGGACCACCATGAGCCATGAGAGTGGCAGAAACACAATGGTTTGTTTTCTGTGTGTCTCTCCTAATCTGCAAAGCAGATGCAGCCTGGATGGTCTCCACTCTGGGCTGTCTTCAGCAGGAACGAAGCCCCAAACTCTGGCACACGGTCCTGCATTCCCAGTGGATGGGATCCCCATAAATCAGGCCACTGATTCCAACCCCACAACCGGCAGCAGAGAGATTCTTGGCAGAAGCTCCTATTTTGTTAGCCTATGACTTTCTGTCTAACCATTTAGTCCTGTAAAATCCAACTGGTTGCCACTAGAGAAATGATGATTTTAGCTATGATTTCTCGTTCATGCTGAGCATGTGTCTCCTGTCTGCATGCCTTGGTGAGTTCCAAAGCAAGAAGAGCGGATTATAGCATATTCTTCCCAGTGGACTCCAGTCCCGGAGAGGAAGCCAAGGAAATTAGAACAACCAAACCAAGAGCACTTAAGAGCTGGGACAGACATGGGGCACGAGCAGCCTCTCAGCCCTCTCCTATCAGGGAGCCACTTTACCACCCAGCCCTGGGTACCACCTCACTGTGGACTCGCCTCCTCGGGGGAGATGAGCCTGACCCCCAGCCCTCCAGATGCCACACGTCCCAGGGGCTACTGTGCACCCAAAGCTTTGCCTCTTCATCTTTCCAGAAGGATGTTCACTGCCTGTGCTTCTCATTCTCTCCAGGGAATGTGTTCTTTCTTTTGTCCCTGTGTTCCCTGCTCCTCAGACTTGGGTATCTGTAAAACAGCTGGATGGCCTGAAAAAATATCAGTTTGATCCCCATTCCATCTGCTGGCAAAGTGATCTTAGCCAAGTCACTTCACCTCCTTGAACGCTAGTTTTCTTCTCAGTCAAATGAAGAGGAAGGTGGAGCAGTGTGATCCCCGAAATACTTTTTAGCACTGCATTTTCCATCTCTCTGAGTGGATGGTGGTAGGTCAAAAGCAAAGACTCACTGCAGCCCACTGACAAGTGGACATCATCCCTGCAGGAAGAGCTGGCCTGACCCGGTCCTCCCTTCCTCCCGCCCCACAAGCCCAGGGAGTGAGACAGGACAGACCCCCAAACCCTTTGCCCCAGCAATTGGAGGAAAGAGCCTGGTGAGAAGACCCCAGCACGGGGGGAGGCAGCTTGTCACCAAAAAATAAAGGAGTAAATACATTACGATCCTCTTACAGGGAGCACGCTTGGCAATGAAGCTTAAATCTGGGGCAGTGTAGGTTGTGTGTGTGTGTGTGATTGTGTGTGTCTGTGGTGTGTGTTTGTGTTTGTGTGGTGTGGTATGTGCATGTCTGTGGTGTATGTGTGGTATAGTGTGTGTGTCTGTGGTGTGTGTGTGTGTGTACAGCCAGATCCACCTTTTCAACAACTGTTGACACTAAGAATAATAGGTTTTTACTTGGGCTCAGAAAATTACCATAAAGGACACTTTGGGGAACATTGGTGAAACTTGAATATGGACTGTATATTACATATTAGTATTGTATCAGTGTTAAATTTTCTGAACTTAACACTTATATTGTGATTATAAAAGTGAGAGTCCTTATTCTTAGCCTTCAGGGACAAAGGATCACGGTGTCTGCAACTTATTCTCAAATGGTTCCGTAAATATTGATAATAATATAAGTCTGCATATGGAGAGAGCTAAAAGCACACGTAGCAATGTTAACCATTGATAAATGTAGGTCAAGGGCAGACAGATGTCCATTGTGCTAGTCTCACAACTTTTCTGCAGGCTTGAAAATTTTCAAAATAAAAGGTTAAAGTGAAATTTTAAAATTTAAAAAGCAAAGTGTCTAGGGATTTTAAAAACATCTTAGTTTAGGGTTAAAAGTAGTGGTTGTAAAGACAGGTGAGAGCCTCTAGCTCTAATTAAGTTCACCGACCCTCTCAGGTTTCAACCCCATGACAAAGGCCAAAAGGCTGAGCCAGCCCCGCACAACTGTGTTTCAGGAAAGAACCCAGTGAGAGAGACCCGATCTGCCCTCCAGGAGGCCGCTGTCGGTGGGGAGGAAACGCAGGCCGTGTGGTGATTGATGGCCACCCAGACGCAGTGGGCCACCGGGACAGGCAGCCCTTCAGCCCTGGAGGTGAGGGCGCTTGCTTCTGGGGGCATATATTCTGACTCCAAGTTCCAAATGCAGCTGCTTCTCAGGCAAATCTTCCTCTCTCCCCGCAAAGCATCAGTGCTTTCTTTCCCTCCTTAACTTCCAATTGTAATTTCAATGACTGATAGGGGTGAGGCCAGCAGCGGACCAGGTTGCCCTCAGGAGGCAGAAGGGCTGGGCCCTTGGCCACCTCTGCCACATTGCCCCAGATCAATAGACGTCAGCTCAACAGACGTCAACTCAACAGACGTCAGCTCAACAGACGTCATGGAGATCCAGGGCCTCTTAGGAGGGATTAGATGACCATAGGTCTTTAGAATTTCATTGCCATCTCAAATCATTCTGATTGTCCCCATAAGGAAGCATCATTATGGTCACCAAAGACTGAGCATCTGCCACCACACTGCACTGACAGAGGGCACTCCTGGTCGCCTTGGATGCGGTAGGGGTGAGGGGCTGCCCACAAAAGGAGGGCTTGGAGGACAAGAGCTCTCCTCCCCTGGCTCTTTCCAAACTTTTTGCTCCTCCTCTTACCAAGGTGGCAGCACCTAGTCAGCCCCGTAAGGCTCTGGAATCTTCTCCCACGCCTCTGCAGTTGCTTCATTTTTTCTCCTTCACTTCCCCTGATTTTCAGGCATCCTGAGAGTTCGTTTTGGTTTGATACAGCCAAGAAGAGGCCAAGCTGGGGCTCAAATTCCCAATCCTCTAGGCTTCTTGCCCGGAGGCAGCCTCATACCTGGAAGGACCAACATGGCCCTCCCAGCTCCGAAGGTTCCAAGAGGTCTGAGTGGTTCCCCCAAGAGACCACAAAAGGTAGACAGCTTTTTCTGCCAGGGTGGGCAGCAGGAAAGCCTGCGCCCCTAAACAAGTACTTGGAAAAGAGATAAATAATTTAAGAAAGCATAAAGGAGGGAAATTAGCTAGCATCCCTCCCCCAAAGTCATGACACCAAGAAAAATCCCTCCCACCACATTCTCACCCTTTCTCTGACTCTATATGAAGTCCCCAAAGTCAATCAACACTTTGGGTTAATTACTAGATCCATTCCAGATTTCAGAATTCTACCCCTTCCAAATTTTGAGTTTAGACCTTGTTCCTGGCTCCCTTTACTTCTTTCTCCTTTCCTTTTCTTATCCTGTGTATACAGTATAGTCCCACTGATATGCTAGGTCATGACATCCAATGACAAGAAGAGAATTCTAGCAGACCCCTATCATTTCTCTGCCCTGGTCCTCCTTCTCTTGGACCACACACCTACCCCTCTTCCCTGCCTCCATCCAGTTTTCCTGGATTGGAGTCTCAATGCCCCTATCCATCCACCCCCCCTACTGGTGAGCCCCAGGGAGCCTTCTCCTCACCCCATCCCTGCCCTAGGAGAAAAGATATTCTGATCATATCAGTGCCTCCCATCCACTATGGAGAGTAAGGTAACGCAGGGCACATTTCTTACCCACACAGGCTCTTACTAGGGTCCTCTACACAGCACTTACTATCATTTTACACCCTCCACCTTCCACCCATCCCAGAGCACGGTCCTTTAAAGAAGAAAATGTTCCTAAAAGCACCTTGAATTGTGTGAAGATTTCAGTTAACACCAGAGATATTATTATTTCTTAATAGACTTTAGTTTTTAGAGCAGTTTTAGGTTCACAGCAAAATTGAGCAAAAGGTACCAAGATTTCCCATATAAACCACCTCCACACGTGCATAAGCTCCCCCATTATCAACATCTTCCACTAGATGTTACATCCCTCATGGTTACAATCAATGAATTGACACATGATTATCACCCTGAGTCCACAGTTTACATTAGAGTTCCTCTTGATGTTGTACATTCTATGGATTTGGGCATACGTATAAAGACATGTATCCATCGGTGTAGTATCACACATAGTATTTTCACTGTCCTAAAAATCCTCTATGCTCTGTCTTTTTATCCATACCCCCCTCCTCCTTAACCCCTGGCAAGCCCTGATTTTTTTACTGTCTCCATAGTTTTGCCTTTCCAGAATGTCACATAGTTGGAATTATACAGTATGTAGCCTCTTGGGATTGGCTTCTTTCACTTAATAATATGCCTTTACATTTCCTCCATGTCTTTTTATGGCTGATAGTTCATTTCTCTATAGCTCTGAATAACATTCCATTGTCTGGATGCACCACAGTGGTTTTTTAAAAATTTCTATTGGAGTAGAGTTGATTTACAATGTTGTGTTAGTTTCTGCCATACAGCAAAGTGTATCAGTGATACATATACATATATCCACCCTTTTTTAGATTTTTTTTTCCCATAGAGGTCATTACAGAGTATTAAGTAGAGTTCCCTGTGCTATACAATAGGTTCTTATTAGTTATCTATTTTATATATAGTAGTGTGTATATGTCAATCCCAATCTTCCAATTTATCCCTCCCCCTACCCTTTTCCCCCTGGTAACCATACGTTTGTTTTCTACATCTACCACAGTTTATTTATTCCTTTCACCTACCGAAGGACATCTTGGTTGTTTCCAAGTTTGGGTGATTATGAATAAAGCTGCTCTAAATATTCGTATGCAGGTTTTTGTGTGGACAAAAGTTTTCAGTGCATTTGAGTAAACACCAAGGAGAATAACTGATGGATTGTATGGTAAGAGGCACTGCTATTATTAATTGTACTTTTCACGCAAAGGCCCCCTCTCCTCAGCTCCTTCTGGGGTCTGCCTCATGCCCCACAGCTCCCCAGTTCTTAGCGTCTGATTCACTTGACTTTTTTAATATAGCTTTCTAGAAAAAAACTTTATTTCGAGATAATTGTAGGTTTCTTTGCAGTTGTAAGAGATAATTCAGGAAGATCCCTTCACCCAGTTTCTCCCAAAGATAACATCATCTTGCCTAACTATAGTATAATATCACAACCAGGAATTTGACAGCGATATGGATGTACAAGTTTGTTTAACCATTTATCCACTGAAGGACGTTTGGGTTGTTTCCAGTTTGGGGTTATTACAAATAGAACTGCTATGAACATTTTTGTAGAGGTTTTCTTTTATTTTTGTGAGCATAAGGTTTCATTTCCCTGGGATAATGTCCAAGAGTATGATTGCTGGGTCACATGGTAAGTGCATGTTTTGTTTTGTAAGAAGCTGCCAGATTCTTTTCCAAAGTAGCTGTGCCATTTCCATTCTCATCAGCCATCAGCCGTGATCCAGTTTCTCCCCATCCTTGCCAGCAGTTGGTGTTATCACTGGTTTTTATTTTAGCCGTTCTGATAGGTGTGCAATGATAGCTTGTCGTGGTTTTCACTTGCATCTCCCTAATGGCTAATGGTGTTCAACACCTTTTCATGTGCATGTCTGCCTTCTGTATATCTTCTCCAGTGAAACATCTGTTCATGTCTTTGCCCATTTTCTAATTGGATTATTTAGGGCTTTTTTACTACTGAGTTTCTGAGAGTTCTTTATATATTTTAGATATGAGTCCTTTGTGGGGTGTGTGGTTTGCAAATATTTTCTCCCAGGCTGTAACTCATCTTTCCATTCTCTTCTCAGGGTCTTTCACAGGGCAAAGGTTTTAATTTGAGGAGGTAAAATTGACCAATTTTTCCATTTATGGATCGTGTTTTTGATATCAAGTCTAGAAACTCTTCACCTAGCCCTAGGTCCCCATGATTTTCTTCTATTTTTTCTAAAAGTTTTATATTTTACATTTTATATTCAAGTCCATGATCCATTTTGAGTTAACTTTTGTGTAATAACGTGAGTACTCAATGTGTGAGGTTTAGGCTGAGGTTCATTTCGGTGCCTGTGGATATCCATCGTTCCAACACCCTTTGTTGAAAAGGTCATCCTTCCTCAACTGAATTGTTTCTGCTCCTTTGTCAAAAATCACTTTGACATATTTGTATGGTCATTCACTTGACATTCGTTTTGCTTTTTTTTCTTTTTAGAAATTCCCCTGCCTGGCAGAAGGCAACCGGTTGGGTCTGTCTGAAGTCTCAGAGACTCTGGATAGATAGGTAGCCATTGCTTCAAGCAGCCTGGGCTCAAACTCTTACCCAGTTGCAAAGCATCAGGGATGTGGAAAATGGCATCCTAACTTAAGGAAAGCAAGAAGCTAAAATGGTCTGGGAAGGGCAGGTGTCAATCAGCACTTAACCGGATTTTATAAAAATGGAAACCATTAGCTTCAAATGCTAAAATAAATTTTTATTCAGTTAAAAAAAAATGGAAACCAGCAGGATAGGTGTCTTTCCAAGGAGATGGCAGGATGTGAGTGAATTCCAGCTTTCCTTTCTCTAAAACACTGAGTTGTTCTGAAGGCCATGGTGGGCAGTTATGGGGACTGTGGCACCGTGGTGTAACCACAACCCAAGTTAAAAACCCCACCTGGGAGACAAAGCCATTCCCGGCCACCAGTAATGGCCAGGGTGCACTTTTGACGGCATGTCTTGCAGCTCAGTGCGATATTTCTTTTCAGATGTGCTTTTCCTATAGTTTTTGGTTCTCCTTGAAAGTGTCAGGATTCAGTCTCCTCCTGTGAACTTCACCCAGAGCTGGAGGAGCTGGGTGGAGTTCATTGTGAGCCGAGAACCCGCTCTCTTCACTTCTCTTCTGCTGCCCTGGCCGCTCCCTCACCCTACCTTTCACCCCACAGACCCCCAGGTGGGGAGGGTGGAGGAAAGGTGAACACTATAACCAGAAGCCTCACAATGTGGGTCCATTTTCATTCCAGGTCCAGGTGAGAGAGACCAGATCCTTTGGAGCAGAGCAGATTCCCTTGCCCGGCAGGTACAAGACTAAGAATTACGGCTCCAGGTCTTTTTTTAATGTCAGAATGTCAAAAAATTAGAACACATTTCTTGAAAAGCAAGATACTGGCTCTTCACAATTCCCTACTCGGGCTGGCTTTCTGAACCACCTTAAAGAAATGCAGAGCTTCCTTCTGCGTGCCTCAGAATCTCCTAGAAACAAAGGCTATTCAAGACACAGCACTTCTCAGGTTCCAAGGGTGGATCTTTCTGCCTCTTGCTGGACCTAGAGCAGCAGAAACTCCTGGCAACACATCTGGAGAAGGATGCGGGTCAAATGAACTTATGCCAAAGCCATCAGCCCTTTTGACCCGCATCCTTTCCCAGATGTGTTCAAGAAGAACATCCCAGGGTGAACTCCTGTCACAAAGCAATCTCCTCTTGCTGTTTGCAAGACAAACTAAGAGGGCAGTCATAATTAGAGTGTCACCAACACACCACAGTTAATAAGTGACATAAATAACCATATAAATGACAAGCTGTGAATCTGAAACTTGACAGGACCTTTCAGATCCAACCAGAGCTTGGCACCGAAAAGCATTCTCTGAATTTGCACATAATCTGCTTTTTGCAGCTCCTTTGAGAAGGAGCTATTTACCCAGTAAGCATGTCATTCTCCACTGGAGATTATGGTCATTCCAAGTCAATTAACTGCATTCCAAAGAAAACAGGAGGAATTTAAAACACCGGATTTGAAGGTTTGTGAGGGAGATAGAGAAGACAGGAAGGGTCCTTGTAAATTGTGGTTACTAATACGACGATATTGCCCTAGAGCTCTGGACAGCAGACAGCACTTGATTTTTTTAAAGAGAAAAGATTCCGTCTTGTTCCTCGGATTTTCCCGTGGGCAGCGTGGCGGAGGCTGTACAGGCCAGTTTCGGATTGGCACCAACTGGGTGCTCTCTCTGGAGCCCCACCACAGGGGGTGCCCACAGAGCCATCCATGGTCACTGAGTCCTCACAGCCTCTGGTCTCCCAAGACTTCCCCTTCTTGCTTTTTACTTTTTTTAATTGAAAATTAAATTCATGTAGCACAAAATCAACCATTTTAAAGGGTACAGTTCAGTGGCATTGACTACATCCACAACGCTGTGCAGCCAAAACCTCTATCTAGTTCCAAAACATTTTCATCACCATAGAAGAAAACCCCCCATCCCATTAAGTCACTCCCCACCTTCCCCTCCCCCCAGCTCCTGGCAACCACTAATCTGTTTTCTGTCTCTATGGATTGGTCTATCCTGGACATTTCACAGAAACGGAATCATACCATATGTGACCTTTTGTGACTGGCTTCTTTCCCTTAGCATCATGTGTTTGAGGTTCATCCATGATGTAGGATGTATCAGAATTTCACTCCTTGTTATGGCGAAGTAATATTCTGTTGTTGCATAGATGTAGCACATTTTGTTTATCCATTCATTGGCTGAGGGACATTGGGTTGCTTCCACCTTTTGGTTATTCTGAATAGCACTGTTATGAATATTCATGTACAAGTTTTTGTTTGAATACATTTTCAGCTTGGAGAGGTATATACCTAGGAGTGGAGTAGCTGGGTCTTACAGTAATTCTATGTTTAACTTTTTGAAGAAACACCAGACTGTCTTTCCCCTGCTTGCTTTTAAGTGCAGTTATGCCTTCACTTAAAACTGTCTTCCCTGTTATTTCTGAGGTTGGGAACAAGGGAGTGGAGGTTCCCTGGTGTGTCACTCATCCATCTGGATACCAGAAGTCCAGCATTAAATTAACCTTCTGCGTCACTGTAGCTCCTGAAGAAGGCCTGGTCTTTCCACACTCACACCCTCCCTGCCCCAGTAGGAACTGGGGCTGAATGATCATGGGGGAAAAAGGAGGAAGGACAGAACTAATGAGGCAGCGGACTCCAAAGAAAAGTACCCACAACCCGTGGGTGCACCAGACCATTACCTACTGAGATGCTAGAATATGCTAGAATAGGACTTCTATTTTGATTATATTTATCTAAAAAGTAAGAAAAAAATGAGCTTTACTAATGGTTATGGGTTGAATGGTGCTCCCCCCTGCCCCCCAAGAAAGATATGTTAGAATCCTAACCCCAGCACCTCAGAATGTGACCTTATTTGGAAATAGGGTCTTTATAGAGCTAATCAAATTAAAATAAGGTCAAGGTGGGCCCTAATCCAATATGACTGGTATCCCTATAAAAAGGGGAAATTTGGATAGACACACACACACACACACAAAAAGAGAAAAAGACAGACAGAGACATAGAGAGAATGCCACGTGAAGAGATAGGCAGAGATCAGGGTGATGAGTCTTGAAGCCAAGCAATGCCAAAGATTGCTGGCTGACCACCAGAAGCTAGGAGGGAGACCTGGAACAGATTCTCCCTCACAGCCCTCAGGAGGAACCAGCCCTGTCCACACCTTGATCTCGAATTTCTAGCATCCAGAACTGTGAGGAAATAAATATTTATTGTTTAAGCCACCCAGTCTATGGTACTTGATTACGGCAGCTTTAAGAAGCTAAAATTCTAATCTGTAATATAAAGGTGCTCCTGGGTGCCCCTAACTGCAGGATTTGAGGCTTCTTGAGGGAGGAGGGAGTTCCACACCTTGCGAGGAGAGGTGACAAGTGTCCCCCTCCTGGGAAGAGTGACTAGAAGCAAATGAAGTGGATTTATAAAGATTAGATCTCGTTGTGACGTAATCAATTCTTACAAAACAGACGGGTAAAAGCCCAGCTGGAAACAATGCAGAGGCTGCAAGCACAGGAGGGAAAAGGGAAAAGGGGAGCTGATTTGTCTCCTACACGCAGGCTTCCCCTCAACCCCACCATGCTGCACCATCAAAACACTGGGAGCTGGTCAGATCCCACAGGAAGACAGACCAAAATCATATCCCTTCTGTTATCGATGAATCAAATCTAAATTCCTACGATGCCGTGAGGTATTAACCAATGGTGATATAAAACCACCACAATTGACAACACTTTAAAAATTGTTTATTTCACCTTGTTTCTCTGTTTTAACCTCAACTTGATGCATATTTTATAACTCACATAATGTACGGTTTTTAAATAAATATATGGGGAATATGTATCCCTCCCACACACAACTTTTTACTAAATGAGTACATAATCAGAAAAGCTTGGCAACCACTGATTTAGGGTAAGGACTGCAGATAGATGTGGGACACCAAAACAGAAGGTGCTGGGGCCCTTATATCTGATCTTCAGCAAGAGACAGATGCTGTTGAGATATGAGAGATGTTCCGGACCAGAAAATTCCCCAAGGATGACACATTCAGTTCTCCCAGCTCACGGACAGGACACGGCTTCCACAGCAGTGAGACCAGCACAGGCTCCCACAGAGGGCACTGACAGAGCTCCCTCACATGTCAAGTGGCCGAGAGATGGAAAGGTCTTCCCCACGTGCCCAGGTGCACCACACAACCATATTGACCCATGGGTTCACCAGAAGTAGAAGGAGCCAGGTTTCTGGTTTGAAAGGTCACAAAGATTTCCACCAAGAAGAGAACCGGGCAGGATGGCTTCCCCCTACCTGTGGCAGTGGAAGAGGGGAAAAAAACTCAGATATTGGAAAGGGGCAAGTGAAAGTGATTTTTTAATGTGTTTCAAGGTTGGTGAGGAGACAAACATTCTTGAGCAAGTACAGCCTCCTAGGACCTGCAAATCTCAGCAGATTACCCTGAAGTGGAAGAGTTTAAGCACCCAGGGTTGAAGGGAGGCCAGTGGATAATCTACTGGAATTCCAGAATCCAGACCCCTCCTTTCCTTCTCCACCTTCCTAATCTGAAACTCCCTACCTTCTTCTGACTCCAAATCAGAAGTGGGTGGGAAAGAGCCAGCAAAGCAAGAAGCTTGAAGAGCTCCAAATTAAGCAGGTAAAGGCAAGGTTCTCAGGCAAAGAATGGAGAAGTAAGGGATTTCAGGGAAGAGGCAGAAATTCATGGGATTTGGGGGCCTGGGGGAAGGTGTGAAAAGTGTGGGGATTCAGATGAGGTCGCTGTGGGATACTCAGAAGATGTGAGCCCCACCCCCAGATACACGCTCATTCACGTGCACGGGGATGAATTAGCTGGATGAGAAGCACTACACCCACATTCTTGGACACGGCACACCTTAGGAATGCGACACTGTGAACGTGAAGTCAAGAGCAGATGAAACCTTATCTACACTCTGTGTAGGTTTCCTTGGCAGAGGGAGGGAGAACCCATCCTCTCCACTGGTGGTTTAAGGAAACTTCAGTAATAAGAATGGCAAGTCAAATGGTATCACACTTGCCAATGACCCAACCAACCAACTAGTAAGACAGACTGTCCTCACCACTTTAAAAAAGGCAGACTTTTTCAGGGCAGTTCTTGGTGGACCTGTAATTTTAGAACCTTTCTGTGAAGAGTGGGACAGCCACAGTAGCCTGTGTCCCTGGCAATCGACCACTCCAGCATGCTCTGGGGGGGCCTTCCTTGTGTGGCTGCCTGATCCTGCTGTTGGATGGGGACGCCCGGACGCGGACCTTCCTCCACGTGAACAGTGACCCATCAGCCAGGGTGCACTTGGGGCCAACTCAGGCATCTCATTGTAGGGGAACCACAGGTGGTCTTGGAAGAGATCCGGTTGGACCACGAGAGGCTGGAGACCTGTGAGCAGGAGGGGCTAACCTCCTCTGAGGCCAAGGTAGATAAAAATGTACCCAGGTGAGAGGCTGCCCTCATGCCCCAGCTGCTCCTAAAATGACAAGAGCTTAGATTTGCTCTGTCAAATCTGGGGGTGTCCTGAGTCAGAGGACCTTCACCAACCTCTCCTGCTGACAAGCCATGTTTGAGCTTGGGGGAGAGGCAATGGTGTCTGACGTTCCCTGACCATCGCTAAAAGCTCAAGATGAGGTTTTCCTCCGGCAGTTTCTCATTTGCCTCTAGGGAAGGATCCTTCCTGGAGGGGCCTTGGGAGCCCCAGATGCACCTGGTTCCACCTGGCACCTTCACGGCATGTCCCGGACAAAGCAGCTCCCAAGGCGGAGCAGCAGGGCTTGTGTACCTGGCTCCTCCTCCAGGCCCAGCCCTGCCTGCGTTGACTTTGAAAGAAATATTTATACTAAGGGCTGAAGCTAAGGGAAGATTTCACCACCTCTTATCTCTTTTAGTTTAGAAAAACAACCAACATTTCATTGACAGCTGAGCCCGTGGCGCCTCTGTTTGCGGCTTGTTTCTCTGGGGAGCATACTCTTCCCAGAGCCCTGTCTCAGTTTACACTGCTCTGCTCACTTCCTCTCAGACTCCCAGGGGAAAAGAAGATTCTCAGGAACAGGCCGCGTCCCTGGTGAGGTCCCCTGAGCACTCCAAAGGCCCCAAACTTGAGGGCCTGGCTTCACATGCCATCTGTTTGATGACAGCTCCTCAGTCTGGACCTCCAGCCAAAGCATCATGAGTCTCTCAGTTTGGAGGAGCCCTGGAGATCCTCCCACCCACCCAAGCCCAATACTCAGTGCAGTCACACAGCGCCCCAGCCCAGAGCGATCTGCTCAGCTTCTTCACGCTTGTCCCCACCCCTACGTAAGCCCTGCTTTTCTATCCACTGCCCCCAAGCCACCCATGCACTTCCCCAGAAATTACAAGGAAAAGGCTCTCCAGCCCCACATCCCACCACCGTTCCTCCCTTTCAGTCCATGGCAGAATTCTGTTAGGCTCAAGCACTCATCCTTCTCCAAGGAACCAAGCATCAACCTAGGATGGAAATCTCTGTGCCCATCCATCCTCCCCCCACACCCTCTGCCATCTTCCCCTGACTCAGTCTGCTCTCCTCCCTCTCTCCTTCCCTCCCACTCTCCAAACTCCTGCACCATGGTGGCAAACTCCCTACACCCACAGCACTTCTTCACACGTTCCTCCTAACTCTTGGCTTAACTTCGTGAGTCTCAACCCTGGCCACACACCAGAAACCCTCAAGAAGATTTTTTAAAAGAGGTTGGGAACTGTCACTGCCCAGACAGGCCTGGCTACTTAATTTGTGAGGCCCAGGGCAGAATGAATTTGCAGGTCCCCTTGTTCATAAATTATTAAGAATTTCACAATGACAACGGCAGAGCATTAAACCAAGTGTGAGGCCCTTCTGAGCGCCGGGCCCTGTGCAACTACAGGGATTGCAGGATCCTTGGCCCATGAAGTCCAGGCGCTTTCCTTCAACATTAGATTTAATTAGCCTGGGGCCCCTGGAATCTGCATTTTAAAAGCTTCCCAGGAGATGTTCCGGTGACTGAGAGGGTTGCTGCTGGCTGCCAAGAGATCCTACTTCTGCTGCAGGCCTCTCGGATAGAAACTGTTTATTCTTCTTCTCTTGACCTTGGGGCTAGGAGTTGGGCTTACACCTTCCTTGTTTCATATTGTACTTCCAAAACATTGTTCGTTCACAGTTTTGCAAACTACCTGCTTGATTGAGGCTAAGGTCATTCAGGTCTTTTCCTTGCCCTAGTCTAGGTCTTTTCTGGACTTTCTTTGGTACATTTCCTCATCCAACCAAGACTTAGCAAATGGTTCATGACTTTCTTCACCCCCTATCATGCTGCTGCTTCAGACTCCTTGTGGGTGGCTCACCCAAGATCCTGGCCCCTCCTTTCCTGTTCTTCTGTCTCTGGTGATCATCTCCTTCCTTCTCCTCAGCACCCCACTCCCATGTTCCCCTGAGCCTGGCAGACACTCAGGGCTCCTGCACCTCTAAATCTCAAACCCAAGTGCCCCCACTCTCTGACCATAGCCTCTTATCCTAACTTCTCTTTCAATCCCATAATCCTGCTACACGTGTTACTCAATCCCACTGAAGCCTTTGGTCCCATGACCTTCCAGGAATCCCTTGTCTGTTCACTCTCTTCATCTGACATTTTATCCTGCTTAGATTCAATGTTCTAGTTCTTCCAAATACTATACATTCCCTTCCTCTTCTGTTCTTACATCCCTCTCCCCCTTCTAGTGAAATCCCAGCCCTGGATGAAGATCAACATCCATCTTCTCCAGAAGAGTTTCTCCATCTTGCCAGAGCATTGCTGGAGGCAAGTCCCACAGGTGCATGAACCCACTTCAGCCATGCCCTCAGGACTGCCCGACAATCAAAGCCTCTCAGAGATCCTCCCGCCAGCTTAGGCTCCAATTACACACAAATCGTCCTTCCACCCTTCTCCAGTCTCATCATGTCGGCATCCATCCCTCCCTCCTTCACTCTCCGCAAGTGACATTGCCCCCCTATTTCACTGAGAAAAGAGAACCAATTGTCAACCCCCAAGTCTATCAGCATACACTCCTGCGTTTGCCCCTGACTCTCCATCCTCTCGTCCAGGGCTAATTCCTTCACAGAGGCTCTCTGCTTCCCTTGCCTCCCATCTGCTCGGGAGCCTTATGCCATCAATTTCCCTCTCTCTGGCCTTTTTCTTCCATCTCGTCTCTGTTCTAGATCTTTCCCTTCAGTATTTAAATGTCCTAGATTCTGCACTCCTTTAAAAAGAAAGAAAAAGGGGGAAAGAAAAGGTGAGGAAAGGAGAGGAGAATAGAGGAGGAGAGAAGAGAAGGGAAAATAAAAGGAAAGAAGTCTCCCCATCTCCAGCTCCTACCCTCTCTTGCTCCTTCAATCATGGTCACACTTATCGGAAATGTGGTCCATCTCTCACCTCCCGTTTACTCCTCACCTCCTACCCACTGGCTTTTATTCCATTATCTCAATGAAACAGTTCTTGATAAGGTCACCAATTACTTCCATTTTAAACACAATGGCCACATTTTGGGCCTCTTCTTTCTTGACCTCAAGCATTACCAGAACTGGTTGACCACTCCCTCCTTCCTGAAATATACTCTCCCATTGGCTCCTTCACATCATTTTCCTTTCCTGTTTCTCTGGCTTCCCCTCCTCAGCCTCCTTAGGGGTTCTTCCTCCTCCACATGACAAGTATATGTTTGAGTTCTTTAAGGCTCTATTCTAGGCCCTCTCCTTTGGTCCCTCTACTCTCTATTCCTGGATAATCTCATTTATTTCCATCACTGTAAATATCATGTAAATGCTGATTCATTTTATCTGCAAAGACATGAAATATCAATGGCCATTTCTCTCACACTGTATAAGCATCCTGGGCTGATATAATGGTGCCATGGTTTGGGGAGCCCAGGCCCCTTCTGTCTTGTTGCTCAGCCACCCCCAGTATATTGCATTATCTGCATAGTCTCAGATAACTCCACACCAATATTCCAGCCTTCAGGAGGAGGGAAAGTGGCAGGGAGCAGACAGGTCCCTTCCCTTTAAAGATACCACTCAGAAGTTGCATGCATCACTTCTGCAAACATGTCATTGGCCAGAACTTGAACAAATAGCCACACCTAGATCCAAGGAGGACTGAGAACTCTAGGTTTTATTCTGGGTGATCACATGCCCCTTTAAACTTCTCTTAACGTCGAAGAAGGGAAAACCAATATTGACAGAAAACTAGCAGAATCAGCCACAGGGATCAACTAGATTTGCCAACTTTTTATTTTGTCAAATAAGAATTTTTTTTAAACCTACCCCTTATTGCCATCGTTTCATAAAAGAGGACATATTTAATGCCAAAATTGAAGAAGACGTTAGCTCAGAATAGAGAACAGAGTTTTAAATTAAATGAACTTAGATTCATGGAAGAAAGCACCATATCATCCTCATTTTTCTCATTCCCCTTGAAGCTGGCACAGCAGCTAAGCATTCACCTCCTGACCTGAACAGGGAGCCATGACTGAGGCAGGGCTGGCAGGGTACTGTCAGCATCGTCTTTATCTCCCTACACTACCCTGACTTAGGGGGACAGCTATGATTGACCCCAGTGTGATTTGACCCCCAGCTCCCACCTGGTACTAGTATGGAAACCCAAGCCTCAACCCCCTCAAGTCCCTTCCCACTGCCAAATGTCCAAGGGTACCTAGGTCCTGTGTAGTTGGGGGTCACTGCTGTGTCTGGAGAACTCAATCCCTTGCAGGACCTTACATTATATCAGGGGTCTCCAGAAAGTTCGGCAACATCACGTCTGCCACTCTCCAAGGGTGCGCCACATAGGGGAGTATCCCCAGCAGAAGCAATGACATCTGTCTCCTTGTGGCCAGTCTTGAAAGGTCACACCTTTTCTAGCAGTGCTCTCTCTTTCTGCCTCACATTCCGTCCACATAGAACAGGTCCTCAGCAGACCAGCCCAGAGAACCCTGAGGGACACTGGGCAGTGTCTTATCTATCAATGGCCTCATCTATCACAAAAAGACTCAAGTTTTGTCTTGATTTGCTCTGGAGACTTCTGCTTCTCTCTACCCCCAGGCCCCCAACATTTCTCTAGGTGGCCTGTAGGCTTCGCCCAATATCCCGGAGTCCTCCAGACAGTCACACAGATTAGGTCACGGAGTAGACTTGAAGCTGAAGGGCTGAGGACTGTCCCTTGTCTCAGGGCAGAGGAGGAAACCCCTTCCACACCCCCTTTCTGCTCCTCCAATTGCAAGGTGTATTCTGGAGGGTAGGGGGCAAGCTCTCAGCTGTCTTGATGGAAAAGAAGCCTTGGAAGAGTTGGTTTTCTGACTTATTTTTTGTGTGTTCTGCCTTTTGAAATTGAACTGTTTCACTCACAGAGTCCTTCACTGCATATTCCTGAATCCTAAAAACTTAGATTATTTTTGTCATGAATTCCCTCCCTCTTTTTTTTTTTTTCATCTAGACTTCGATAGGTTCGAATCCTAGAACTTTAGTACAGGAGGGGACTTAGAGATCCTAAGATCCTATGGCTGTGTTTTCTGGCTGAGGAAACTGAGGCCCAGACAGACGAATGATGCCCGAGGTCACACAGAAGCCAGCCCCAGGGTCCAGGTCACGCGACTCTGCACCCTGGGCTGGGTACAGCATGGGTGGGGTGGAGGGCTGGCCTGAGAAGTTGGAGCCAGGCCTGGAAGGATTTGATGCTCCATCCTGGCATGTTCAAGGTCGTCTGCCCTCGCCCTTGCACTTCATAGCCCCTGCTCGACCTCTGTGCCGAACAGAGTTGATAAACAGAAAGGAATTGCACAGGAAACTCTCACGGGTGGGCTTCAAGATCCTCTAAGAAAAATGTTCTCTTGTTTACAGCAGAGTGCATCCTAGGTGCAATGCCAACAAGGTTTGCTTCTTTGTTTACTTTAACCAAGAAGGGAAATTAGCGGCAAAAGAATATTTTGATAATGAATGGAAAGTTAGTCATGACATTTTTGAGGGGGGAAAATATAAATAAACTTTTTAAAATGAGAGCTGTCTCGGCCGAAGATAGAGAGGACTCATGTGTCTCGGTCAATTTGAAGAGATATTTGGGGTGCTTGGAGTGTCTGCCGTGGGTTTCTGCTTCTCCCATTCACCCTGTGAACGTAGTGTAAGCCTTTGAGGACAGCAGAATGTGTGTGAGCGTGTGTGTGTGGGATCTCCTAAAGCAATCCTTGTTAATGGAAAGGTTTTTAAATATTTGCAAAAGGATCTCAGAACTTTACAGAATACAACAGTATCTATTTCAAAACAACCTGGGAGTATTTGGTGTTTGCTCAGGTCTGGTAAATTTCCACTGTGGGCAGAGCTGCCCAGCTTTTCATTCCAACTCAACTCAATTCAAGTGGCATGATTTGATTAAGCATTTCTTCACTTATAATTGCATGCCAAGGCCTCAGGGCATCATCTGTTGGGTGGCCCCGAGTGGGCTGAGTGGGGACGGAAAGACAAGTCCATCCAGAAAGGTCTGTGCCTGACCTTGTTCTCCAGTGTAATTCTGTCTGGTACCTGGCCAATCCTTCCCATTATTATGAACTGGCCTGTCTTGACCGACGATGGTTTTCTAGGGTTCAAGGTGAGGCGCATCCAGGGGAGAGCCTGTATCCTCGGAGCTCTTGGCTATACTGAAAGCTGGGAGGGCATCACACTGCATTTGACTGAATTTCACCCACCACCTGGGAAATTACAGCCCTGCGCTGCCCACTTGCAAGCTCTAATACCACAGTCTTTTAGAAAAAGGGTTGTTTAATAATATCAAAAAATCTTAACCTCTGAGCACAGTCTCCACCTCTGTAAGATGAGGTAATAATACAAACTCATGGGGTTGAGGTGGGAGTTAGAAACATTGCAGATCTAGTCCTGGAACGTGGTGAAACTGCAAGTTGTATTTATAGATGGCAACCTTGATTTTCACAGTAATTATGTCCCCATCCTCCTTCTTTAAAGAACCCCCATTTTGTTCAGACATCGACCCCACTCCCAGGTACCTGTGTACCCAGGACAGGGCCTTGGGGAGCAGCCCTCCATTTCTGATGGCTAGTGATTTCCTTGGGATGAGCCCGTGACACAAGGATGGCTCGTAAGACATGAACCTGCAGGTAGGGGTACAGGGAGGCAAAGGTGGGAATGTCCTATTTCCTGAGAAAAAAGCCACAGGAAGAGAGTCTTCCTCATCCCTCAGGATGTTACTTCTCAGGTTGATGCCACCATCTTTAAACCAGCAGGAGGATAAGGTCAATGCCAAGGACGGCAAAGCACAGAGAAGCAAAGAGACTGGTTCCTAGAGGACAGTACCATCAGGGCCAGGTGTCTAACCAACCTCAAGTAACAAAACCCCTGGTTTCTCAGCACCTCCCAGAGTGGTATCCCAGGCTGCTCACACTTTCCAGACAGGTAAGGCATCGCATACTAAACACACTCAATGTGACTGGTCTTCTCCAAATCTTCTCTGGCTGGAAATATTCTTTGCCTCCCTACTAGTGAGCCATCTCCCCAGTGATGACCCATCCCCCTGACAGTGAGCCATCCCCCCAACAGTGAGACATCCCCCCAACATTGAGACAGACATTCCACCAACAGTGAGACATTCCACCAACAGTGAGCCATCCCCCCAACAGTGAGACATTCCACCAACAGTGAGATATCCCCCAACACTGAGACATCCCCCAACAGTGAGCCATCTGCCCAACAGTGAGACATTCTACCAACAGTGAGCCATCCCCTCAACAGTGAGACATCTCCCAACAGTAACACATCCCACCAACAGTGAGACATCCCACCAACAGTAACACATCCCACCAACAGTGAGACATCCCACCAACAGTAACACATCCCACCAACAGTGAGACATCCCAGCAACAGTGAGACATCCCCCAACAGTGAGCCATCCCACCAACAGTGAGATATCCCCCAACAGTGAGACATCCCCCAACAGTGAGCCATCTGCCCAACAGTGAGACGTCCCACCAACAGTAACACATCCCACCAACAGTGAGCCATCCCCCAACAGTGAGCCATCCCCCAACAGTGAGACATCCCACCAACAGTGAGACATCCCACCAACAGTGAGCCATCCCCCAACAGTGAGCCATCTGCCCAACAGTGAGACGTCCCACCAACAGTGAGACATCCCACCAACAGTGAGACATCCCCCAACAGTGAGCCATCTGCCCAACAGTGATATGTCCCACCAACAGTGAGATATCCCACCAACAGTGAGACATCTCCCAACAGTGAGACATCCCCCAACAGTGAGACATTCCACCAACAGTGAGACATCCCACCAACAGTAACACATCCCACCAACAGTGAGACATTCCACCAACAGTGAGACATTCTACCAACAGTGAGATATCCCACCAACAGTGAGACATTTCACCAACAGTGAGACATCCCACCAACAGTAACACATCCCACCAACAGTGAGACATTCCACCAACAGTGAGACATTCTACCAACAGTGAGACATCCCACCAACAGTGAGACATTTCACCAACAGTGAGACATCCCACCAACAGTAACACATCCCACCAACAGTGAGACATTCCACCAACAGTGAGACATTCCACCAACAGTGAGATATCCCCCCAACAGTGAGACATTCCACCAACAGTGAGACATCCCACCAACAGTGAGACATCCCCCAACAGTGAGACATTCCACCAACAGTGAGACATCCCCCCAACAGTGAGACATCCCCCAACAGTGAGACATCCCACCAACAGTAACACATCCCACCAACAGTGAGCCATCCCACCAACAGTGAGACATCCCACAACAATGAGACATCCCACCAACAGTGAGACATCCCACCAACAGTGAGATATTCCACCAACAGTGAGATATTCCACCAACAGTGAGCCAACACCCCCAACAGTGAGCCATCCCCCCGACAGTGAGCCATCCCCCCAGCAGTGAGACATCCCCCAATGATGAGCCAACCTCCCAACAGTGAGCCATCCCCCAACAGTGAGCCATTACCCCAAGAGTGAGACATTCCCCCAACAGTGAGCCATCCCCCCAGCAGTGAGACATCCCCCAATGATGAGCCAACCTCCCAACAGTGAGCCATCCCCCCAACAGTGAGCCATTACCCCAAGAGTGAGACATTCCCCAATGATGAGCCATCCCCCCAGCAGTAAGCCATCCCCCTAACAGTGAGGAATCCCCCTACTAATGAGCAGTGACTCGTCCTTCTTCATAAGCAGGAGGCTGACATGCCTGAAGGGAAGATGCGCAGGGTGGGAGGTTTTCCTGGACTTTCCCAGAAGAGAGGAAGCCAAGAGGAATGAAAGTGAAAAACTCAGCAGAGGTGGGAGGGCTGGCTCCCAGAGGAAAGTGAAAAGGAAATTTCATCTCTGAGATTTGCAAAAGAACAACACTGCTGTGAGTCTTCCGATACTGCTCCTGGGGCATCCTAAGAAGCTACAGGGCTTTATGGGGGTTTGGCATTAGAACTACTCTATCCACTGGGAGGCTCTGGCCGCAAATAACAGAAATCCCAACTGGAACCAGCAGCATCAATACAGGAATGTATTATCTTCTATAATAAAAATTCTCTGGAGGGGAGCTTTGGGGTCATTAGAATAAGTGGTTCAAGGATGTCAACAAGGACCCTGTTCTTTGCCTCTCTCTGCTTTCTGTGTGGGTTTCATTCTCTGTCTGGTAGCAACACGGCTGCAGGAATTCTAGGCATTTTAATAATGACCCCCAACAAGAAAATAGCTGGTTTTGCATTCCATGCCACTCAAGTACTGCTGACTAAAGAGGGACAGGCTTTGAAGGAGGACAGAAGCCAAGGTCCCAGTCCCCAGAGTGACACTGAGGTCCAGGGAGACATTTTAGAGACTATGAAAAGACAGCCTGTAGCCAGCCACATTGAGGAGGCTCAATATCACAGTGGCCTGCTTGGAATTTGGAAACAATACATTCCATATCCCAGGGTGTTTACTACAGCCTCTGTCCCAGATTACTAGACAAGTGGGTCCTATAGCAAGATGCTTTAGAAGCAAACCAGGCAGCAGTAAAGCAAACCTTGCCTAGAACACCCATCTCCCTCAGATTCTATGGAATGACAGCTGTCCATGACCAGACTCTGCTGACAGAGCCTTTGGCAAGGAGACTCATGGATCCTCAACCCTCAACTAGTATTTCTCAGCCTCTGGGTTTCAGGACCCTCTGCTGAAATACAACTGCCAGGGAAGAAAAAGATAGACTTGACTGTATGTCAAATCCCTTTTTCAAAAAAAAGTATCCAGAACTTAGCAGGAAAACTGGGAAGGATATTTGCAACACATATGACAAATGTTTGAGACCCTTATTTGATCCTGAACTCTATAATCAATTTTTAAAATTAAGCACACACAACTTATAGCATACAAAAACATATAAAATGCTACCACTCACAGGTAATGAAAAAGGAGTTATAAAATGAGACACTTTTGTTTCTCATTTTGTTGTTGTTATTGTTGTTGTTTTCTTTATAAAATGGTAAAGAAATACCACATAGTGGCAAGGGAAGTGGCTTTGGTACTGTAATGCACTGCTAATGACAATATAAATTCAGGCAACCTTTCTAGAGGCCAATTTGGCAAAATAGAGCAAAAAGACTTAAAAATGTATGTACATAACCTTTGAACCAGCAATTCCACATCCAAAAATGTATCCTGAGGAAATAAGTGTGCAAGACAGTTCTGTACACTCAAGAATATTCAACATAGTGTTTTGACATTAAAATGTTGGAAATTACCAAAATGTCTAATGAAATTTGAATTAGCTAAATGGATGATGGGATATCCATTCCATAATCTGCAGTCACCAAAAAATAATGTAAAAGAATAATTCACCAAAGAGACAATGTTAAGTTAAAAGAGAGAGTTATGAACCATTAAGATTATTGTAAATTTTGGTAACTATTTGCATGGTATAACTTTGTATTATCTTTACTTTCAAACTTTCTGAGCACACAGTATATACATAAGAGAGATATTCAAAGTATTTAACAACTGGTTTTCAAGAATGAAGGGTCATATCCCCAGTTACAGGCACTGGAATTATTTTTATTAACTACTTTGTGTATCAACTACCCCCACACAAAGTGGTTTTAATTAATTAATTAATTTGCATTATTTAATTATAACTAAATAATTTAACTATTCAAATAATTAGCTTTATTTAATTACCCACACATTAGTAGTCTTATTAACTTCTTTGTGTGTTTTCATATTTTCCACTTTTTTTCTAGTGAAAATATTTTACTTATCAAAAAAAATTTTTTAAACAATAATATAGTTAAATTAAGAAATAAAAAGTTCGATGCATAGGTATTTTTCATCCGCTGTCCTTTATTCTGCCTTCCCAGCCTCTGATCCATGTCTGGTCTTCATTTGGAATCCCAAAAGCTACTCAAGAAACTACATTTCTCAAAAGCCATCAGAATCTGATCTTGATATCAATAACCAGATGTTTGTCCTTGACAAGGTGTCAGACGGTAATACCCCTGCACAACCTGGGGATGCCAAGCAGAGTGGACAAATTTGGAGGCCCCTTAAAGTCCTGCCCACTGGGTAGTGTTCCCAGCATTGGCAACAGTATAAATTGCTGCCATGGTTTTGGAGAGCAGCCCAACCCTGTCCATCAAAGGTTTAATGCACAAATCTTGGACCCAGCATTTTCTCGACAGATCTGCTCACACGCTTACAAAAGATGTCTGCACAATACACTCCCTAAAGTGTTTTTGGAAATAGCAAAAGTATGGGAAATAAACCTGATGCCTATTAATAGAGGATCATTAATGTATGGGAAACCTACTACAGTTGCTGAAAACATGAGGTAAAACTACATGGGCAGATAGGAAAATATATCCAAACTCTATCGATAAATAAAAATTTAAATCTGCAAAACAAGTATGCTTGATCTCGTTTGTGTTAAAAGGAAAAAAATCAGTGTCTGAACATATAACATTTCTGGAAAGGTCCACGAGAAGTGCGACTTATGGGAATCAGGGAGGGAGAGGTGGTTGGTTGGGGCTCTTTTTCCTTCCACTCTACAGCCTTTGGTAAGGTTTTCACTTTTTGTCATGAGTAATAATAATTTTTAAAGATCTGCCTCCTGACATTTTAGGGCAGGCCTAGATAAAACAATAGCTACAGACCACTGAGCCAGCCAAGTGCTCTCAAGTTTGGGACATTAATTTCCATGTCAGGGACTTGCCCACAGAGTGATTTCCATTTTAGCAGCAAAGGTCATTTCATGGCAGTGCTTCTCAAACTTTTCCACAGAAGTACCCCCCGATGACAAAATAGAACGAACACATAAGCTCAGGGGATGAAGGAAATTGGCCCAAACTTCTGCCTCAAGCAAAATTTCTTTAGGGCTCAGGCTATCTTAAAATTTCAAGCTAATTTTGATTTTTTAACTCCACAATAGAATCATCTTCAACTTCTTGTAAAACATAATTTTATCCTCAAATCATATTTGTGGAATTCTGGTCACTTTATTTGTAAATCCCTCACTTCCACTTTAAATGGATAAAAATTCTAGATAAAACTTAACAAGAAAAACGTTTATTCATAAGCTGTAAGGCAAGAAAAGTGAAAATGGTGATGGGAACTCAAGATGAGGGACTTATGGAAAATTAGGACTTGATATAGGCTGGGAGTTGCAAAATCTAACGTTCATGTGGAAGAAAAAGTCTGGGCCTGACTCTAGTGCCCACAGAGTCAGAACTGATCTAAAACACTGGGCTGGGATTTGCAAACACTGCTCCAGACTTGAAATAAGAAAAGGATTGGAAACATTCTACACCAGTCTGAGATGTGACAAGGAAGCTGTTCATCTGCTTGGACTTCGGGGAAGAAAAAGAGAAAAATACTAGAAATCAGAAATCCAAGCCAGTGCTGTTATAGAAAGTAAATTCATACTATCTAGCACAATGGCTTCAAGCCACATCAATGTAAAAAGTAGTTCAGCACTAAGAAATTCATAAAGGCCCTGGTAGAGCAACAAATAAAACTGTTTTGTAGAGGTGGTCCTCAAATCCAGGGAACTGGGACCTTACCATAAAAATATGAACCATACTGAAGATAAATAGAACTAAAAAACTGCATGAGGAAATGAATCACCATGATGGAGAGTCACAGATGCAATCAATGGGAAAAATTGCATATCAAGAACCAAAGATAATAGGACAGTACAAAAGGGATATTTAACACATTTAAAAATATAAAGGAAGGAACATAAAGTGTAGGAACAGAATGAAAATAGAACAGGGATATTGCCAAAGGACCAAATAGAAGTTTAAGAACGGAAACATATAAACTTTCCATAGGGAAATGCAGTTGAGGTAACTATAGTTGCCATAGATGAGGAGAGTATTAGTGAACTGGGAGATTAGAGGAAATCACCCAACACACCTCCAAAAATAAAGGGATGGAAAATATGAGAAAGAAGTTAAGAAACATGAACATTTGAATGGGAAAACCCAACATATATCTAAAATGAGTTCCAATAAAAAAAAGAAAAATTGGGCGATATTCAGAGAGGTAATGGCTGAGAATTCTTCAATAACAAAGTAAGATATGAACCCACAGTTAAAGTATACCAAAACCTCAAAAGGATAATTAAAATGGATGCATACCCAGATACATCATAGTGAAACTACAGAATACCAAAGACAAAGAGAAAAATAAATCTTCAAAGGTTTATAGGGCAAGTGAGAAAAAAATTTAACAAGGCTAAAGGAGAACTAAAATTGTATAATAAATTTTAAAAATAGAGAACATCTCCTTTTCAAGTGACCACAGAACCAACCCCAAAATTTCCAAAAAACAAAAACAGAACAGAAAACATTCTTTAATGACAATGTAGAAATTAATGTCAAAAATCCAAAAGCAAAAAGCTCTAACTAGCTGGAAAACTTTAAACACTCTTTCAAACAAATGTTGAGTCAAAGAAAATATACAAACTGATATCAAAGAATAACAGAAGACACACCATAAACTGTATTTATGGCAATATAGTTAAAGCAGTGCTTGATGAAAAAGCATAGTCTTATATACTTTTACTAGTAAACAGAAAAAAAAAGTATGTGACTGAAGCAACATAATAAACAAGTTAGAAAAAAATCAAACTGAAAGATACACTAGCTGAAGGAATAAATTAATGAAGTTAGACTACAATGATCATAAAACAAGGCTATAGAACTATTTAACAAATTCAAAAGCTGTTTCTTTGAAAAACAAAATAACAATAAAATGTATAAACTTATGGCTAATAAAATCAAGAGGAAAGAAGGGCAAATATATAAAATGAGATTAAATGAATCCAAACTGCTGGAGAAACCACGGAAATTACGCAAATCATAGTCAAAGTAGTTTGTTCAATGTTATAAAAATAAATTTTCAAATACATTTGAAAGCATGGATGAAAAGGACAGGGTTCTAGAACTGATCTCTTCAATACAGTAGCTACTAGCCACATGTGGAAATTGAGCATTTAAAGTGTGGCTAGTCCAGAAAGAGAGAAACAATACCGTGTGCTAACACATATATATGGAATCTAAAAACAAAAACAAAAACAAAATGGTCATGAAGAACCTAGGGGCAAGACGGGAATAAAGATGCAGACCTACTAGAGAATGGACTTGAGGACACGAGGAGGGGGAAGGGTAAGCTGGGACAAAGTGAGAGAGTGGTAGTGTATATATGGACATATATACACTACCTAATGTAAAATAGATAGCTAGTGGGAAGCAGTCGCATAGCACAGGGAGATCAGCTCAGTGCTTTGTGACCAGCTAGAAGGGTGGGATAGGGAGGATGGGAGGGAGGGAGACGCAAGAGGGAAGAGATATGGGGATATATGTATATGTATAACTGATTCACTTTGTTATAAAGCAGAAACTAACACACCATTGTAAAGCAATTATACTCCAATAAAAACGTTAAAAAACAAAATAAAGTGTGGCTAGTCTAAACCGAGATGTGTTGTAAGTGTAAAATGCACACTAGACTTTGAAGATATAGAGCAAAAAAAGAGTATTTTACTAATATTTTTAACTGATCACTTGTTGAGAATATTGATAATGGTAATATTTTAGATATATATGGTCAAATAAAATATTTCAAATAATTTCACCTGTTTTTTTTAACTTTTTAAATATGGCTACTAGAAAATTTTAGATTATATACGTGGCTTGTGTTATATTTGTATTGGACAGTACTGTAAAAGAAAATATAATTTGTTAAAACTGATTCCAGAAGACATAGAAATTTAATAAACTGATACCTGCAGAGGAGCAAAGAAATTTGTGCAAAAACTCCCTTCCACTTCTGTCAATAAAAGCTCCAGACCAAGATGATTCCCCATTAAAGGGCAGTAATTCCAATGTTATTTAAACTGTACCTAAGCATTTTTAAGAAAACAATTTTCAAATGTTCTTCATGAAATAACCATAATACCACAAGCTGAGGATTTTACACAGAAACTCATAAATTAATTTCACTTATGGATTTTGAGCAACAAACAAAGGATGATAATAACAACAACAAAAACTAAATAAAATATTGACAAACAGGGTACTTGACCTTCCAGGTAGAATACAATGGACCAGAAAGAGCAATGCTCTCTCAACAATAACAACAACTAGATAAATTTGAAATATTCGTATTTTAAAGACAGTGGAAAACCATGAGAACAACAAGGACTAGATAGACCAAAATTCCAGAGGAGGAAGGGCTCATCCTGGATGAGCTGGTAATCACCAGCTGGATGTGGGCTAATGTCAGCTTGGCACAAACAGAAGGACTCTGTATGCAAAGAGAAACCAGCAGAGCTTTTGGTTAAAGGATTGGAAATTGAAAGAACCCAAAACACAAGGGATTGGAAATTGAAAGAACCCAAAACACAAGGCTAATTTTCCTCATGAGCCATTTGCTAAGTTCCAGGGTGGTCCAGAAGCTTGGTGGCTTGGGTAGAAAGGCAGAGTGGAATATTCTGCAGTCTTTTAGGCGCTTCAGAAACAAAGACCCATCAGAAGCAGAGGCCTGCAAAACACATGACCAGTCTTCCCCTCAAGATATTTGCCAAATTTTAACTTGCTTGGTGTGGTTGCTTAACTCAGTCAAAAAAGAAGGACTTTCAGGGCAAACCAGAGGTGGAATGCATTTGACTAAACTAGAATGCAGCCCCAACACAACTCAGTCCCTGAGTCGACTGAAGCAATCTGCTCTTCAACTTATCTGCCAGATAGAAGGGAAAGGCAACCTTCACTGGCAAGAAGATATCATCTGGAGCCTCCATGAGTCTTAAAAAATATGATAAATGTGTTAAAGAAAATAATTAGAATCTATGAAGATAATCAAGTGGACATTCTACAACTGGAAGTACAATACCTGAAATTAAGAACTTATTGGTTTTGAGGGAATGGTCGAGATGGTGGTGTAAGAAGACCCTGAGCTCACCTCCTCCCACAGACACACCAAAATTACAACTATTTACAGAGCAACTATTAATGACAACAACCTGAAGCCTAGCAGAAAGATCTTCTACAACTAAAGATCTAAAGAAGGAACCACAACAAGATGGGTGGGAGAGGCAGAGAAGCAGTATAATCAGGACCCATACTCCCATGTGGGTGACTAAAAATCAGGAAGATATTTACAATTGCAGTAGTTCTCCCCAAGAAGCAAGAGTCCACAATACTTATATCAGACAAAATAAACTTTAAAATAAAGACTGTAACAAAAGATAAAGAAGGACATTACATATAAAGATCAAGGGATCAATCCAACAAGAATTTATAACAATTGTAAATATATATGCACCCAACATAGGAGCATCCAAATACACAAAGCAAATATTGACAGATATAAAGGGATAAATTAACAGTAACACAATAATAATAGGGAACTTTAACACCCCACTTACATCAATGGACAGATCATTCAAACAGAAAATTAATAAGAAAACACTGGCTTAAGCAATACATTAGACCAAATGGACTTAATAGATAGATATATATATAAAACATTCCACCTAAAAGCAGCAGAATACCCATTCTTTTCAGCTGTACAAGGAATACTCTCCAGAAGAGATCACAGGCTAGGCCACAAAACAAGTCTCAGTAAATTTAAGAAGATTGAAATCATATCAAGCATAATTTCCATCTACAATGCTATTAGGCTAGAAAATCAACTACAGGCAAAAAAACTACAATCATGTGGAGGCTAAACAATATGCTACTAAACAACCAATGGGTACTGAAGAAATCAAAGATGGAATTCTAGAAAATACCTGGAAACAAATAAAATCAAAAACACAACGATCTAAAATTTATGGGATGCAGCAAAAGCAGTTCTGAGGGAAGTTTACAGTGATATAAGCCTAACTCAGGAAACAAGAAAAATCTCAAATAAACAACCTAACCTTACACTTAAAGGAATTAGAAAGAGAAGAACACACAAAACCCAAAGTTAGTAGAAGGAAAGAAGTCATAAAGAACAGATCAGAAATAAATGAAATAGAGACCCCCCCCAAAAAAGAAAAGATCAATGAAGATTAAGAGCTGTTCTTTGAAAAGATCAACAAAATTGATAAACCTTTAAGTCAGACTCATCAAGAAGAAAAGAGAGAGGGCCCAAATCAACAAAATCAGAAATGAAAAAGGAGAAGTTATAATCAACACCTCAGAAATACAAAATATCATAAGAGACTACTATGAACAACTGTATGCCAATAAAAGGGACAACCTAGAATAAATGGACAAATTCTTAGAAAGGCACAATTTCCCAAGACTGAACCAGGAAGAAATAGAAAATATGAACAGAATGATTATCAGTAATGAAATTGAATTAGTAATTTAAAAACTCAACAAACAAAAGTCCAGGACTAGAAAGCTTCATAGGTGAATTCTACCAAACACTTAAAAAAGAGTCAACACCTATCCTTCTCAAACTATTTCAAAAATTTGCAGAGAAAAGAAAGCATCTAAACTCATCCTATGAGGTACCAAAGCCAGACAAAGATATCACAAAAAAAGAAAATTACAGGCCAATATCAATGGTGAACACAGATGCAAAAATCCTCAACAAAATATTGACAAACTGAATTCAACAATGCATTAAAAGGATCATACACCATGATCAAGTGGGATTTATCCCAGAGATTAAAAAGTGGTTCATTATCCACAAATCAATCAATATGATACACCACATTAACAAATTGATCATCTCAATAGATACAGAGAAAGCTTTTGACAAAATTCAACATCCACTTATGATAAAATCTCTCAAAAAAAGTGGGTATAGAGGGAACATACTTCAACATAATAAAGGCCATATATGATAAGCCCACAGCTAACATGATATTCAATGGTGAAAAGCTGAAAGCATTTCCTCTAAGATCAGGAGCAAGGCGAGGATGCCCAATCTTGCCACTTTTATTCAACATAGTATTGGAAGTCCTAACCACAGCAATCAGATAAGAAAAAGAAATAGAAGGAACCCAAATTGGAAAGAAAGAAGTAAAACTCTCACTGTTTGCAGATGACATGATACTATACATAGAAAATCCTAAAGATGTTACCAAAAAACTACTGGAACTCATCAATGAATTTGGTAAAGTTGCAGGATACAAAATTAATATACAGAAATCTGTTCTATTTCTATACACTAACAATGAACTATCCAAAGGAGAAATTAGCATAACAACCCCACTTACAATTGCATCAAAAAGAATAAAATGCCTAGGAATAAATCTAACTAAGAAGGTCATAGACCTATACTTGGAAAACTATAAGACACTGATGAAAGAAACTGAAGAAGACACAAACATATAGAAGATATACCATGTGTATGGATTGGAAGAATTAATATTGTTAAAATGACCATATAACCCAAGGCAATCTACAGATTCAATGCAATCCCTATCAATACCTATGGCATTTTTCACAGAACTAGAACAAATAATTTATAATTTTGTATGGAAACACAAAAGAACTCAAATAGCCAAAACAATCTTGAGAAAGAACATTGCTGGAGGTATCACACTCCCTGACTTTAGACTACAATACTACAGTAATCAAAATAGTATGACACTAGCACAAATATAGACACATAGATCATGGAACAGAATAGAGAGCCCAGAAGTAAACCCACACTTATATGAGCAATCAATCTCTAACAAAAGAGGCAAGAATATACAACGGAGAAAAGACAGTCTCTTTAATAAGTGTGCTGGGAAAACTGGACAGCTACATATAAAAGAATGAAATTAGAACATTCTCTAACACCACACACAAAAATAAACTCCAAATGGACTTTAAATGTAAGACCGGATACCATAAAACTCATGGGGAAAACATAGGCAGAACACCCTTTGACATAAATCATAACAATATTTTTTGGGTTTATCTCCTAAGGCAAAAGAAACAAAACAAAAATAAACAAATGGGACCTAATTAAACTTAAGATGTTTTGCACAGCCAAGGAAACCATCGACAAAAAGAAAAGGCTGCCTACTGGATGGGCAAAGATATTTGCAAAGATTTATCCAATAAGGAGTTAATAGCCAAAATATACAAAGAACTCATATAACTCAACATCAAAAAACAAACAACCCAGTTAAAAAATGGGCAGAGGGTCTAAGTAGACATTTTTCCAAAGAAGACATACAAATGGGCAACAAGCACGTGAAAAGATGCTCAACGTCACTAATCATCAGGGAAATGCAAATCAAAATCAAAACCGCAATGAGATATTACCTCACAACTGTCAGAATGGCTATTATCAAAAAGACAACAAATTCAAGTGTTGGCGAGGATGTGGAGAGAAGAGAACCCTCATGAACTGTTGGTAGAAATCTAAATTGGTGCAGGCACTACAGAAAACAGTATGGAGATTCCTCAAAAACTTAAAAATAGAACTACCATATGACCCAGCAATTGCACTCCTGGATATTTATCCAAAGAAAACAAAAGCACTAATTCAGAAAGATATATGCACCCCCATGTTCACTGCAGCATTACTTATAATAGCCAAGATGTGGAAGCAACCTAAGGGTCCCTTAAGAGATGAATGTTTAAAAAAGATATATATCTTCTTCTGAGTCTATAGGTAGATATCTATCTATCTATCTATCTATCTATCTATCTATATCTTCTTTACCTATATTTTCTTCTTAGTCACAAAAAGAATGAAATCTTGCCATTTGTGACAATATGGATGGACTTGGAAGGTATTATGCTAAGTGAAATAAGTTAGACAGATTAAGACACATACTGTATAATTTCACTTACATGTGGAAACTAAAAAACAAGACAAATGAACAAAAATAACAAAAAAGAATCAGAGTCATAGATACAGAGAACAAACAGGTGGTTGCCAGATGAGAGGAGAGGAGAGAAATACATGAGGACGATTAAGAGGTACAAACTTTCAATTACAAATTAAACAAGTCATGGGTATGAAATGCAGAGTGTGGGGAATATAGTCTATGACTATGTAAAGTCTTTGTACGGTGATAGATTGTAACTAGACTTATCATGTGATCATTTTGAAATGTATAGAAATTTTGAATCACTATGTGTGTAACAAGAACTAACATAGTGTTGCAGGGCAATTATAGTTCAAAAACAAAGAAACAAACAAATTCAAAGAAAAAGAGGTCAGATTTGTGGTTACTAGAAGCAGTGGGTGGGGGAATTGGATGGAGGTAGTCAAAAGGTACAAACTTCTAGCTATAAGATAAATAAGTGCTAGGGATGTGATGTACAACATGATAAGTAAATTGAACACATCTGTATGTTACATATGGAAGCTGTTAAGAGAGTAAATCCTCAAAGTTCTCATCACAAGGGAAAATGTTTTTTTCTATTTCTTTAATTTTGCATCTATATGAGATGATGGATGTTCACTAAACTTACTGTTATAATCATTTCATGATGTATGTAAGTCAAATTATTATGCACGCCTTAAACTTATACAGTGCTGTGTATCACTTATATCTCAATATCTCAATAAAACTCAATAAAAGAAAAAAGAACTTATCAGTTTTAAAAGAAGACTCTACATAGCAGGGGACTGGATTAGCAAACTCAACAATAGATCAATAGAAATATTCAATACAAAGCACAGAGAGAAAAATTAATGGAAAGAACAGAATAGAGCATAAGTGATATATTGGACACAGCCAAAAGATTTAAAATATTTATAATTGGAGTCAAGAAAGAGAAGACAAAGAGATAAGAGTGGAAGCAATACTTCAAGAGATAATGGGCAAGAATTTTCCAATACTTATGAAAGATATCAATCCTTTAATCCAGCGTCTCAGTGAACCTCAAGGAAAATAAATAAAAAGAAAAATGCATCAAGAAACAGTTGAAGATTAAAGACAAAGAGAAAATCTTAAAGGCATCTTTCTAAAAATGTACACAATCTTCAATGGAGCAATAGTAAAACTGATTATGGATTTTCTTGTCAAGGAAAAAAATTGTGTGAAAGCCAGAAGACAATAGAGTGATATATTAAAATTCTGAAAGAAAAAAAAAACACTACAAACTAGAATTCTATATCCAGCAAAAGGTCCTTCAACTATGAAGGCAAAATAAAAATTTTTCAGGCAAAACAAACAAACAAACAAAACCTGAAATAATTCATCCCCAGTGGAGAAGCACTACATGAAATACTAAAGTGCATTTTTTCAAGTAAAGGGAAATGTTCCCAGATGAAAGCACAGAATTTCAGGAAGGAACAAAAAGCACTGAAAAGAATAAATATGTGGGAAGAGAGAAAAGAATATTTTCTGCTTGAAGCCAAAATAATAATGTCTTGTGAACTTGATAACACACGTAGAAGTAAAACTATACAACAATATCCTAAAGTGTGGGATGGAGTAAATGGACTTAAACTGTTTTAAGGATATTGCATTATTATTTAAAAGGGAAAAGTACCAACTGAAGGTTGAAGGCAATAAGTGAGAGATGCATAATGAAATCTTTAGGGCAATCACACACAAAAAATGTATAAGTAAAAAGCTAATAGCTGAGAAAATGGAATAGGAAAATACATGATTCTCAGCTATGATTGTTAATTTATTTCTTCTTTTAATTCGGTTAATTTCCATTTTTAAACAATGTTATTAGGTGCATAAAATTTCAGATTCTTGGGTTTTCTTGTTGAATTGACCCTGTCATCATAATCTCAATAAAACATTTCCTTTTCCCTCTAGTAATACTTCTTGTCTTAAAGTGTAGTCTGATATTAAGGTAGCCAACCAAATATCTTTTTGCTAGTATTGCATGGTATAACTCATTTCATCTTTTTGCTTTCATCCTAACCTTATTCTTTTTATTTTTTTTAATTTTTTTAAAATTTTATTTATGTTATTTATTTATTTTTGGCTGCATTGGGTCTTTGTCGCTGCACACGGGCTTTCTCTAGTTGCGGCGAGTGGGGGTTACTCTTTGCTGCAGTGTGAGGGCTTCTCATGGCGGTGGCTTCTCTTGTTGTGGAGCATGGGTTCTAGGCGTGTGGGCTTCAGTAGTTGTGGCTCGCGGGCCCTAGAGCGCAGGCTCAGTAGTTGTGGCACATGGGCTTAGTTGCTCCACGGCATGTGGGATCTTCCCAGACTAGGGCTCGAACCTGTGTCCCCTGCATTGGCAGGCAGATTCTTAACCACTGTGCCACCAGGGAAGCCCCTTAACTTTATCCTTATATTTCATATATGCTCACTGTAAAAGTATACCCTTGGGTCTCAATTCTTTTGATTTAGTCTGACTACTTTATTCTTTTTTATGTGTTTCATATTTATACTTCATATACATATATATATATATACATACATACTATACATACTGATATAGTTACATTAAATTCTACCATGCTGCTATTTATTTTCTATTTGTTCCACCTGTTCTATTCCTTTGTTTTCCATTTTCTGCCTTTTTGAGGATTAATCATGCATTCTTCCATTCCACTTTTCTCACCAGTTAGCTTTTTAATTATATATTTTTTGCATGCAGATTCTAATGTATATATTGCATATACATACATATATAAATTCATCTACTTATACACTTTAGATTTGTGCATTTGTGTACACATAAGTTTTGTGCACTTTTACTATCAATAAAAATGCTAACAAATATATTAGCAGACAGAATTTGTCAGCAGGTAAAAATAATAATGTACTTCATGACCAAATGAGGCTTGTTCCAAGAATGCAAAGATGATTCAGCATTAGGAAATCCACTTAATTCTAAGGAGAAAATTATGCAGTCACCTCAATACATGTTCAAACAGTATTTGACAATATTTGACAATTCATTCTTGATTTTTCAAAGCCAATAACACAGGAATAGACAGATACATTTAAACCATATATAGAACCTCAAAACCAAATGTGTGCTTAGTTAAGAAATACTAGAGGCTTCTACCCTTAAGCCAGAAATGAGACAAATGTTTGCTCACTATTACATCATTTGATTTTGTACCAGAAAAAGAACAAAATAAAAATTGAGCAAAAGAGGTAAAACTATCACTATTTGCAGGTGATTTGTTTTATAGTTTGAAACCCAAAGAAAAATGTGTGAAAATTACTGCAATCAGTAACAGAATTTAAGAGGATATGTAAAATTAATATACAGAAATCCATAGCTTTTGTTTATACAAACAAAACCCAGTTAGGCAATATAATAGAAGAAAATACCTCATTTACAATAAAAAAGAAAAAATAATTAAAATAAGCTTAAAAGATACACACAGGACCTACAAAATCTTTTAAACATTCATAAAAGAAATAAAAAGAGAGAGAGAAACAGAGAGAGAGAGAGAGATGAATAAATGAAAAGACATACCATGTTCTTGGATAGGAAAACTTAGCTTTTTGTCAATTTCCTTAACATATAAATGTTAATTAATAAATATTATCCCAATAAAAATAAGAAAAGACATTTTTATCTATACAAGGTGATTCTAACTTTCACATGGAAAAATAAACGATAGCCTGGGTAATTCTGATAAAGAAAAGGAGAAGGAATAACTATACCATATATTAAAATATACTTAAAATCTTCAATAATTAAAACTTTGTACTAGTAGAATATGATTTGTCAGACTAACAAATGGCACAGAATTGAAAATCCTGAAAAATACCCAAATACGTATGGAAATGATGTTTAAGATAAAGGTGGCATCTCAAATACATGGGGAAAAGATGGATTATTCAATAAGTGATGATATCAAACATTTTTTTAGATAGACTTTACATCTACAGTAGAATAAATTTCAGTTATATCAAAGATTTAAATATAAAAAAGAAAAACATAAAAATACTAAAACAGAAATGGGAGATGAGGAAGATCTTGCTATGACTCAAAATCTAGAAGCCACAAAATAAATGGTTGACAATTTCGACTACATGGAAATCAAAAACTTATGCATGGCAGGAAGCAAACTAATTTTTAAAAACACCCGAAGCAAAGTCAATAAGTAAATGACAAAATGAGAGCTATATGTAACTCATATCACAAAGGGCTAATTTCCCCAATACTATATAAAGAGCTCCTGCAAATTGATGAGTTGATGAGACAAAAGACCAAAAAACCAATAGAATGATGGGCATGGGTAAGGACAGTTTACAGGAAATATACGTGGTTTTGTAAACATATGAAAACATGCTCAATGTCAATCATACTAAGAAATATACAAAACAAAAACACATTGATTTTTTAAAATTTATTAGAAAGGGCAAAAATCCAAAAGTTTGAAAACAAACTCTGTTGGTGGGCTGGGAGACACAGGCATTCTCCCTCCAACATTGCTACTGGAAGCAGAAATTGGCATACCCCCTGCAGAGAGTAATTTGGCAACATCTGTCCACATTAGAGATTCATTTACCCTTTGACTCTGCAATTTCACTTTTAGGAATTTACCTTCTGCATAAACATAATCATGTGCTGCATGAAGAACTACGAAGTTATCCGTGGCAATGCTGTCTGAAAGCAAAAGACTGCAACAACTTTAAAAGTCCATCTATAGGAGATTGTTTTGGCACACTTTGGATAGTAACCATCAGTAAAGAGGAATGATGACACGCTTTATGTACCATGATGGAAAGATGTCTAAGACATACTGTTAACCGAAAACAACAAGGTACAGAATGCTGGATTGTGAACTACCAAGCAAGTGGGAAAAGAGTTGAGAGTTGGGGAAGACTATGTATTCAATTTGCTTGTGTATGCAAAAGGAGGGGAGGGGGAGGGGGAGGGGAGGGGAGGGGGAGGGGGAGGGGAGGGGAGGGGGAGGGGAGGGGGAGGGGGAGGGGAGGGGAGGGGAGGGGGGAAGGGACAGGGGAGGGGAGGGGAGGGGAGGGGGAGGATCTCTAGAAAGGTACACAACAAATTAATAACAGTGGCTACCTTTGTGGGGGTGTGGGAGAGATAAGAACTGAGCAGATGGGAAAGTATGCTTTCCACTGTGTAATGTTTTATAACTGTTGATTTTCTGAACCATATGTTATATTACTTATTCAAAATGTTAAGTAAATAAAACGTTTAGCTATGAGGAGATAGAGGACAATAGCCCCCCTCTCTTCCTCTTGCCACCCCAGAGCAGCTGGGCTGCGGCTGAGCTGAGGAATGAGCATATGCATGATTGTCTTGGTCTCACAAAGCCAGCCCCGGGAGGACGCAGCTGAGTCTCTAAAGGTCCTACGTACGACTTGCTCAGGCATGTCCGGGGAGGTCAAGGGTGATGCTAGAGTTAGAAGTCCCGGGCGGGGGCACTCTGCAGTGATGAATCTTGTGACTTCAGAACGGAGCCCCCGACCCCCAGGCGAGGAGGCAAGCACCTGTGAGGGGCCACCGCCACTGCTGGGAGGGTGCACTGGGCCAGTTGGCTGGTTCTGCAAGGAGTGGCAAGGCATTGTGGGATTTTCTGAACTGGCCTCATCAAATTTCTCTATCCCTGATCACCCTCCTCGCCTGGTAAGAGGCCTTGGACAAAATTACAAAAGCAAGGAGGGTCAGAGACCTGGATAGCAGACAGGCCTGTCAGCAGAATGCAGCTGCCCACAGGCCCCTGGCCCAGGACCCAGGACTGGCCTAGTTAAAGACGGGAGGCTGCAGCCTGGACACCTTATTCCATTTTGTAATTTCCCTGGGGGGATTCCATCCAGTTACCAGCATGGTCATTGACTTCTTCTTGAGACCTTTTCTCACCCTGTAGCTGGAGGACCATCCAAGCAGCCTCGACTGTGGGCGGGCGACACTGGCCCGCATGTGAGGGGCTGCCGGGGGCTGCAGGCCATCCCGACGTGGGAGAGGAGGAGACCTGTTTCTCAACTTCAGGCACTCCCTCTGTCCACAAACCATCCCTGGGCACCTACTATGATCCCAGCACAATCCCTGGGTGCCCCTGGGGTTCCCAAAGCTGCCAGTTTCCTCCTGTTTTCAGGGTCCCTCCACACAATTTAGCAAGTATGAGAAACTGTCTTGTATTGATCACTAATTGGTTTTTTTGCAGCTAAACTATATTGCCGCCAGGACTGTGGCCTCCTTAAAGCATGCCTCTGCATTCTACTTCCTTGTGCTCTCCAGACCCCCAGAGCATGCTCAAAAACAGCAGAGCTTTTGATGAATGCTTGCTGGTGGCTTCTCAGTGTCCAAATTAGAAATAAAGTTGCGGGACTTCCCTGGTGGTCCAGTGGGTAAGACTCGGCGCTCCCAATGCAGGGGGCCTGGGTTAGAGCCCTGATCGGGGAACTAGATCCTGCATGCATGCCAAAACTTAGAAGTCCGCAGGCTACAACTAAAGATCCTGCATGCCACAACAAAGATCCCGCGTGCCGCACGAAGACCCAGCGCAGCCAAAATAAATAAATAGTAAATTAATTAATTAACTTTAAAAAACTTTAAAAAAAGAAATCAAGTTGCATTGCAATCAGTTAAGACCCAAGGTGGTTCCTCAGCAGTGCTGTCCAATGACTGCCCAGAACCCTCATGGTGAAAGCCAGGGCCACCTTCAAAGCCCTAGGAGCCTTTCCTAACCCCACCTCCACCCGGCCAGCCCCTGACCTCAGTCCCATCATTCACTCCCCTCTGGGGACAGCGCCTGTTCCTCCAACAGGGAGGACCACAGTCCCATCTCAGGCCCTTTGCACCCTCTGGCACCCCCCAACCTGGAATGTTCTTCCCCCAGAAATCCATAGAAATCACCCCCTCACCTCCCTGTCAGGTCTCTGCTTATATACCACCTTCTCAGTGAGGCCTTTCCCCCTCACCCTATTCAAAATCACCCCCCTATCCCTCTTACCTGTTGTAGTTTTCTCCATATCACTCAGCACCAAAAATACTCTTTTGTTTTCTTATTTATTTTCTTACCTGTCTCCCCCATGACAATGGGAGCTTCGCAAGAGCAGGGTAGTTGTGTTTTCTTCAGTGCTGTATCCCCAGGCACATAGTAGGTGTTCAGTAAGTATTTACCGACTATATTAATACATGTATTGATTGATCTAACCATGGCTCTTGATCAAAGTTAATTCAACTAGATAAACATATTATTGTTTATGCATGTGGATAAAAAACACTTGCATAGATTTCTTGACGGTTTTATAGACATCATTTCATTTTCTTTTAGTCTCAGGAATTATTATCCAGATTTTGCAGAGGTAAAAACTAAGACTCAGGGAAGTTAGGAGATTTTCCAGGACCGTCAGCTGGTCACTAGCAGAACTGGGGCGGCCGGTTTCCCGTCTCCTGAAGCTCAGATCGGCTCAGCTACCTCAGGCTTTTGGACCCAGGATGGCCCCTTCTTACCTCTCTGTTCTGTGGGTTCTTCCTAAAGCTTCATACTCTCCTTTAAGAAGAAAAACCTGCATTTTCTCCTTTCCTTCTCTTTTCCCCCTCCCAGATCGCTGGGGCCCATTAACCCCCTCCCCCTTTCCAATCCCAGAAGAAGCCTTTGTGATTGTCTTCTGGCAGAGGCGCTCTTGGGCAAGGTTGCATTCTGATTTTTGGACTCTGTTCACTAGGTTCTTTTACATTGCGAGGAGCCGAAACAAGCCTGGATCCCCTGAAATCATGGGGATTTATTGCAATAATTCACGTGGAGTTAAGGAAGGGATCTCGTAACACAGTCCAGCTGCATGGAAACGCAGAGGCCTGTCCAGCAGCCTCACTCCGGGGGGCTGGAACACAGGCTCCCGGCGCCTCCCCGTTCTCTGTCTGGCTAACTTCTCTCCTTCCAGCTCCGACCTGCATCCCTTCCTCCCCCCGCAATGGCAGACGGAGCAAGATGTCCCTCCTTTGTGGCCTTGCAATTTTCTGTGCGTCTCTGGATCAGGGCACTGATCCTGTTGTACTGGGTTCCGTTGCAGCTGGGTCTCCCTGCGCACCTTCATTAAATACACACCTTTGCTGACTCCTAACCCTTCGCTCGCTAGGACCCACCGGCCACTTCTAAAAGGGCACCGTAGTTCACGGGTGGAGAGATCTAGAAAGGAGTCCCGCTCATTCATTCTCCGCACACTTATTGGGTTGCAAAGCCTGGCGGAGTGGGGGGGACAAGTGCGGACAGGACTCACTGCTTGGGTGGGCGAGGAGGGTGCTGGGGGCGGTGGTTTATAACACACGCGCGCGCGCGCGCACACACACACACACACACACACACATCACAGGAGGGGAAAATGCCATCAGAGCCCCCTCCCCCCCAACCCCGCAACGATCCCGGCATCGCCAGACTTTCTTTGATTTGCTGAAAGCATCTCTCGCAGGGAGGTGGCGAGAACAAGAGAAAAAACAGCTCCTGCACGGTGACTCGTGTGACAGCGCCCCGAAACCTGGCGGCTTGGCGGGGCCTCCCACAGCAGCGGGCCGGGCCCGGGGACCTGGGGACCCGGAGCTGCAGGATGCGGAGCGCGCGCCGCCGCCAGGGGCCGCCGCAGTCGCCCGCCCGGAGCGTGGAATTTTCCACCGCCCAGCCGAGCTTGCACAATTGCGTCTCATTGGCCGAGCGGGGGTGTCTGTCCCCGCAAGGGGACGGAGATTAGATTAGCCTGGGAGCCCTCCTCAGTGGGCTTGGCAGGGTTCTGATTAATCAGGTCGGCGGGGCCAGGGAGGGGAGCCGAGGGGAGGGTAGGAGGCGGGAGCAGACCGCGTCTGTTTTCAAACCCAGCTAAGCTCCGGCCTTTGGATGTCACCTTTCTACGCAGAAAATGCTCCAGTGAGCCGGGAACAGTCGAGGGTAGATATGAGAATTTGCCTCTGCATAGTAAAATTCCCCTAGAAACCACTGGAAAATGCCCAGATGCCCAAATCCAGACACCTCCCCCATCCCTCGCCCCCGCCCCCGCCCCTCTCTTTAGTCTCAGTCTGGCCATGGCATTTAACCCTTTGAGCAGCAATGCCGTCAAGAGATTCTCTTTGGACGGTGACTTTCACAGACTCCCCCATCCAATAAGAACTTCAGAACCAAATCAGTTTCCACGAACGCCCGCCCTCCCACCCGGGGGGTCAGTCAAGAAATGCCGACAGCGAAAGACAGAAATAGTGAGTGACTCCTTTCTGTCTGCTGGAGAATCAGCATGAACTCCCCACACTGACATTAAAATGTGCAGCAAGACGTGAGAGACTGTCGCTGTGCTCAGATAGACTGTTCTCATAATGGGATTTATGTGTGAGCTCCTTGTGTTGATTTATGATTAAAATACTCCCCTTGTTTTGTTTTCTCCTTTAGTCTGGCATTAGGAAGCTTCTTTCTGAGAGCTATTGTTAAATCTGCCACAAAGGCCAGCTCTGACCCTCAATGGATGTTTGGTGAGTGAATGAATGATGTTCCCTGCAGTCCTGGTCCTTAGAATGACAGCAGTATGAGCTTCTGGGTCCTAGTGCGGGTTGTGTTATTTACTAGTCGTGTGACCTCAGGCAACTCAATTTCTTTGAGCCTCAGATTCCTTGCTTTTAAAACGGTGCTAATAGGTTCCTCAAAAAGTTAGGTAGAGAAATACCATTTGCCCCAGCTATTCCACTTCTAGTTATATACTGAAAAGAACTGAAAACAGGTACTCAAAAGAGGTGCTTGTACAGGAATGTTTATTGGAGTATTAGTCACACAATGGCCAAAAAGTGGAAACAACCCAAGTGTTTCCATCAATGGATGAAACAGATAAACAAAATGTGGAGGACTGTCCAAACAATTAAATAGTACCCCGCCATAAAAAGGAGTGAAGTACTGATACACCCTACCACATGGATGAACCTTGAAAACGTTATGCTAAGTGAAAGAAGACAGACACAAAAGGCCGCCTACTATACAATTCCATGTATATGACATGTTCGGAATAGATCAATCCAGAGACAGAAAGCAGTTAGTGGTTGCCAGGGGCTGGGGAGCAAGGGATAGGGAATAACTGTTTAATGTGAGTATGGGATTTTCTGGAACTAGATAAAGGTGGTGGTTGTATGGACAAAAAAAAAAAAATGTTGCCTGCCATTTCAGTAAACAAAGGATGTTGCCTGCTATTCTGGTAAAGGAGTGATGCCAGCCATCAAGCCATCAGCCACTGCAGTCACCCCAGTGGTGCACCCTGAGGGGCATTCAGGTTGGAGAAAAACAGGATACTGGCCCTAAATAGTTAACATGCATATCAAAGGAGTAATTTCAATGAGCCCAGACTCTTGCATCTTCCCATATATAGAAACGCACTAAAATCATTAACTTGAGATGTCTGGTTTTGGTCATTAGCAGTAATCTTTTGATGTTCCACTACATGGGTTTTTTTCAGCAACAACTCCTATATATCCTGGCTTCTCCCTTGCCTCTTCAGAACAGTTGCTCAGAGCCATCTGAGAAGCTGTCTTCTGTTCTTCGGAAGGTCCTGGAATAAATCAAAACTCACAACTCTTAGGTTGTGTGGGGTGTTTTGTTTTCTCAGTCGACAGTTGCACGACATTGTGAATGTACTGAATGCCACTGAAATGTTCACTTTCAAATGGTTAGTTTTATGTTATATGAATTTCACTTCGATACAAAAAATGTAATGGGGCTAATGTAAGAAAACCTGACTGAGGATTAAGTGTGACTTCTATGGAGAGATGTTGGAGCAAGTTAAACACCTTATTCTTTGATTCCCTCTACCTTATGCCCTGGGTCACGTGGATCCATGAGAACAGGGGGCTTCATGGTGTGGAGGCTCCACAACGGTCTGTCCTGCAGGCAGGAAAGCCTCAAGGGACCATGAAAACCACCGAAAAAGTGATAAATGCTGGAGAGGGTGTGGAGAAAAGGGAACCTGCACTGTTGGTGGGAATGTAAATTGGTGCAGCCACTATGGAGAACAGTATGGAGGTTCCTTAAAAAACTAAACATAGAGTTGCCAGTGGTCCCACTCAGAAAACTATAATTCAATAAGATACATGCACCCCAGTGTTCATAGCAACACTATTTACAATAGCCAAGACATGGAAGCAACCTAAATGTCCATTGACAGGTGAATGGATAAAGGATGTGGTGCATATATACAATGGAATATACAATGGAATATTATGCAGCCATAAAAAAGAATGAAATAATGCCATTTGCAGCAACGTGGTTGGACCTAGAGATTGTCATACTGAGTGAAGTAAGTCAGACAGAGAAAGCCAAATATCATATGATATCACTTATATGTGGAACCTAAAAAATGATACAAATGAACTTATTATTTACAAAACAGAAACAGACTCACAGACAAAACAAACTTATGGTTATCAAAGGGGAAAGGGGAGGAGGGATAAATTAGGAGTTGCGATTAACAGATACACACTACTATATATAAAATAATGAACAAGGTCCTACTGCATATATACAGGGAATCATATTCAATATCTTTTAATAACCTATAATGGAAAAGAACCTGAAAAAGAATATATATAACTGAATCACTTTGCTGCACACCTGAAACTAGCACAACTATACTTCAGAAAACAAATACAAAAACAAACAAACAAAACACCGAGAATGCTGAATGATAGGATTGGAGTCTTTAAAATTTTTCACACAGGTGCCTCAGAGGAACAACCACAGAACAGGGGCTGTCTCACCACTGAGGCTGGGAGCCTAGTGGCCTGAGCTGCCAGCCCTCGCATTGCCCACGCGTGGGACCCCCAGCTAAGGAAGGCTTTTGCCAAGAGTCAGTTTCCTCATCTGAACAGCGGGGCTCATTGATGTACCTTTAGCATAGGGCTGCTGTCAGAAGTCAGTGAATTAATACATGTGCTGGAAATAGAGTATATGCTCAACAAATGTTAGCAAGGAAATGGTAAGCAATGACCGAGAAACGTTGGGCGTGTGGGCCCTGTTGGGGAGCTGGTGGGATGAGGAAGACAAGGGGATGCTTTGAGCACTTAAAGCAAAAGGGGGCGTTTTGAAGTTGTTTTTGAAGTTGCTTTAAGCAATTTGCAGAACTGCCGGGTGGAAGGGAGTAGGGGAAATTGGGGGACAGAGGACAATGACAAGAGGGGAGAGGAGAAGTCGAGCATCAAAGGGATTATTCTGAAAATTAAGGAAGGAGGAGCTGGCAGTACTGGGAGAGGCTCAGAAGTGGGGATGACACAGAAATTCAGGCGTCTCCACAGGGCATGGGACTGGCTATTCTGTTTTAACAGTGAGAGGGGGACTGGAATTTTGTCCCTTGCAACAGGGCACTGGGAAAGTGCAGCTCTCCAAGCAGAATCAGCTGTGCCAAACGGGCTCCCTCAGAGGAAAACCACTAATGAACTCAACTCAGTAGAGTCCCGCCATGCAGGCGTCCCTGAACTCCTCATCTTGTTTCCACCAGAGTTGAAAGTCTCATCATGAGAGTGAATCTTTCTGCAAACCAGCCTTCAGCAGCAAAAGGGAGGGCTGCATGGAGCAGAATTTAATGGGAATTAGAACATTTTTTGGTTTTCTATGGTGCCCTGACATTAGCCATGGCCCTCATCGTCCTGCTTCCCTCACTGTAACTGGAGGCCTCTTGCCCTGGCCCACCTGTCAGTGATGTGTCAGTGTGAGAATCCAGGGGTGCCCCAAAGGAAGCACTGGCCTGCAATACAGCGTGGTCAGCCTGTGTCCCCAAAGCCCACTTCCCCCCCAGTCGTAGGGCAGGGCACCCAGTGAACCGGCGCTCCAGAGAAAACAGGTCACCAATCCCCCAAAGTATGCGACGTTTGGGTTTTGTTGGAAAGCATTGTCTTCAGCCTTTCTTCAGCCTTTCATGTGTCAACTGAAAAAAACAAAACAAAACACACAACCTAAAAGTTGAGAGTTGTGGTTTATTCGGGGCGCTTACTGAGAACTATAGCCCCTGACACAGCCTCTCAGATGGCTCTGAGGAACCGTTCTGAAGAAGTAAGGGAGGAGCCAGGATATATAAGAGTTTTTATATCTTTGGAAAAAACAAGTAGTCGAACATCAAAAGATTACAGCTAATCACAAACAGACATCCAAGTTAATAATTTTGGTGCTTTTCTATGTATGGGAAGATGTAAGAGTCTGGGCTCATCAAAATTATTCCTTTGATATGCATGTTAAGTATCTAGGGCCAGTATCCTGTTTTTTCTCCAACCTGAATGCCCCTCAGGGTGCACCATGGGGTGACTGCAGTGGCTGATGGCTTGATGGCTGGCAATAGTCGTTGTTTACTGAAATGGCAGGCAACATTTTTTTTTTTTTGTCTACACATGGATAAAAAGATAAGAGATAGAGATAACAAGTGTATCAATGCAATACATGTGCACACCTTAAACTTAAACAATGTTATATGTCAATTATATCTCAATAAAGCCAGAAAAAAGATATAGATATAGGAACACAATACAGTTAACTGTTAACAGTATATAGATACTGAGAGCCTATGAAAGACTGAATGTAAAAAAGGGGAGGTGTCTGCTACTAGGAATAATTTGAAATCACAGTTCCACATGATTCTTTTATGCCCATTGTATATCTCCCCTCCCGCCACCCTGCCACCCCTTGCCACCCCCCCTTCCCTCCCCAGTCCTACCCCATCCCTCTAACATTGACACAGGGAAAGTACTTTGCCTGGGATGGCAGGAAACTCACAGTTAAATGTACTAAGCAATTAAGTGGATTCAGTGATTTGGAGTCATAACTGATTTCAGGTGCATCTTAATTTTTTCAAAGTAAGTAATACATGTTCATTGTAGAAATTCAAAAAACACAAGTAAGCAAGAGAAAAATTTTTTAAACATTTAAGCACCCTGATCTTGCCATTCGGGAATTATTACCATTAAAATTTTAAATTCTAATTTACATTGCTTTAATAATACTCTCATGCATGTACATGTACTTTCACGCTTATGGGGGACCGACTGAGAAGGATGAGCTTGGGGGCCCCCGTGAGCTCATCTGGGCGTGGAGAGAGCTATGAGGTTGGTGCTAGATGCATGGGGGCATGGGGTCAGCCAGCATGTAGAAAATGAGGCCGGCGTGACTGCTGGCATGGCCACTGGTCCCCAGCCTGCCCAGAACCACAGCTCAGCCCTGTGGAACAGCCCCTGTTCATCTTCCTCCTTCTTTGCAGAATGCATCTGAGCCACCCTGCACAGGACCAAGGCAAGTGTGTGCAGCAGAGTGACGCATGCATCTGTGGCAGACCTCTCTGAGGCACCAGCTGCAAGAGTGAGGGCTGGGACTGTCCTCGTGCCCCTCTGCACATGATGGAAACCAAGAGGCCAGAGAGAGAATTTTAGGGCTCGTGGTCCTACTAGGTGGGAAACGCCCCTAAGCCCGCTCAGAGAGAACTGGGGGAGACTGAGGAGGAAGGTGCTACCATTATGCAAATGAGGTCACCAGCCAGGGGAATCTGAGTAATTATGATTAACGTGACTTCATTTTTTCCAAAGACCGGTGAAGCCTGCGAAAATTAGTGTATATGTATTATATATATATATATATGTGTGTGTGTGTGTGTGTGTGTGTGTGTGTTTATTTATATAGTATATAAATATAAAGTATATTTTAAATATGAAATTGGATCATACCATGGTTTGATTGGTGAACGGTTTTCTTTGTCTAACAAGACCTCGTATTTTTTTCATGTAGATAAAGAGATAACTATAACAATGGTTTTCAAATGCTAGAGAACAGTGAAGGTGCTTCAGGGCCACACAGAAGGGAGAGTAGATTTTGCAGGTGGAAGAGAAGATATGAGTTCCCACCCTCGGTTCACCCAGAATAGTCTACTTTTCTCAGTTCTGTATACTAGGATCCTATGAAAGGCTGAATATTAAAAGGAGGAGGTGTCCACTACCAGAAATAACTTGGAACCACAGTTCAACATGACTTTGCCGTACGGCACTTCGTTGCGTGGATAAATGATAATGTATTAACCAAAGCTCTCTTTTTGGACAGTTAGGTTGCATGTAAGTTAGGAGTTGTGTTCAGATGCAAATATCACATGCCTGAGACACCACAACTTAAACAAATTAGGATTTTTTTCCTCATGTAACGACAAATCTGGAAGGAGGAAGTGCTGACATCAGGTTAGTGGGTAATGGGTCCCCAAAATCCCATCAGAGTTCCAGGCAAGATAAAAGGGGGGGAGGGGGACAGAAGTCATAGGTCAGAAGGGGGCTGGCAACTGAGTTGACTCCCCTCATAAAGAGCTTTCCTGGAGATGCCTCTGAATGATGTCTGCTTACATTTCATCGTCCACCTCTATTTGCAAAGAGTCCAAAAAACATTTTTAGCTAAGCACCACACTCCTCCCCCCAAAACTGGGGTTCTGTTACTAAGGAAGAAGACGAGAACAACAACTGAACCGTTGTCTGAAAATCCTTTTTTGCTATATCCTTGAAGCTACATCACAACCTAAATTTTAACAAGATCAAGTCACAGAAATGAAATTGTTCCCTTAAAGAACAATTCTGTGGATTGTTCTAAAACTTCCCAGTGAAGGTATTGGTAACAAAAGTAACAAAGATATTGGTATAATTTCTTTCTATTTTGAATCTTTGTTACTTTAATAAGCAAAATTTCTTCATGATTGTTTTTCCTAATTGCAAAAAATGTTTTTCAACAACGGAAGCATCTTGTTTCCATTCTTATCAATGTGACCTGAATGCTCTGGAGCAGTGCTTCTTACATTTTAACGTGTGTACAAATTACCCGGGATCTTATTAAAATTGCAGGTTCTTATGAGACAGGATTGGGGTCAGCTGAGAATCTGCATCACTAAGAAGCTCTCAGATGATGCAGTGTTGTTGGTCCACAGAATTCACTTTGAGTAGTGAGTTCCTAGTCGCCCCAGGATTGCAATTTCATCATAAGACAGAATACATCTGTATTCTTGAGTAAGAACAGCTCCCTTCCCTTAGCAGAGAAGGGTCAGGACCAAACATCTCCAGTGGGGATTTGGTCCCCAAGTCAAATCTACACCCATACACTGCTGCAGAGGGAATAACTCAGTTCTGCTCAATTCAACAGGAGGTTTCTGAGTGAGCTGGGAGGTCCTGGGAAAAGTGAGGGCTGCCTTAAACAGGTTAAAGTCTGAGTGGGCTGGGGGCTGGGGGCAGGGTGGGAGGGGGCAGGGCGGATAAGACACTCAATCACCTCTGCAGTTCTTGTCCAAACAAACAGAGACCCAGAGACTGGAACAGCCCAGAGCAGAAACCCTGCGAGCCGCTGGTGGGCACCTGGGGATAGTGGCACGACATTACGGCAGGATCGGCTGTTAAAATACGAATTTGAGCCTGGTTCCCTTCTTCCCCACCCACACCCATTTCCAGCTGGTAGCCAAGCTTCACGCTTCCTGGCTTCGGGGATATGGGCCAGCTGAAAAGATTCTTCCCTGCTTTTGTAAAAGCTAAACCCCTGGATGAGATGATGCCAAGGGTCTGGAGGATGAGAGGAGGGAGAAAAAGCAGAAGGAATCCAGAGCAGCGGGGCCGTGCAAGCAGGAGCTGAGGGGTCTGGGGAGGCGATGACACATCAGAGGTCCTGGGGGGGGGCGGTCAGAGGGGTGGCCCCAGGCACCCTTACCCAGATCCCTGTCCCTGTGGATGCAGCTGAACCGCAGGGTCTGAAGGACCCAGTGCCAAAGCAGTGAGGGTTGGGTGGGGTGGGTGAAGGGGGATGGGAAGGGAGCTTCTGGGGCCTTACCTCTGTCTATACTCCTTATCCTGAAGCCTACTTTGCTGGATCCTAAGATAGCCACACGAGCTTTCTATGTATGCTTTGAGTTTGCATAGTACTTAGGTACCCTTTTCATGAATGAGAAACCAGAATATGGGTGAGAAACATTCCCTAGATTACAGGTTGAGGTCACAAGAGTGCAGTTCCCATGGTTACTGGATAACCTGCATTTCCAGCCAGGTGACCAATGCGGGACCTTTCAACCTGGGAAGAGTGTGTGTGTGTGTGTGTGTGTGTGTGTGTGTGTGTGTGTGTCCCCTGCCAGGTGGGCTTAGCCCTCACAATGCCTGTTTCCCTAACAGGACCTGAAAACAGTGAAGCCCCATCCCAGGGACATGACCATGCTTTAGTGGCCCTTATGCCACACCGACGAATATCACAGCACCACCTGCAGAGACAAGAGACCCAGGATCCCAGGAAACACAGCCGAGAGACAGCTTCCACGTCTCAAGCTCAGGAGTTCTTGGCCCTGGCACCTTACAAGCCTCCACCTGAGAAGATTTTTGAAATGCTCATGCCCAGGCCCCATTCCCAGGTGATTCTATTCCGTTGATCTGAGGTGGGGCTAGGCATCTGAATTTTCTTTTAGGTGATTTCAATTTGAATCAATATTTTTATAGGCTACCTAGGTTCATCTAGAGGGCAATCAGACCCCTTTGCAGGCTGCAAATATTCCAGAAGGGAACCAGGTAGAAAGCCACCAGTTTTATACAGCCAGGTACATGTTATTCTGTGCTGTTACCCATGACACCAGGGCTGGCTGGCTTGAAGGACAACTCTGCCGACATGGAATGTGACCAGGCAGTGCCAGGACCATCCCGGCCGGCTTGGGAACAGCATCTGACATTGAGGCTCCCCATGGGAGAGGATCACAGCTACAACACATGGAACAGGAGCCCTGCTTGCCCCGCAGCAAATAATCAGGGCGGAACAACAGCATTACTTGATATCTATCTCCAAGGTCAATGTGAATGAATAGATCTCTTTGCTTGGTTTCTTCCCTCGAAGCAAATGTTTCAGTGGTCTCCATTTCCCCCTCGATTCAGAGTACATTGTCCAGCACATTTGAGTCACTCTAAACAAGCTTGTATGTGGGTATCATGGAAATAAAACCACTTCCATGAGACAGCAATTCTTGTTCAACCCCCCTTACGAGAGCTTACTAAACTGGCAGAGAAAATAGCAGCGATTTTCAAAGTATGAAAAACTACCCATTATTCATTAGAGGGAAGCTGGTGGGAGTCAGGAGCTTTGGGCTTCAGGCAGAACTAGAGTTTGAGGCTCATTTTCTAAATGGAAAATGCTCTTCTTTGCTGCTCACAGCAACTAGTTCCCGGTATAAAGCCCAAACCAGACCTTTTGAAAATGATACTGTTCTAGGACTAAGGGGTTGGGAGAGACAGAGGTTTTCAAAGGATGAGAACTTTCTTCCGTCCTCTTGGCCAGACTGAATCCCATCCACTTATTCAGTCCAGGGATTCCTGCATTCATTGTCCACAGGTGCGAACTTGCCAGACGTCATGAATTCACCCCAAAGCTCCTGCTTGCAGGCACCGGGTCCCACCTGTTCTCCCATCTTTGCAGTATCTGTCCCAGCCCTTCCTTCCCAGCCATCCTTCTCTGCCACCAGCCTCTCGGCTCCTGCAGAACAAGAGGTAGGTGTGTGAGGGGAGTTGCACGCCTCACGGGGGTGCACCATTCCCCCATCCATTTCCTGCAGAAGTGTCAACACAAACATGCTTGCGATGGGAGGCTGGAGAAAGGGGGAGGGTCAGAGGATTGTGCGGGGATCTTGTGGCTGCTGAAGCCCAGAACAGAATTCCCCTCTGCTGCTCAGAAACAGCAGTCAGAGGCCACAGCTGCCGCCTCCTGAACTTTTGACCACTTGATAAGAGCAGTTGAAGATGTTTAAACAACACTCCTTCACCAATCTTCCCTTCAGTGAACAGTCAGGATACATCTTCTAAGTTTAACAGCTCAACTGCCAGCATGGACATTGTAAAGGCAAGAGGGGGCGGGGGCAGAACCTGAGTTCTCCTTCACTCTGAGACAGGGGTGGCTTGATAAAACAGAAAGCCTTGAGAGAGAACGGACGGAGTACTCACTAAGTGCCAGTGGTATCAAGGCTATGATACATTGAATGGCCTTGGAGATTACATCCACTAACAAAGACAATGAGAGTTTGTCCTCGCCTACACAGAAATTCTACTAGTCAGATATCCATGTCCCACTTGGGACTCAGTTTTTCAGAGAGTAATTTTATTCTCCAGCATCCTTTCCCTGTATTTACTGTGTGTGTCCAGGTGGGAAGTTGGGAAGTGTGATTCCTCACCTGTTGCACTGTTTTCTGTAGCTGGAATTTACAATGTGGAATTTGAAGAACAAAAAAGTTGCAGTGGCTCCTTTGTAAGGCTAGTACTCAGCGGCAGATCTTTCTGAATAAAAGAGGACTTGATGTCACAAGTCTGGAGATAAAATGACTCTAAGTGACCCAGCTTTGCCATCCATGGCTGCTAGGTGGATGCCTTGGGGATGAAGCACTGAAAAGGCATGAGCAGACCTGGATTCTGATCTGTGTCCCAAAGTACGTGTGAAGTGTGTTGCGTACGTGTGTGTGCGTGTACGTGTGAACCTGCATGCACTCATGTTCACTTTCCAGGTGACAGTACCTGACCCACGCACCTCACAGGATTGTTTGGTAGATCAAATAAGAAATGAGTAGATTCGGGTCCTCCAGAAAAATAGAACCAAGATGATATAGAGATAGAGATGGAGATGGAGAGAGAGATTTATTATAAGGAATTGACTCCTGTGATTATAGAGGCTGACAAGTCCCAAGACCTGCAGGCTGAGTTGGCAAGCTGGAGACCCAAGAATACCCATGGTGTAGCTCTAGTGTAAGTCCAAAGGCCTGAGAACCAGGAGAGCCAGTGGTGAAGTTCCAGCCTAAAGGCCGGTAGGGTCAATACCCAGGAAGAGTTGATGTTTCAGTTCAAGTCCAAAGGCAGGACAGAGCTGATGTTCCAGCTCAAGCAGTCGGGCAGGAGGAGTTCTCTCTTACTCAGAGCAGGATCAGCTTCTTTGCTCTATTCAGGCCTTCAACTGATCGGATGAGGCCCATTCCTACCGGCGAGGGCAATCTTCTTGCCCAATCTACCGATTTAAATGTTGATTTCATGCAAAAACTCCCTCTCAGAAACACTCAGAATAGTGTTTGACCAAATGTCTGGGTACCCTGTGGGCCAGTCAGGTTGATGCATAAAATGAACCATCACAATGGAGTAAAAGGCAGCATGAGTACTGAAAGAATGCCCGTTTCTGGAGCCCAACAGCCCAAGGCCAAGCTCTAGCTTTGTTACTTGCTGGCTGTGTGATTTGTAGGTTACTCGAGTCTCTCCGGGGTTGCCTCCAATGCCTCTCTGGGAAGTTGGGGGTAACGAAAGAGTCAGCATATGTACGTACATGACACATAGCAGGCACCAACGCATTAGTTGTTTTGGATGCAAAAAGGTACTTTTTAAAGGTTCGATTTGTCTTTTACGTTTAATGTTTATTATTATTTTAGGCAAAAGAGACTGTTGGACATAGAACATATAGGAGGAAAAAGAGACGCATTAATATCAAGAAAGAAGAATAACACAGGCCTTGTCAGCATATCTTCACTGTTAAATTAGTAGGCCAGGATCTGGGGGTTTCAGGGAGACATCAGACCTACTGGACTGTGGGGCTCCTCTCCCTGAAGGGAAAATTCTTTATTCCCCCAGGAGGCTTGTGGGCTCATATTTACCATGGAGCCTAATGTTAGGATGGCTGTGGTCTTTGCAGAGTATGTACATGTTTTACATGATATATGTAAGTATTGGATGACAGGGAAACCTAATACATTTGGGACCTGATACCATCATCCTCCATAAAAGCAAAATATTTTCCCATCCAGAAACCAAGCTGGAAAACCTCTCTCACAGTTGGTCTGGAGTTTAAAATCACAGTAATGGCTGCAAAGATGGCCTGTTGGTACAGATAAGACCGGAGCCAACCTGACACCTCATTGCAGGATTGGTCCCTCTTCCAAAGTCCTGTTAAGCATGTGGGTGGTGTTAACAGCATCCTTCTGGCAGCTAAAATGGACCAAGAGAACGGCCTAATGGTTAGAGAAAACCTAGATGGTACAGCAAGAAATGCAGTGGCTGGAGCGGCCAGATGAGACTGCTGGGGGCCAGCAGGACGGCTCTCACAGAGTGTGAGATGTTTGGGGTTTGGCAAACCCTAAGAAGCTGGCTGCCAAGCTCCACCACCCCTTGTCCCCCTGGTGTATTTCAAAGGAAATGAAATCCACATGTTTCTGATTTTTGACACTTAAAGCTCATCCAAAGGTGGTTTTGCAAGAGTGGTTTGGACACGAGAAGCCTAGAGAAACTTTAATTATTATTGTTTTTTTCATTTTGAAATGCAGACCTGTATGCTTACATAATAAATGCCATGCCTACAAAATTGGAGCCCAGTTCTGCCTTACCAAAACTTTTTGTCCTGGGCCCACCAGAAACAGATAATTGGAGTCAACTAGAGAAGACAAACAGTGCCTTTAATATCCAATCTAGAAATCCACCTTGAAAATGGCACTCTCAATGACCCCTTTTGATTGGGCTGCACTAGAACTGCCGAAGCTAAGAGTTCAAACATACAGGCACAGTGTGGATTGAGTCTATAGATTCAATTATTTCCTCAGACTCTGGCCAAGGGGACAAAAACATAAATTCAAGATGGCGTCCATCATACGTCCTGGGAATCCAGGTCCAAGGATGTGGGGCATGAGGCCTCAGGGACAAGGAACCATCGCAAAGGTGTTCTGTGGAATGTTCTGAAATGTCCTGCCATGTCCCTGAATGTAACCTAGACAAGCAGCGACCCAAATTCTACACTTAGAAAGAATTAGTGTTTCTGGACATGACATGTGACCTCTCCAAGTTCAGTCACCTGAAAACTACTGGCCAGAGAGATCCAGGACCAAAGGGTCCTCCTCTTCTGAACCCGGGATTAACATTTTCGGTTTCTCCCATCTCTGCTTCTAGCCACTGCATGAGGCTTTTCCTGAAGATTCATCTCAGAGGCAGCCTCCTCCACTGCTCTGAGCTCTCCTGACAGAAGTCATGGCTTTGTTCTCTCCAGCTGTTCCCACCTCTTTCCCCAGCCATGGGCCGTCCACTGCTTGGTTGGCCGTTCACATGTTGGGCTCTGCCATTGGAACCCCCCAGCCCCTAGCTCGGGGTCTGGTACAGGTAAGTGTGCCTTAAATCTGTGATGGATGAGGTGGTGAACGCTGAGATGAAGAACAGCTTAGCCCTCCCCCGGGTCCTCTCTCTGCTCCTGCTGTTGGATTTCTCTGGACATGCGGGGTACGCTTCTTGCTCCCTCTTGCCCAAGAGCCTTCACGTGTGCTCCCCTCCCCCCATTTTTTTATCCAAGTAACCTTGCTTCGCAGGTCAGATCAGATGTCCCTTTCTCAGGGACCCTTTTTCTTTCCAGCCCAGGTTGGGGTGCCTCCCCCAGGTATGTGCCTCCTCCCCACCTCTGCACACTCGATAGATATTCATAGTTAACTAATCAAGTACAAGGTCATCCGCGCTGCCTCCCTTCCCACCAGACTGCTGGCTCCCAGAGGCCAGGAACCAGGTCTGTCTCCCTCACCGTCTCCCCAGCACCTCGCCCTGAGACATCGGTGCTTGTTCACTGACCAACTTCTCAGCCTAGAGCTGCATCCAGCCTTTGCCACCAAGACAGCTCATGTCTATGAACTGTAAACACTAAGAACAATGAGAGGGTTTTCAGATGCTTTGAAACCAGTACCCACTTGAATTCATTTGCAAGAGCTGCCATAACAACATACCGCAGATGGATGGCTTAGAACAGCAGAAATGGATTGGCTCACAGTTCTGGAGGCCGGAAGTCCAAGATCAAGGTGTCCCCAGGGTTGGTTCCTTCTGAGGACCACAGGAAGGTGCTGCCCCAGGCCTCTCCCTTAGCTTCTGGTGGTTTGCCGGCCATCTTTGGCACCCCTTGCTTGTAGAAGATCACCCCAATCTCTGCCTCTATCATCACATGGCATTCTCCCAGTGTGCACGTCTGTCTCTGTCCCAATTTCCCCTTTTTATAAGGACACCAGTCATATTGGATGTGGGTCCACCCAGATGACCTCATCTTAAGCTGGTCATCTACAAAGACCCTAATTTCCCAGTAAGGTCACTTTCACAGGTACAAGGGTTAGGACTTCAACATCTTTTGGGGGAACACAATTCAACTTATAACATAACTCTTTGGGTAGAGAAATAAAAGGCAGCTTAAAACTGACATTGAAGTACGGTAACTATTTATTTATAGTCCAAACTGGGATTGTTTTATAAGAATGAAAGGGGGGCACCATTAATAATTTTGCAGGGACAACAGGCATAAACCAGGACTGTCCTAGGCACGCAGTCTGAGACTTACGGCCACCGTCTGTGGCGAGGCTCATTATCCAGCCTTTCCCAGGCAAGGATGCATTGTACCTTTCCTTCAAATCCCTCTTTGTTTGTGTTTCCAGCAAGTCCAGTCTGTTTTACACACAGACACAGCAATACTGAGGGATTAGCTGTATTCCAGCTGTAGTTAATTCACTGTTTCCAGTTACCAAATGCAAGCCCAATCTCAGCAATTAATTTGGCCAGATTAAATCAGGCCCTCTTACACCTGTTCCCCTGTTTAATTAGGCTCTAATCTTCCCGGGGGGATTGGAGGCACCGGGCACAACGACCTAAGCCTTAGATTAGGAGGGCAGCGTCAGACACCCCGCCGTCACCATAATGGGACACCCCTGAAACAGCTCCAGCCCTTCAGTCCAGAAATTCGCCTTGACAACTGTGATCCCCCCAGCATGGCCAGGGAAACGATCCCTTCCTCTGTTACAGACTTCCTTTCATATCCTCCCAAGGGAAGGAAATGCCCCCAGTGGTGCTTCTCTCTGAGGTAATTGCTGGACAGGAGTCAGCCAGTTAAAGCTGCCCATTTAATTAACAGAGTCTGTTATGAGTTATCAGGATAATGAGGTGGGGAACAAAGACATCGAATTTTTTTTTCCCTCCCTGATATTTTGGCCTTTTTTCTTCCTTTTGGAAGATGACCCAACGTTAATGAGAAACGAGTCACTTATTGTTGGGGTGCAAATAGAGAGATAAATGACATCAGTAATTAAGTCTCAATCCCTCTTTGGTATACAGAGCCATTTGTCAGGCAATATTATTCAATTAATTAATTCTATTAGGGCTACCACCCTTCCCCAAATCCAGCCATTCAACCATCAGCAAGGATAATTTGTATGGTACAAAAATAGAATGGTTAATAAATGCACAGTGAACCCCCAAAGAAAGTATTTTAGCCACCACAGGAAACCTAGCTAGACGCATTTGATTTGAGAACATGTAAAGTGCTCACAGCCAGCCATGTACTTCTTTCCATCAAGGATTGGACAAACATTCTGGCTATTTCTGAGTTCGAATGCCCAGAAGGAAAAAGGGGGACACCGGATTGGTCCAGCTCATCTTCTTGCACCATATCAGTAGTCATTGTCAAGGCCTCTGGTCAGCCGCCCATCTGTGGCTAGAGAGGGAACAAGATGACATGAAATGTAACTATTAAGGGCCAATTCTAAGGACAATATGACGGGAGGGAACACTTCCAGAACAGGAGCTCCCAAACTGTGTGGTCAGTTTGTCTGCTTTCTGTCTTCTCTCTGCCCATCCATCTCTCACTGCTCACAAGTTAATTTTGTCTCCGTTGACGCTCGTGTTAATAAAAAACAAGCCCACATTCTCTTTGATTCCCTTCTCTTTCCCCTCTCCTTTTCAACTCTTGCCAACTTGTCTCGGCATTCTTTATCTCCCTCCTAGTGAGAAATTTGACTTCAGAAAAAGATAAATTAACAGTCCAGAACCACGTTTAAGGCAAATCTAACGAAAGGAATTAGTCTCATGACATTCTAAAGAGAAAGGCCAGCCACTCCGTCATAATCTTGACAAATCCCCATTTACCTCTTCATCCGCCTCCAAATCAACCTTTCCTTCCACCACCAATATTAGCATAAAGAAAATACTATCCCTGTTTCATTTATTGCCTTATTCTGTTTTGATTGGTTTCTAATTCTACAGGTACATCGCGATCTGCCCTATTTCATTGTGATGCAGCAATATTTCAGCTGGATTCAGGATTAAATACGTTGGCATGGGAATATATCTATCACTCCCAGGAAGACAGCTCATATTCCAAGCAGCTGACTTCCAAAGTCCAGAACATAATCTGCAAGTTGGGTAGCTGCCTACACAGTCCTAGCCCCTTTCTGATCTCTTGGCTAATCAAGTAATCTTTTGTTCCCTAAGCCCATTCTCTGGGAAGGAGTGTGAAATCAATATTGAAGACCACCAAAGCTCGAAAGCCAGGGTGTGAAGGGAAAGACCCGGGGCCATGGTTTTCAAACTTGAGCCGGCATCAGAATCACTTGGAAGGCTTATCAGAACAGATTGCTGAAGATCTGGGGTGGGATCCAAGAAGTGGAATTTTTAACCTCCCTCATGTGGAAATGTGCCTTCAGAAAAAGACCGTCTCATCCAGGGGTCAGAAGTACTGTATTAGATCATACAGGTACAGGGAGGTAACTAGATTTTCAGAATCCCGAGTGTCCAGCCAACAACCTGGCTGATGCAAAGGCCACGCTTCCCTGGAATGGATCACGACAGAAGCAAAGAAGCCCTCCCTGACTGGGTCTCCTCCACTTTTACTTGTAGACAGAGACCATGCCTAGAGTGAGATCAACAATTTCCTTCTAATAGGCCAGCATCACTTGCAGTTGTATAATTAGATCTAGTAATAGTGCAGAAGTCTCCCAGGGTAGTGGGATTTCTGAATGTTTCTGCTCTGTTTGGTTTTGTTCTCTGCCTCTCCTCGATGTCACACATACTCACAGCTGTTCAACAGGCTTGACAAGGCTTGGGGATCTTCTCCTACTGTTCTTCGTGGAAGACTCAGGCACTCATGAACCTGTTAGAGCTGGATGGGGACCTGACAATTCTTATTTTACATGCCATGATTCCAATGGCCATCTGGTCCAGGGTTTCCCAGATTTCTCTTTGAACCCCATTCACAGACATAGAGAACCCAACCAATCCCTTAGCAATTCGTCTTCTGTCTTCATTCTAGTGTAGCCTAGCATCTTACTGTACCCTGGGTTCCCTACAGAAAGCAGAGCTTTTGTAAAGGAAGGTTATTTTGGAGAGTGATCCCAGCAGACAGGAGTCAAGGGCAGGAGGGAGTGAAGGGGGGGAAGGGGGGAGATAAGGTGGTCATGTGATCTATCACATCTCTGGCGAGGACCCTCTGAGAAGCTGTGTAGAATGCACATCAGAATTTTCAGCCTGATGGAAGAAAAAGAGAAGCATTAACCCATAGACTCCTATTCCCTTTCGGAGCATTGTCACATGAAGTGCTGACACCCTCACAACTTCCAGGTTGCACACACATGTGTATCAGGATACCGTCCCAGAGAAGGCCAGGGCTGAAAGGGAAACACAGGGTGCAGCTGAAACAAGGCACAGACTGGTTACACCTGCACAAAGCTGGTTCCCCAGCAACAGGTGGCATCAAAGGTGGGCCAGAAGGTGAGAGACACGCACAGAAGATGTCCAAGATGGTGTACTATCGAAAAGAAGAAACTAGGAGTAAACAAAAAATGTTTATATTTTATCCACATACATTATAAATCTCCTATTAGTATAATCTTTAATATTCAGCATATTTAAACATTTAATTAAGTGTGAGGATTAACACTGGATTTCAGGAGTGTGTCTAAAACCCAGAAACCTTCCAGCGTGCCTACATGCCCTATTTCTAGCGCAAACTTGTACCATTTCTGCACCCAGTGTCACTAGGAAACACTGACTAAACAGTACGTTTTATGATCACCACCATCGAGGCCATCAGATACAAGGAGGAAGTCAATAAAAGAGTTACTTTGTGTTAGCTGTTTGGCACTAACATTAACATATAGGTTTGGAGCATCAAAACTTGCTTTCATGACCTCATGTCTGAAATTCTTATATTTTGTGCTTAAAAAATCAACTAGTTGCTATTTATAATCACTTCTGTATGGTAGTTTGTTCTTGATTAAGTGAAAACCAAATTTAGACATAATTGTCACTGTCTTTTCTTTCTGTAACACTGTTGCTGAGGTCCAGGGGCCTCTTCAGAGGGACAGATTTTGACGCAAAAAAAGACCATCTTTAGATAAAGTGAACATTATCGTCAGGCAATTTACTGAATTATTAACATGAATCTCAGCATCTGTGTTGCTAATGCTTCTAGTCTTTAACAAAGGATCCATTCAGGATATGGACCAAAGAACACATGGCGAAGAATAAAGGCCATTGGAAACCGTATCAATACCTCCGTTAGAAGCCTTGGGGTGGGAGCGGGGGATTCAGCCCCCCGTGAAATCGGCCGAGGCCACTCCGGAGCATGCTCAGTCGAGCCCCCCTCCCTGCCGCGCATGTGTACCTGATACCCACCCGCGGGCTCTGAGATCGTTCTGAGATGAAAAATAGAAGTATTTACATACTTTCTAAAAACTTCCTCTCACTGAAATTTTCAAAAATATACAAAGTATTAGAATAATGGGCCCTCAAATACCTCACCCACCTCGATTATGGGCAACCTTAAATACGTTTTCTTTTTAAAAAAATTTTAACAGGCATCATTTTTGCTTCTAAAGACAGGAAACCCGGGAAGATTTTCATGACCCCCTGAGGGTTTGTGACCTGCTGGTTCTTTGGTTCACTGACCTCGTTCAATCCTCTCTTTATACAAGGGAACGCTCTACGTCTCCCATTCTCTCTGGCTATCTCTCGTGCTTGCAGCCAATTAAGTGGACTCTGTCTATGATTTCAGCAATGGTGACATATAATCCCAGTGTTAAAGCATGGAATTTTCCAATGCAAGAAGCAGCAGAAAACGAAGAGAGGAAACGTTGCCATGAGCAAAGGCTTCTCAACACAGTATCTCCAACTGCGCTACAAGCAATCCAGCTTTTGGATGAAGAGTGAGGAAAAAAAAAAAAAAATCTGACAATGGAGTGATTGTTCTCCCTCCACAAGCAATCCTACTATTTCTAACCCCTCCATGAGCTGTGCTGGCAAAGGCAGACATCGCTTAGGTCTTCCTCAAGTGGCCGGTAACCCCAAAGGCAAAGGGGAAGGGACCCATTGTTTCCAGGAAACCAAAATCCCACGGCAGGATCGGAGCCACCACGACCTTTCCTCTCCAAACAAAGAGGGGGGATGAGCAAGGCAGCTACTTACCTGTCTCATTTGTTCAAAGAACCCAAAGCCAGCAGCATGGATCCGTTTCTTGCTTTTTGTCCAACCACTTGCCTACTACTAGAAAAACAACCGAGGTCTGCCAAGAATCTGCAATCTTCTGAATCTCAAAATAATGACTAGCCTATCCAGTGTTTCCATCCAAGGAATTGTTGGTTCCTATACAAGAAAACCCTTTGGGGTGAGAGTCAGGAGTCCAAGAAGGCATGTGGTTATTTTTTGCCACACTCTGGAAAGAAAGGGAAATCTATTTTTGACATCAGCTTTCAGATTTCAAATAACATCAGCCTGTAAAGCATACCTAATTTAAATGTTGATTCCAAATTTTACTTTAAGGTGTTTTGGTCTCCTCTAAGCTATTGCTTCAAGCACACACACACACTCTCACACTTACATTCTCTTTTCTTGGCATATCTGAGCAAAAGTTTTAGAATAGGATAAGGAATTAACACCCCCATTTCTATCTGACAACTTTCATCTTTAAAAAAATAACAATAAACAGGAGTGATCAAGTGGAGAGTTTGATTGCTTCATTCAGACTACAACGCTTCCAAGTCTGGTCATGGCATTTGATGCAATGAGTCGTTAAAGACTATGTTTATGAGCTATGATGGGAAAATGAGATGCAGAGGGCTAAGAGGGGAGCAAAGGACTCATACAGTAGTTTTGGAATATTCGAGCAGGTGTGTGAGTCATTACATGTCAACCCTGAACTGAAGGCAGAGATCAAACATGAAGTTCACTGAGGGTTTGTGAAAACTAATAAGGATTGTAATATCGCTGACAACCTAATCACCCCATTTGTATATGGACATGAAAATGACTTCTCCATGTGAGGGCCCCTTGCTGGAAGGGAAAGCCAAGAATATATGTTTCATTGTTTTATAAAGAAAAAAAAAAAAAATATATATATATATATTTCCAATAATCATGAAAGCATTTGCAATCCAGAGTTCAGCTAGCTTTTTAATTGAGAAACAGAAAGCTACACCAAAATGATTCCTAACATGAAAGAATGGAGTTGTTTTTGCCATTAACTCATTTCAAAGGCAAAGAAAATTACTTTTCTTCAGAGATGTTGGTTTGTATTGTTTATCCAAAGTAAAATAAAATTACAAAATGAAAGCAGCTTTCCCTGCCCTCCTCATCTCTGCTTTACCAGCCACCCACCTTCTCTTAACCTCTGGAGACTGTGGTGGATGCTCTCTTAGGCTACCACCTTATCTTCCTCCAGCCATTTGTGAACAGGTCTTCTCACCCCTGGCAGCCACCTTGACCTATCATTGTAGCCCCCTACAGGGCTTTAAGTAGGAACTTAATCAGTGTTGTTGAGTGACTGAATGGAATGGATTTAGTAACTCTAAGATTTAAGTCATGTTTGTCAAATTAACCTCTTTCTATGAAAATAGGAGAGATGGAAGTGAAAGAAAATAAAAGCCACAGTTGTAGGTTTAGTATCAAACTTAGACATGGAAATAGTAATGCAAATATTAAGCTAAAAGGAAACAGAATTAGAACCCCTATTGGGTTCTATCGGGCGAGCAGCCTTGCCAGTGTGCCTGGGAATGCTCGCTCTAGGACTGAAATTCCCATATCCCAGGAGACCAGTCAGTCCCAGGCAAACCTCGAAACAGTTGATCACCCTGCAGGCTATCAATGACTCTCAGAGACCAAAATTCAAATGTTGACTTAGTTGGAACTCAGCAAGATCTCAGAGAGCTCATTACAAATGCACGTTACACCCTACCCACACCCCACCGTGAGTCTCCATCTCAACAGCACCCCCCCCCCCGTTTATTTCCTTCGTTGCACTTTAAAAATGTGATTATTTTTCTGCTTATTCATTTATTGTCTGCTCTCCCTATTTAATGTGAGCTCCTTGTGGTCAAGGGAGTCATCTAGCCTGTCTTCCACTGTAGCCCTAGAACATTTCCTGGCAGAGGACATTCAAGAAATGTGTCTTACATGGAAACAACCTAAATGTCCATCAACAGATGAACGGATAAAGAAGATGTGGTATATATATATATATATATATATATATATATATATATATATATACACACATACACAGTGGAATATTACTCAGCCATAAAAAGAATGAAATAATGTCATTTGCAGCAATATGAATGGACCTAGACATTATCTTACTAAGTCAGTCAGAAAGAGAAAGATAAATATCATATGATCTCACTTATATGTGGAATCTAAAATATGACACAAATGAACTTATCTACAAAACAGAAACAATCTCACAGACATGGAGAATAAACTTGTGGTTGCCAAGGGGGAGGGAGGGTGGGGGAGGGATGGATTGGGAGTTTGGGATTAGCAGATGCAAACTATTATATACGGAATGGATAAACAACAAGGTCCTACTGTATAGCACAGGGAACTATGTTCAATATCCTGTGATAAACCATAATGGAAAAGAATATGAAAAAGAATGTATATATATATATAACTGAATCACTTTGCTGTACAGTAGAAATTAACACAGCATTGTAAATCAACTGTACTTCAATAAAATAATTTTTAAAAAAAGAATCATGTCTTAGGGGCAGAACTCTCCCAAATCATGGAATCTAACAGAATTGCTGTATTCTACTGATTCTAAGATATACAGTTTTGCAAAATTTAACATCTCTGGAATCCGGTGCATCTGAGTCAATGGTGCCTTTCAAAAGCCATCAGCCACCTGGCGGTCATGACATGGAGGCCGTGGCCTTTGTGTATGCATCCACTTGGTCATAGCCGTTTACACTGTCGTCACTTCAGCTGAGGTATGTGCATCTGCTAACTTGTGCACTTAACTGTCATTCAGAATGTCCTCAAAAAAATTTTCACTGATTCAGCATTGAAATGACAAGCTATTTTGTACTCAGAAAGGCACAGAAGCCAAGCAGTAGGATGTCAATGTGATATTAGTGAGTATTTGTCATAGAGGAATGATCACAAGTCCACATTTTCTTGTAAAGGAACAACCAAGTGCCTTAGAAACCACAGGAAGGAAGATACCCACAAAGTCAGGGAAGCTGTGTTACTTTCTATTATCAAAATATTTGCTTCATTGCCAAATCCTTCAGAAGAGGAAGATTAATTTCAAAGGAATCTGATGTGATTGATTCATATGTCTCTCAGGACTGTTGTTAAAGGCACCTGTCATAGTCTATTGGAAGTGTTTTTCCTCTCTTATTGGTGCATAAAATGATGGTAGAGCTTACAATCAAGGGCATCTTAGACTTGACTTAATGAAATGAGGTATTAGACTCTCCCAATCTTTTATTCAGGTCTATGGATCACCAAGGAGAGTGTTGGTACGTGATAGGGTCAGTGAAGTGTAGCAACTCATCCAGTCTGTGCAACTTTTCCAGAACCTTCTGGTGATTGAGTTCTCTACCAGCCCCTGCTACTGGCTGAGCAGAAGGGCTGTCCAGTTCCAATTCCAACTTTAGCTTTCAGGTCTCCATAAGTTTCCCATTGGAACCCCTCATGCAAAGTACCATGTGTGCTTGCTCAGTTCTGCCCCTCACCTGAGACTCCCTGTTAAGCCTGAATGATTCCCATTTGCATTATTATCTCAACACTGCACCTACCAAGTCTTGCCCTACAGGGCACGAGAAATCTCAAACACCAATTCCCATGTGTACTTTTTCAAAAATTAACTAATTTATTTACTTATTTATTTTTGGTGGTGTTTGGTCTTTGTTGCTGCGCGTGGACTTTCTCTAGTTGCAGCGAGCGGGGGCTACTCTCCATTGCGGTGTGTGGGCTTCTCATTGCAGTGGCTTCTCTTGTTGCAGAGCACGGGCTCTAGGCACACGGGCTTCAGTAGTTGTGGCTCGTGGGCTCTAGAGTGCAGGCTCAGTAGTTGTGGCGCACGGGCTTAGTTGCTCCGTGGCATGAGGGATCTTCCTGGACCAGGGCTCGAACCCATGTCCCCTGCATTGGCAGGCGGATTCTTAACCACTGCGCCACCAGGGAAGTTCCCATGTGTACCTTTTTTGGACAGTTATTTACCATTTTGATGACAACAGCTGCATAATTCTGGAGAAAGGATTTGTATATTTAACTGTGGTCCCTCTACAGGATGGAAGCAGGAGATGCTCAGAAACAGTGCAGGTACCACAACACAAGACAGGAGAGTCATTGGAGAGGGTCCAGGGCATAGTTATCAAAAGTGAGCATATGTTGGGTTAAACAAAATGTGTCCATTTTTCTTAAAGTCTTTAGAGTCTCTCAATGCATCATTTTATGTTTAATAAGTCATTTCGTAGATTGTTCATTCATTTATTCTTTTATTCTCCAAATAACTGAATGCCTACTGTATGCCAGTCCACTCTACTAGGCTCAGGGCATAGAAGGATAAACAAAAAAGAGACACTTTTCCACACAGTATATAGCACAGAATGGTTTTTAACCTAGAGCCCACAGACCCTCTCCCAAAGTGGTTCATGAACTTGGATGGGAAAAAAAATTACAACATTGTCTTCACTAACCTCTCACTGCTGGAAAACACTGATTTGTCTCCATCACTATTGTTTTATTTTTTCATATAAAATTCTTCATAGAATTTCATTTAAAAGGAATCATGCAGTATGTAGAACTTTTGAGATTGGCTTCTTTCACTCGTCATAACAACTTCAAGATTCGTCCAAGTTGTTGGGTGTGTCAGTAGGTCATTCTTTTTTATTGCTAAATTGAGTAGTATTCCACAGGGATGTACCACAGTTTATTTACCCATTTATCCATTGAAAGACATTTGGATTGTTTCTAGGTATTTATGATTATGAGTAGAGCTGCTATAAACATTCATGTACAGGTTTTTGTGTGAACATACGTTTTCCATTCACTTGGTTAATTCCCTAGAAGTATGATTGTTGGGTCATAAGCTAAGTGTGTGTTTAGCTTTATAAGAAACTGCCAAGTGGTTTCGCAGAGTAGTTGTGCAATTTGGCCTTCCAAACTGGTGATATATGAGAGTCCCAATTGCTTTGCATCGTCCTGAGCACTTGGTATTGCCTGTAGTTTTTAATTTTCACCATTCTATTTTGCCATTCTAGGTATGTAGTTATATCTCTTCAGGGTTTAATTTGCATTTCTCTAATGGTCAATGATACTGAGCATCTCTTCATGTGCTTATGTACTGCTGGATATTTGCCAATATTTTGTTGAGAATTTTTGCATCTGTGTTCATGAGAGATATAGTTCCATATGCTTTCTTTTATTGTACCATCTTTGTCTGGTTTTGGCATCAAAGTAATGCTGGCCTCATAAAATGAGTTGCGGAGTGTTCCCTCCTATTCTATTTTCTAGAAGAGACCGTATAGAATGCATTGTATTTCCTCTTTAAATATTTGATAGAATTTGCTAGTGAAATCGTCTGGGTCCAGAGATTTCTTTTACAGAAGGTTTTAAACTACAAATTCAGTCTTCAAAATAATTTTAGGGCTATTCAACTGATCTATATTTCACCTTGAGTGAGTTTTGGTAGTTTGTGTTTTTGGCAGAATTTGTCCATTTTATCTAAATTGTCAAGTTTATGACCAAGGTCTGTAGTGGTAACTCCTCTTTCATTCCTAATACTGGTAATTTTTGCACTCTCTTTCTCTGCAGTTTCTGTATAGATTTATCAATAATATTGAACTTCTCAAAGAACCAAGTTTTAATTTCACTGATTTTTCTCTATTGTGTTTTAAATTTTATTCAGTTTCATTGCTTTATACTCTTACTTCTATTATTCCCTTCCTTTTGCTTGTTTTGAGTTTATTTTACTCTTCTTTTTCTAATTTCTTAAGGTAGCAGCTTAGGCTGTTGGTTTGATACTTTTCTTTATTCTAATACGAGCATTTTAATTGTATAAATTTCCCTCTAAGCACTGCTTTTCCTGCATCCTACAAATTTTGATATGTTATATTTTGATATTCATTCAGTTCAAAATATTTTTCTAATTTCCCTGAGACTTCCTCTTTGACTCATGGATTATTTAGAAGTGTGTTGTTTAATTTCCAAGGGTTTGGAATTTTCCCAGTCATTCTGTTATTGATTTCTAGTCTAATTCCATTATAGTCAGAGAACATACTTTGTATGATTCCAACTCTTTAAATTTTTAAAAAAATTATCTTATGACACAGGATATGGTTTATATTGGTAAAGGTTCCATGTACACTTGAGAAGAATGTATGTTCTGCTGTTTTGGGCTGGAGTGTTCTATAAATGTCAATTAGAACCAGTTGTTTATAGTATTGCTCAGTTTTGTATACTATACACTTGCTGGTTTTCTGTCTGCCAGTTCCATTGATTACTGAGAGACGAATGTTGAAGTCTCCAATTATTATTGTAGATTTGTCTGTTTCTTGTTTCAGCTCGGCTAGTTTTTGTTTCATACATTTTCAAGCTCGTTTACTTGGTACGTATCCATTTAGGATTGTGTGACTTCTTGTGTGAATTTACCCCTTTATCACTATCTATTGTCCCTTTTTATCCCTGGTAATTATCTTTGTTCTGAAATCTGATTTGTCCGATATTACTCTAGCCACTCCAGATTTCTTTGGAATAGTGAAATATATATATTTCCATCTTTTACTTGTAACCTACCTACGTCATTATATTTGAAATGAGTTTCTAATAAACAGTATATAATTGAGTCATTTTTGAAATCTGTTCTGACAACACATCTTTTAATTAGTGTGTTCAGTTCATTTACATTTTATGTCATTACTGGTATTTAGGATTTAGGTCTACCGTTTTATTATTTGTTTCCTCTTCGTCTATTTTTAGTTTCTGTATTTCACTTTTTCTTCCTTTCTTTTAGGTTATTTAAACATTGTTTAGTTTTCTATTTTAATTTATCTATTGCATTTTTACTATTTTGTGTAATTTTCTTTCATTTTAATTTTTATATTTTTAATTTTTTTTAAACATCTTTATTGGAGTATAATTGCTTTACACTGTTGTGTTAGTTTCTGCTGTATAACAAAGTAAATCAGCTATACGTATACATATATCCCCATATCCCCTCCCTCTTGTGTCTCCCTCCCACCCTCCCTATCCCATTCCTCTAGGTGATCACAAAGCACTCACCTGATCTCGCTGTGCTATGCGGCTGCTTCCCACTAGCTATCTATTTTACATTTGGTAGTGTATATATGCTGCTTCCCACTAGCTATCTATTTTACATTTGGTAGTGTATATATGTCAATGCCACTCTCTCACCTCGTCCCAGCTTACACTTCCCCCTCCCCGTGTCCTCAAGTCCATTCTCTACATCTGCATCTTTATTCCTGTCCTGCCCCTGGGTTCTTCAGAACCTTTTTTTTCTTTTTTTAGATTCCATATATATGTGTTAGCATACGGTATTTGTTTTTCTCTTCCTGACTTACTTCACTTGTATGACAGAATCTAGCTCCATCCATCTCACTACAAATAACTCAATTTCGTTTCTTTTGAAGGCTAAGTAATATTCCATTGTATATATGTACCACATCTTCTTTATCCTTTCATCTGTCGATGGACACTTAGGTTGCTTCCATGTCCTGGCTATTGTAAATAGAGCTGCAATGAACATTGTGGTACATGACTCTTTTTGAATTATGGTTTTCTCAGGGTATATGCCCAGTAGTGGGATTGCTGGGTCATATGGTAGTTGTATTTTTAGTTTTTTAAGGAACCTCCAAACTGTTCACCATAGTGGCTGTATCAATTTACATTCCCACCAAGAGTTCAAGAGGGTTCCTTTTTCTCCACACCCTCTCCAGCATTTATTGTTTGTAGATTTTTTGATGATGGCCATTCTGACCGGTGTGAGGTGATACCTCATAGAAGTTTTGATTTGCATTTCTCTAATGATTAGTGATGTTGAGCATCCTTTCATGCGTTTGTTGGCAATCTGTGTATCTTCTTTGGAGAAATGTCTATTTAGGTCTTCTGCCCATTTCTGGATTAGGTTGTTTGTTTTTTTGATATTGAGCTGCATGAGCTGCTTGTATATTTTGGAGACTAATCCTTTGTCAGTTGCTTCATTTGCAAATATTTTCTCCCATTCTGAGGGTTGTCTTTTCATCTTGTTTATGGTTTCCTTTGCTGTGCAAAATCTTTTAAGTTTCATTAGGTCCCATTTGTTTATATTTGTTTTTATTTCCATTTCTCTAGGAGGTGGGTCAAAAAGGATCTTGCTGTGATTTATGTCATAGAGTGTTCTGCCTATGTTTTCCTCTAAGAGTTTTATAGTGTCTGGCCTTACATTTAGGTCTTTAAAACATTTTGAGTTTATTTTTGTGTATGGTGTTAGGGAGTTCTAATTTCATTCTTTTACATGTAGCTGTCCAGTTTTCCCAGCACCACTTATTGAAGAGGCTGTCTTTTCTCCATTGTATATTTTTGTCTCCTTTATCAAAGATAAGGTGACCATATGTGCGTGGCTTTATCTCTTGGCTTTCTACCCTGTTCCATTGATCTATATTTCTGTTTTTGTGCCAGTACCATACTGTCTTGATTACTATAGCTTTGTAGTATAGTCTGAAGTCAGGGAGCCTGATTCCTCCAAATCCCTTTTTCGTTCTCAAGATTGCTTTGGCTATTCGGGGTCTTTTGTGTTTCCATACAAATTTTGAAATGTTTTGTTCTAGTTCTGTGAAAAATGTCATTCGTAGTTTGATAGGGATTGCATTGAATCTGTAGATTGCTTTGGGTAGAATAGTCATTTTCAAAATGTTGATTCTTCCAATCCAAGAACGTGGTATATCTCTCCATCTGTTTGTATCATCTTTAATTTCTTTCATTAGTGTCTTATAATTTTCTGCATACAGGTCTTTTGTCTCCTTAGGTAGGTTTATTCCTAGGTATTTTATTCTTTTTGTTGCAGTGGTAAATGGGAGTGTTCCCTTAATATCACTTTCAGATTTTTCATCATTAGTATATAGGAATGAAAGAGATTTCTGTGCATTAATTTTGTATCCTGCTACTTTACCAAATTTATTGATTAGCTCTAATCATTTTCTGGTAGCATCTTTAGGATTCTCTATGTATAGTACCATGTCATCTGAAAACAGTGACAGTTTTACTTCTTCTTTTCCGACTTGGATTCCTTTTATTTCTTTTTGTCTCTGGCTGCTGTGGCTAAAACTTCCAAAACTATGTCGAATAATAGTGGTGAGAGTGGGCAACCTTGTCTTGTTCCTGATCTTAGTGGAAATGGTTTCAGTTTTTCACCATTCATAACAATGTTGCCTGTGGGTTTGTCATATATGGCCTTTATTGTGTTGAGGTAAGTTCCCTCTATGCCTATTTTCTGGAGAGTTTTTATCATAAATGGGTGTTGAATTTTGTCAAAAGCTTTTTCTGCATCTATTGAGATGATCATATGGTTTTTCTCCTTCAATTTGTTAATATGGTGTATCACATTGATTGATTTGCATATATTGAAGAATCCTTGCATTCCTGGGATAAACCCCACTTGATCATGATGTATGACCCTTTTAATGTGCTGTTGGATTCTGTTTGCTAGTATTTCATTGAGGATTTTTGCCTCTATGGTCATCAGTGATATTGGCTTGTAGTTTTCTTTTTTTGTGACATCTTTGGTTTTGTTATCAGGGTGACAGTGGCCTCATAGAATGAGTTTGGGAGTGTTCATCCCTCTGCTTTATTTTGGAAGAGTTTGAGAAGGATAGCTGTTAGCTCTTCTCTAAACGTTTGATAGAATTCGCCTGTGAAGCCATCTGGTCCTGGGCTTTTGTTTGTTGGAAGATTTTTAATCACAGTCTCAATTTCAGTGCTTGTGATTGGTCTGTTTATATTTTCTATTTCTTCCTGGTTCAGTCTCGGAAAGTTGTGCTTTTCTAAGAATTTGTCCATTTCTTCCAGGTTGTCCATTTTATTGGCATATTGTTGCTTGTAGTAATCTCTCATGATCCTTTGTATTTCTGTAGTGTCAGTGGTTACTTCTCCTTTTTCATTTCTAATTCTGTTGATTTGAGTTTTCTCTCTTTTTTTCTTGATGAGTCTGGCTAATGGTTTATCAATTCTGTTTATCTTCTCAAAGAACCAGCTTTTAGTTTTATTGATCTTTGCTATTGTTTCCTTCATTTCTTTTTCATTTGTTTCTGATCTGACCTTTATGATTTCTTTCCTTCTGTTAACTTTGGGGTTTTTTTGTTCTTCTTTCTCTAATTGCTTTAGTTGTAAGGTTAGGTTGTTTATTTGAGATGTTTCTTGTTTCTTGAAGTAGGATTGCATTGCTGTAAACTTCCCTCTTAGAAATGCTTTTGCTGCATCCCATAGGTTTTGGGTCGTCGTGTTTTCATTGTCATTTGTTTCTAGGTATTTTTTTATTTCCTCTTTGATTTCTTCAGTGATCTCTTGGTTATTTATTAGCGTATTGTATAGCCTCCTGGTGTTTGTATTTTTTACGTTTTTTTCCCTGTAATTGCTATCTAGTCTCATAGTGTTGTGCTCGGAAAAGATACTTGATATAATTTTAATTTTCTTAAATTTACCAAGGCTTGATTTGTGACCCAAGATATGATCTATCCTGGAGAATGTTCCATGAGCACTTGAGAAGAAAGTGCATTCTGTTGTTTTGGATGGAATGTCCTATAAATATCAATTAAGTCCATCTTGTTTAATGTATCATAGAAAGTTTGTGTTTCCTTATTTATTTTCATTTTGGTTGATCTGTCCACTGGTGAAAGTGGGGTGTTAAAGTCCCCTACTATGATTGTGTTACTGTCGATTTCCCCTTTTATGGCTGTTAGCATTTGCCTTATGTATTGAGGTGCTCCTACATTGGGTGCATAAATATTTACAATTGTTATATCTTCTTCCTGGATTGATCCCTTGATCATTATGTAGTATCCTTCTTTGTCCCTTGTAATAGTCTTTACTTTAAAGTCTATTTTGTCTGATATGAGAATCGCTACTCCAGCTTTCTTTTGATTTCCTTTTGCATGGAATATCTTTCTCCATCCCTTCACTTTCAGTCTTTATGGAGCTTGCTGGTATTTGAGTGGAGCTGGGTCTTAGCGTTAAGACAGAGATCTCTGGGAAAGCTCTCGCCAATTGATATTATGTGGGTCCTGGAGGTCTCCGGTGGTCCAATGTTCTGAACTCGGCTCTCCCACCTCAGAGGCTCAGGCCTGACACCCGGCCAGAGCACCAAGACCCTGTCAGCCACATGGCCAGGTACGTGGGGAGTTTCTTGCCTTTTGGGAAGTCTGAGGTCTTCTGGCAGCATTCAGTAGGTGTTCTGTAGGAGTTGTTCCACATTTAGATGTATGTTTGATGTATTTGTGGGGAGGAAGGTGATCTCCACGTCTTACTCCTCCTCCATCTTGAAGGTCCTCCTGAGTTAGAGTGCTGATGGGTAACCTGGTACTTTGGCTGCCGGCAGCCAGTGAGAGCTCAGTGACTGACTTGTTGTAGCACCAGATACTGTAGTACCACAGACAGAAGAAGGGAACACCAGCAGGAAGAAGGGAACATGAGTTCCTTTTTTTTTCTTCTCATTTGCGCTTAGTCCAGTTTCACTTGCTCATAGGGTACCGCGTACAGAGGTCTTGCCCTCAGCTTCAAACCAAAGATCCTTGAGCGAAAATCTATGCCCGATACCTCAGCTCACAGAAGTGCTGTGGAGACACTGCCATTCAAGATGGCTGGGGCCATGTGCCATTCTTTTGTGTAATTTTTAAGCTGCTGTTCTAGGGATTAAAATATACATACTCAACTTTTCATAGTCTATGTAGAATCAATATTTACCACTTCAAGTGATATATTACCACTATGTAGGCATCATTACCCTCCCTCCTTTATGTTGCCATTGTCGTATTTGTTACCTTAACATACACTGAAATCCTACTAGACAATTTTATAATTTTGGTTTTTAACCATCAAACACATTTAAAGAACTCAAGAGGAGAAGAATAGTCTGTCATACTTACCCAGGTATGTGCCACTTCTGTTGTTCTTCCTTCATTTTTGATGTTCCAGCTTCCGTCTGGTGTCATTTCTCATCCTGAAGCAATAGAGCTGGTGAAATGAAGTCTCTCTTGTGTGTCTTTCACCTAAGAATGTCTTTATTTCATCTTCATTTCTGAAGGATATTTTTACTGCATATAGAATTGTTGGTTGACAGTTCTTTTAAAATATTCTTTAAAAATGTTCCATTTCCTTCTGGAGAAATCTATGGCTATTTGAATCATTTTATTCCATAAGTGAAGTGTTGTTTTTTTCTGGTTGCTCTACATGTTGTTTTTTCTTCTTTAGTTTTCAACAGTTTGGTAATGATATATCTGGGCATGGATTTCTTTGGGTTTATCTTCTTTGGGGTTTCTTAGACTTCTTGAGTGTGTAGATTTATGCCTTTCTACAAATTTGGCAAGATTTTAGCCATTGTTTCTTCATACATTTTCTATGCACCATATCCTTTCTTCCTAGGACACCTAGGATAAGATCATTAGAATATTTGATACTTTCCCACCAGTTGATGATACTCTGTTCTTTTTTACTTTTAATGTTTTTTTCTCTGTATTGTCCAGATTTTATAATTTCTATTGATTTACATTAAAGTTCACTGACTCTTTCTTCTGTCATCTCCATTCTGCTGCTATTGAGCCATATCCAGTGAGGTTTTTATATTGGTTGTAGTATTTTTCCATCCTAAAGTTTCCTTTTGGTTCTTCTTTATATCTTTTTTTCTTTTCTGAGACTTTTAATCTCCTCATTCATTTTAAGAATGTTTGCTCTTACATGTTGGAGTATTTTTATAATAGTTGCTTTAAATTCTGTGTCATCTAAGTATTGGCTTCTGTTGACTGTCTTTCCCCATACAAATTGAGATTTTCCCAATTCTTCATATGTGCTGAGTAATTTTTAATTGTTTCCTGGACATTTGGATGATTATGTTACAAGACTCTAGATTTTATCTGAATCCTATGGAGAATGTTGATTTTTTTTTTTTTTTCATCAGAGTCTACCAGGTTGAGTTCCAACCAGTCTTCCATGGGTTATGATTCTAATATAAGTCCTGTTTTCCAAGATTTCAGATCTGGGCCTGTGTACACTATTCAGTAGCCAGTCTGAAACCTAGGCAGTGGTCTATTTTGTAGTTCAGTTCTCAAAATTTATGGTGTGCTATTTGAGGTCAGGTCTATTCTTGTGCATCTCAGGGGTGAGCCCAGAAGTTCATAAACAACTTTCTGAGGTTGCTTTCCCTAGCTCTTCCTTCCCTCTGGTACTTTCCAGTTCCCAGGGGCTCAACTTTTTGGTCCCCTGGCCAAAAAGCTGGGGCTTTACTTAGCCTGCTCTTCTATGCATTTTCCACAACTGCATCTGTGTCCAGGGACAGTAGTGGTAGCAGAAAGGGGGAAAAAAAAAAAAGCATTGGGAGTTTGCCCTATGCTCTTGGGACCACAGCTCTTCTGATCAGAGAGATGATTCTCCTCCCTCAGTTTTAGGATCCTATAAGCTCTCATGCCCCTGACACCACAGGATGGCTTGGAGTCTGGGGCACAAGAGAATGGAGAAAAGGAAAACAAAACAGGGGATTTCTCCACCACTTCTCAGTATTAGGAGACCTCCTTCCTGCTCCCTAGGGCAGGACCTGAGTGGGACTCTCTCTAAAGGCACCAGTGCCCATTTCTGGGTTTAGAGCTGTACTGACTTTAGGCTGGGGGGGTTCTGGAGGGGAAAAAATGGTAACTCACCACAAGTTTGGGGATTCTTCAGATTCTGTCTTCTTCACCAGTTTGCAAACTACCGTTTGCTTTTCAGACAGGTTGGAACGTGCTTACTCCATCTTGCCCTGAATCAGAACCCAATGTGTTTTATTTCATGCACTTAAAACATAATTTTGAGGTAAGATCCATAGGCCACATCAGCTTCCAAAGAGGTGTCTGGCATAGTAAGGATTTTTAGTCAAAAGGGAGAGACAGACATGTCAGCAACGACTTTCAAATCAGCATTATATATGCTCAGGAGGAGCAGCTAGGACCTTTGGGAGCCCTTAGAGAGCACATAGGCTAGTTTGGGATCAGGAAAGGCTGCCCAGTGAGCAGGGGAGGAAGAGTGTTCTCAGCAAATGGAAAGTCATGCTCATGAGCCAGAAAAGAACCAGAGTGTGGAAAGTGTGGGTCATAGCGAGTAGTTTAGAATGGCCAGGACATGAACTCTTCTTGGCTTTTGAGACCATGGCAGAAGAAAATCACATTGTTTCATTAGACAGCATTGGTAGACTATTAAATTCAATGAAATTCTAAGCCCATTGGAAGCTGTCATCCTGATGATACCCATGGTAGAATCCAATTCCAAATCTCCGTCTCAGTTCTATACATAGACTCTGCTGTGTAGGCATTTCACATTTCAATAAGGAATCCATTCATTTTGTATGCCTGGCAACAACCTCTGTTGTGGATACATATACCATTGGATGGCTATTTTAAATTGCTCTTTCAGAGATCAAAAATTCAGTGAGGAGACTGAAAGCAAAATACAAAAATTAAGAATGCAAAAGAATAAAATAGCCAAAGGAAAAAATTTAAATTCCATCTTTTCATTATTATAAACTCGAAGAACAACCACAAATAACTGACACAATCAGTATAATACATTTCTCTGTGCTTTTTGAAAAATTCAGATTTGTCAGAGCTGGGGGCAGAGAATGGAAATAAATATGATGAAACAGAGAAAGTATGCCAAGAAATAAAAAAGGAAACAAATTCCCAAGGCAGGTAAATCCAGCATTCAATAACACAGATTCAAATCCCCACAGACAAACACAGGCCTGTTGTGAGAAATTTAGTGGCTTTGCCACAGAGACTATGGGCTGAATCTGACCTCAGGCATAGAGCTCATTTCATTACCATGCAACAGCAGGATATTTTGGGGAAAAGAAAAAAATAAAGAAAGGACCGTATATTCATGCCACTATAGAGTTTTTTTTACATAAAATATGACTGCCTAAGGATAAAATAGACAATAAAGAGGTAATTCATTTAATTTATCTTAAGAAAGCATTTGCCATCTCATGCATAACAACCTGCTTGAAAATCAAAATAGGGAAAGAGAACACACTGGGAGGCTTTCATTTAAGCAATAAACAAAACTTAACTGAGCATCTACTACAGACCGAGCCTGCACTAAGGTCCAGGGGTGTGTTAAGGACTGAATTGTGTCCCCCAAACTTATATGTTGTAGCCTTAATATTTAATACCTCAGAATGGGACTGTGTTTGGGCCTTTAAAGAGGTAAATAAGGTTAAATGAGGTCATTAGGGTGGGCCCTAATCCAATCTGACTGGTTCCTTAAAAGAAGAGGAAATTTGCACACAAAAAGGGACACCAGGAACATGCACACATAGAGGAAAGACCATGTGAGGAGGAAAGACCCTGTGAGGACACAACAAGACGATAGCCATCTGCAAGCCAAGGAGAGAGGCCTGCCAAACCCCAACCCTGCCAACACCTGACCTTGGACTTCCAGGCTCCAGAACTGTGAGATACAAATTTCTGTTGTTTAAGCCACCCAGTTTGTGGTACTTTGTCGTGGCAGCTTGAGCTGACTAATACAGGTGGGAGGTGAACAGAGGACATAGGCTCAGGAGGAAGCTGACACAGGAACAAAGGATAACAATACTCAGAACCCAGGGTGGGGTTATGAGCAAGCTTGTGGGCCCATAAGCAGAGCACAGAGGGAGAAATGACATGATTCCAGGAAATAATTAAGAAGATCAAAGGATAAACTCAACTTCAAAACTGTCAACACTGATACTTTCTCTAGAAACTGGATTCATCCTGGGTTTGGTCAGACTGAAAATGACATCCGAATCTGAAGCTGCCCCCTTGTTGATGTGGTCTCCCCATCAAGGGGTTTTGGATCCTCCTGCCTTCCAGGTATAAACCATCCCCAAGCAATTAGTATAAAAATTGCTAACAGTTTCTATCCATCCCTCAGCCTTCTACTTTCTCATGATGGTGATCAGTAAACAACTTGATCTGAATGATCAATGATATGATTGACCCCAGAACATAGAGTACAAATTCAATAAAATGAAAATCATGAATAAAATATGAGAGCTGGGGAGTACATTTTCAATAATATTGCACACTGGGAGAATATTGGCTATTGAATATTGGGAGTTTCAGAAAAGGAGAGAAAAATGATATGAAGAAGCAAACTTGAAAAGTAAATAGAAGAAAACGCCCCTTAACTGAATAAAGACCAATTTTTGGACCGAATGTAAATACACTCTAAGCACCAAGCAAGATAAATAAGAATAATTTGAAAAGAAAAAAAAAATCACCCCCCCCCCCCCCCCCCCCCCCCCCCCCCCCGCCCCGGACAAAATCTGGTGAATTCCCAAACTCCAGCTGCTAGAGAACAAAAGCAAATATTTACATAGGGAAGGAAATTTGAATGGCACCGGATCCTCACTGGAAGTAGCTCGAGCCCCCAAGCAGTGGAGCCAGACTTACAGCTTTTGAGAGATAAGGCTCTGGTCCAAGATCCCTCTGCCTGGCTAATATCATGCATACAGGAGGCCAGGGAAAGACACTTTGGCACTTTGCAAGGATTTTAAAAATTTCTACCCATGTTCCATTTTTAAGAAAAGACTAGGAGTACATGGGATTAGGAAAAATCAAATCATAAAAGAAGACACACAGTTGAACTTCTAATTACCAATGAGGATGGGGACAAGATGGGTAGGAAGGATTAAAAAATAAAAACAAAAACATTGACTAATCCAGGAAAAATAAGGAAAGTAAAAATAAGACACAAGAAGAAACTTTAATAAATCTTTAAAAAAAAGAGGTAAGATGAAAAAATAAGACCAAAGATATTAGACATCTCAATAAATGTGACTAGATTAAATTCCTCCATGGAATGAAAAATATTCTAAAATAGAGTTTTAAAGCACTATTGGTTATATGCTATTTATGAGAAACAGCCAAACAAAATTATAAAGAAAGCTTGAAAAGAAAGAGATGGGAAAATATACTGGGCAAGAGTAAACAAAAGAATGGAGGCAACATGGAGATCAGATAAAGTGGAATTTAAGACCAACAGCTTTAAATAGGACAAAAAGCAATATTTTATAATGATAATAGGTACAACTCCAAATAGAAAGAGTCATGAACCATTATATATTCCTTATGACATTATTTCTAAATACATAGGGCAAAACTTTTCCAAGATAAAAGAAACGGATGAATCCACAGTCCTTATAGGGTTAACAGCTCTCTTTGAAATTACCAGATCAAGTTGTCAAACAAGAAGTGAAGACGTGGAGACACTGAGTAACCAATAAGCCAAATGCCATCTGCGTAGAACTTCAGACTAAATTTAGAAAACAAATTCTCTTCAAACACTCATAAATGATTTCAGGCTGCTCTAACAGAATACCACAAACTGGGCAGCTTAAACAACAAGCATTCATTTCTCACAGTCCTAGAGGCTGAAGTCCAAGATCAAGTGCCAGACAGTCAGGTTCTTGGTGAGGGCTGTCTTCTCATTGTAGGAGAGGAAGAAAGAGAGAAAGAGAGACAGAGGTCTTTTGTCTCTTCTTATAAGGGCACAAATTCCATTCAAGAAGGCTCTGTCCTTATGGTCTAATCACCTCCCAAAGGTCCCACCTCCTAATACCATCACACTGGGGATTAGGGCTTCAACATATGAACTTTGGGGGGAAACAAACATTCAGTCCATAACAATTAGGCCACAAAGGAAAAGGTAAAAATAGATATAAACATTCTGTTCAATGTGGAAGCCTGAGATGATGAGAAAGAATGTCCTGCTCCAAATGGATGGAAATATGACAGAATTTTGTTACATTGCTGAGCTTGAAACCAAACAGAGACCAGAAAAAAGAGGGTGACATAAAGCAGTGAGCGATAGCAAAAGTATTGAAAACAGTCCAAGGCCTCCCAGAGTCAAACATAGGTCTGGACATCTGGGCTGGGATTGGAGGACCATACTGGAAGAGGAGCCCAGGCTGCCGGGTCAGGACAGGTGGGGAGCTGGAGGAGCCGCCAGCATGAAACCAGGAGTTACCAAGAGTGACTTGTCTCCAGAAACCAAACTAGAGAACTCTCTACCCATGGATCCAGGAAGCTTGCCTCAGAGCCAGACCAAGCCAGGGATGGGAAAACAGTGACCCATGGGTAATTGGAGTGAATGAATGAATATATTACAAAGTTTCCTCCTGTCCATGAACTCAGAACTGCTCCCACATTCATTATTGGGGTGCAGGTGCAAAACTACCTCCTGGTGCCTGAATCTTTTACCTAATTACCAACTGGACCTGTACCCATCAGAACTACAGAAACTGCATGTGTCTGTGTGTCTTGCTTCTTCACCCCAAGAAATATTTGTTGGAAAACATGAAACCACACTGTAACTGGTTCTTTTCATCATTACCTCCGTGCTGCTCTGCCAGTCCGAGGTCAAGTGCATCCTGCAGGAGATGTCACATTTCTGAAAATGCCACCATTGGTGCCAGTTCTGTGGCAGGCGACAGACATTTCAGAAACTCTAAGAAGGGCAGGGCTTTGGAGATAAAAGAGCTGGGGGCTGCAGAAAGTATTCTTGGAACCTCAGTTTCCTCGTCTGAAAATGGGAACAATAATACGTATTTTTGAAGGTTATCATGAGAATCAAGTGAGATATGTAGAATAGTAACTATAGTAAACAAATGAGTATTATTCTTATTATCATGATTATTGTTAGGTGTTTAGGTATAAATGGGTTCCTTGATTTGAAGTAAAAAAAATTGCCCCAATGATTTATTTTTGGCTTACATAGCTTGCTAAAATTCTTTTTTATTGCCAAATAATATGCCATTGTATGGATATATCACATGTTATTTATTCATTCATCAGTTGAAGGACATTTGGGTTGTTTCTACTTTTCGGCTATTATGAATAATGCTGCTATAATATCTCTGTACAAGTGTTTGTGTGGATATAAGTTTTTCAATTCTCTTGGGTAGATTCCTATGACTAGGATTGCTGAGTTATATGGTAACTGTATGTCTAACTTTTTGAGGAACTGCGACTGTTTTCCAAAGCGGCTGCACCAGTTTACATTCCCACCAGCAGTATATGAGGGTTCCAATTTCTCCATGTCAGCAGGATGCTTTTTAAAGTAACCAGAGAGCAAATGAACTACAGAAAGATGGGATATTCAGCATCCCCACCTCTTTCCTTGAGAGCATCACAAGTTGGTAAAGATCTGCTTCCCTTTTATTTGTATAAATTGAAACAGAAATAGTAAAGTTCAATCAAAGTCTTTCTCCTAAATTGTGGGGATTCCAGGCAAGGCAAGCACCCTCCCCTGTGATTCCGTTTTCTCTTCTAGAAATGAAGACAGAGGCAGAAGCATCTCATTAAGGTACCTATTTAGTCCAAAATAGGTAGAAAACATGGTAGGATTGAAACCTAAGACTTAGAACATGTAACAAGGCTTCACGTGACATACAAACAGATCTTTTGCAAGCCTGCTTGAGCAATGAAGGAATCTCCTTGATTCCAAGGAGAGAAGTTTTTCTTATCCTCCTTCCAGGCCTAAGAAAGCAAAGACCAGGGTGATGGAGAAGTGACCTGGAGAGCCAAGGTGGCTATAAGCAAAGGGCAGTAGCAAAATGCTTAGTTAAGTAATGTCTTCAACAGGTTTGAATAGAAAAAAGAAAAAAGGAATAGCATGCCCAGACTTCTCTGCAGAAGCCTAAACCTTCATGCTCTACAGCGCACTGCATCCTTGGAGAGCATTATCAGCCACAGAAGAGGAACTTTCTTGGTGGTCCAGTGGTTAAGAATCTGCCTTTCAAAGAAAGGGATGCGGGTTCGATCCCTGGTCGGGGAACTCAGATCCCACATGCCGCGGGCGACTAAGCCCATGCACCGTGAGTACTGAGCCCGTGCCTCTGGAGCCCAAGTGCCACAACTAGAGAGAAGCCTGTGCGCCACAACTAAGACCCAAGGCAGACAAATTAATTAATTAATTTAAAAAAAATTTTTTTAAACCATAGAAGAAATGGACTTTGGGTGTGATGCATGGGGTTGGCCATACTTTGAATCTTATCTCCTCCCATGTTGAATCGAAAGCGTTCCTACAGAGAATTCTTTCGAGTGTAAAATATAATTCTGCTGGTCGGGGCGAAAAACCATCATGATACAGGATGAATAATCGGATGCTACACTTTTTTCCACCATCAACTACAGGAGGGAAAAAAAACCACACACACAATGGAGTATTCTTTGATGCGTTTCTTTCCCCATGCAATTCAAAACATAAGATGGTAGAGTAATAAAAGTACATATGCCATAATGGAAAAAATAATCCCACTATAAATAAGCTGTGTTATTCCATCCAAGAAAGAAAACAGGGAGCTGGAGAGTGTGTGCCTCTTCCCTTTCAAACCCGAATCGTAATCAAAAGCAAACAGGTTCAAAAACAGAACAGAGATAAACCTGGAATTTGCAGCTGTGAAGAGAGACGCCCATGGGGTGAAACAGGCCACACACAATGAATGCGCAGAAGTGTGGTGTTTTGTTTTATTCGGGAGATGCCTATGAAGGGCTCCGACCCCTGGAGCTGGGGCCCCAGACACTCCACAGTTGAGACCCGCTGTGTGACGTGGCATCTGAGCCTCAGGCAGGGACCAGATGAGCAGCCCCAGCATGGGGGGCGGGGCACAGAGTCTCGTAACTGCCAGCCCAGAGTGAAACCCAGCCCTGCAGGTCCAAAGCTTTCAGCTGCTGTGTGCTGCCTTCTAAGGCCTGAAAGGGTGGGCCAGCGCCTCCTCAGCTTTCCCCAGCCGTGGACCCTTGTGAGACGAAGGAGGCTGTTTTCTGAAAAAGGCCTAGAAGGAGATGTCAACACCGTACAAGGTGGTGTCTGAGGTTTACCTGCGTCTGTGCCTTGGGGCAGGGCCAGCAGCGACCTCACTTGGACACTCTGCCCCGCTGTGTCACCCACACAGTTTTTTTTTTTTTTTAATTATTAGCACCTTTAATTATTATTTATTTATTTATTTATTTTTTGTTTTGTGTTGGGTCTTCGTCTCTGTGCGAGGGCTTCCTCCAGCTGCGGCAAGAGGGGGCCACTCTTCATTGCGGTGCGCGGGCCTCTCACTATCGCGGCCTCTCCCGTTGCGGAGCACAGGCTCCAGTCGCGCAGGCTCAGTAACTGTGGCTCACGGGCCTAGTTGCTCCGCGGCATGTGGGATCTTCCCAGACCAGGGCTCGAACCCGTGTCCCCTGCATTAGCAGGCAGATTCTCAACCACTGCGCCACCAGGGAAGCCCACCCACACAGTTTTTACGATGCTTGGGCAGCTCATGGCAGACTTCCTCCCCTCCCGCCCTCACCCCCGGAGCTGCTGGTATGGCCCGAATTGTTATTCCTCCGGTCACCAGTTCTCTACTGGTCCCTCAATCCCCCTACACAGCTCTGCAGCATCCCCGCCCCCATTCTGTTTAAAGGGGCCTTTCCTTGTCATCCTCGGCCCCCCTGAGTCCCTCCACCTTCTGGCCACGGCTGAGGCCTGGCCCTCCTCCAGGTACCCCACTCCCTTCCAGCATCCCAGGGCCAGTGCTCCTGTTGCCACTGCCAGGGTCTGTCACCATCAGAGAGGAGTTCAACATCCCCACAGGTGGCTCCTTTGGCTCCGGGCCACCTTCTGCCTGAACTCCTTGATTCCGGTGAATTTCAGCCACCTTCTCCCACACTCACATCAGGACCTTGACCTCCCCTGAATCCCTCTGCCTCTGAAATCTTATTCTCCAGTTTGACGTCTGCATCCACCAGGGTATTCATTTCAGAACCCTAACCGTTCTACTGCGCAGAATTCCCCACACCCAATCCTGCAGACCTCATTCTCAGCTAGCTGTTAAGGCTGGAAAAAATCCAGTTACCTCTTGCTCACCAAGGGTTGTCTCATCTTGGATTACACGCAACTGACGAATCCTTTTCCTTCCAAGAATGACCATAGAAACATCTATACAGATGAGAATCAGTGTCATGCTCCTAAAGCTATTCTCCTAATGTTACCTCTCCTCCTTCCTATCAAAGTATTGATTTTCAAAAAGTTAAGCCCATGACTCCCATAAAGACATAGAATGAACATGTGTCCAAGATTTATTTAACTCGTGAAAATGAGCCAACCAGTAGAACAGGAAAGGTGGTTCAAAGAGCATGTGTGGAACTTACTGACCTTTAAAAACAGAATGTCAGAATGATGGCTGGATCATTTGTTAGATACAAAACTGGTTAACGCCCTATGTGAGAATAAAACCATAACTTTCGTGGTTATCTTTTCTAAGGGACAGAAATTGACAAGTTAACATGCAACTTTACTGTGTCTGGGCTTGTCAACTAGTAAATAGTAAAGTCAAACACAGGTACATTCTCCTCAAGAATTAAGTAATCCTTGGGTAAGCCTATTCAACAATGCCTCTGTGTGACGTGGACAGGACATGCCCTTTTGCCTTATTTCTAGGCAAATAGTTTGGGATAATTTTTCTTAACAATCCCTAAAAGAAATTCTAAACTAGTTACCTCAAAATCTCCACATTTATTCCTTCTTGAACCTAAGAATAGAAAAAAAGAAAACCCTAAGTGCATCACTCACATTCCATTGGGCTCTTGATGACCAAAGAATGATTGTCACCTGGTAGAATTTCAGACAGCATGACTCAGCGGGAGGACTGGTATTCTGGCAGCCTTCTCATCACACAGATGAGATCGCCACCAGCTCTCCCAAGACCAGTCCTGGCCAAGAACACGGACACTTCGAGTTCCAGGATAGGATGTTCAAGAATGGATTGGGTGAGCTTATACCTTCATTGAGACATCATAGGATTGGAACTTTAAGGAACCTTCTGGAAAGTCTCCCTGGATTTTCTAGGACAGATGGTGTTTCCTATATTTAGTCCTCCCAGGACTGAGCAAGCCCACGGTCAGGTCAGCCCATGCCAGGCTCTCAACAGCCTCCCTAGCAAGGATTTCTTCTTCAAGCTCTCTCTTAATCAATTTAAGGCCATTTCTTCTTCTGTCCTCTGTGAAAATGATTCATAATTGATCAGTGTCTTCATCTAAAACCTCTTTACTCACAATTTTTAAGCCCCAATTTCTTTTATGCTAAATAATCCAAACTGTTATCTTCTTAATTCTATTATTAGTTGTGTTTGCTGAGCCCTCTTGGGTCTCTCCTAAGACCAGGAAGAGCTTAATAAAGCCCCCAGAGACGATGACTTCACAAACCAGTTCTACTATCCTCCGTGCCATATGAGCTTTCTCTGAATCATATTTGCAGAGTAGGAAAGTCGCTGTGATGACCCTTCAGGTTGTTTCTCGTGCTGTTTTGGTTGCTCAGTATTTCTTCGTTGTTCTTGGAAATATTTCTACTGTGTTCTTCAGCACATAGCCATCGTTTTTTAAAAATTAGGAATGATAGTTAACAAAAAAAAAGAAAATCAAAAATACCATCATGACACTTCTCAGAGACAAGTACAGTTGGTAGCGTGGTACTCAGCACTTCGGTCTTTTATCCTGAGTTTTTTCTTTTTTAAGAAGAGATCAGACTGGACTGTATTGCTCTCAAGCTACTTTTTTCATCCAATAACAGACGGGGTCCCACGCTCTCCCCCTGCTCAGGGCCATCTCACTCTTTCCCGGCTGTTGGGTCACCATCACTACAACCCGCTTCAACACAAAAGCAGCTCCTAGTCTCAGAATCAGTCCTAGCAGCAGTTCAGATTGGCTTAGGAGGCAAAATAAAATGAATCTACCAACACTTATTTATTTAACCTGAAGAGGAACCGGCCCAGTACATGGAGGGAAACACCAGCAAGCACTCAAGAAGACTTGGGCTGAGATATTTATTCAAACCAAAACCTCTCCTTTGTTCCATCTTCTGAGTCCACCCAGGTTTACACGAGGGACCTTCTCCGGGGCACTCTGGTCTCCACAGTGGGTTTACCGGGCTGCTACCTAAGGGCCTTCACATGAGCACCAGTGGATCCTTGCTGCTGAAGGGTTGGCTGTCGTCCTAGACTAGTTTGCTGAATGCCCACGCAGTCCTTCCTTGTGGATGACCCTCATGCTGTTTGCTTTTCTTCCAATTTGGTTGCCAACCTAATGCTGTTTCTGTGCTCACAATTATACCAGACACCGATTTTCTATTATATCCACGAGATCTCATTGATATTATATTGACACATCTATGTATTTTTTCCTATCTTTGTAAATCTGGTTCTCTTTTTTGGGGCAAATCTGTTTTATTTTCATATTAAGTTTATGTATCTAAGATACCATTTCACTTTACTCCTATTGATATGTCATAAATATTTTCTCATGCTGTTATATATTGATTTTTTTAATGGTGGCATAGTATGTCCATACATAATTTATTTCAATAGTCGCCTACTGTAGAACATTTAGGTGATTTTCAACTTTTTGATTTTATCAAAGAACAATATGGTGACCATCCTCATACCTTAACTCTGTGCGCCAATCATGATTCAAGGCAAATGCCCACAAGTGGAATTGCTGGGCCACAGGCCATGCATTTTTTGGTGGTTTTTGTTACCTACTGCCAACTTACTCTTGGTAGTTTGTGATTTTACATCCACAGGTATTTTGCTGTATTCATCCTTATTCATCTTTATCCAGTTTTTGACCAATCCATTCTCCCCCTGGGACACACGGAAGACAGGGCCACTGACGTTGGCTCTCTTAGGATGGGAGGTTTCAAAGTCTAGGACACTAACTTTAGATCTATCATGTTCTCTTGGAAAATTCCTCTTCGTTCATCCAACGGCAATGTGCCAGGCACCACTTCAGGCACTATTCATGCATCCGTGAACCAGCCAGATAAAATTCATACCCCAACAGAGCTTACATTCCCACCTGGGAGGAGACAGACACTATAGATACAAGTAAATAACACACGTATCAGATGGCAAAACACGTGCAGTGGTGAAACATACAGCAGAGGACGGAGGTGGGCTGCATTTCAAAGCAGGGTGGTCAGGAAAGGCCCCGCTGGGACGGTGATACTTGGCCAACCCCTCAAAGAGAGGTGGTGCTGTGCCCCCATCAGGATCACGCACTCTGATCACTCACACACGCTGTGTGGCCTTGAGAGAGCAGTTTAACTCCTCTGTGCCTGGGTTTCCTCCACTGTCAAATGAGAGGTGTCAGCCCCCACGGCAGAGGGATGTTCAGAGAACAAGAAGAATTAACTAAGTTAATGTTCATAAAATACTTATAACTGGGCCTGGCGTATAATAAATGTTACATGCGTGTCTGCTAAATAGGAAGATTCGAGGAAGGGCTCAGGCAGGCAGAGGGCACTGCCGGAAGGAAAGGCCTCAGAGCTGGTGTAGCTAAAGTGGAGTGGGGGAGGGGAAGAGAAGGAGGTCGGGTTTTAGACCATTAGAAGGACACTGGCCTTTACTCCGATGAAACAGGAGCCTCTGGAGGGTTTAAGCCGAGGAGCCATGTGCCCAGGCTGTGGGCTGCAAGTCAGAGCAGGAGGTGCTGAGCAGGAGGAGGGCACCCGAGACGAGGTGGAGTGGATTGAACAGTGTCTCCCCAAATGCATGTCCCCCGGAACCTCAGAATGTGGCCTTATTTGGAAATCGTCTTTGCAGATGTAGTTAAGGATCTTTAGGTGTGATCACCCTAGACTAAATGGTGGGCTCTAAATCAAAATCCGGTACCCTAAGCGGAGGGGAGGGGACACAGACACACCCCAGGGAAGGAGGCCCCGTGAAGACAGAGGCAGGGATGGGAGAGATGCAGCTACAGACAAGGAACGTCAGGAGCCACTCGACGCTGGGAGCAGAGGATCCTCCTCTAGAGCCTTCGGAGGGAGTCACATTTTAAGCAATCGTATTTTCAATTTATATATTGAAACCAGTATATAATTTCTTAACAATATTTCTTAATATTATTTCTTAATAACATTATGACCAAGAATTTTATCACATTCATTTTCAGTGCAGTTTGTTGTTTAAAATAATGTAATCATCAAAATGATACCTATTGCTACACAGTTATTAATTAGGCTTCCATATATCGGTGTTTATTTCCTTGTGTTAAATGTATACTTGTCAATAAAATAGCTGCAAACCTTGATTTCATATTTCCAGGCTCCAGAACTGTGAGAGACTGAATTTCCATTGTTTTAAGTCACCCAGATTGTGGTACTTTGTTACAGCAGCCCCAGGAAAAGAATCAAGGAATTGCTTGCTGTGGTCTAGCGGGGAGATGATGTGGTCTGGACCCTGGAGGCGGCTGTGGAGGAGATGAGAACTGGTTGGACTCCAGATACGTTTTGAAGGTGAGAAAAGAGGACGGGGACTGGGTAGGGGATGTGGAGAAAAGCGAGGAGTACAGGATAATTCCGAGGTATAGAGATGAATATATATTTAACACCAGAAGCGTGGGTGAGATCACCCTGGAAGTGTGGGCGTGAGAGCAGCTGGAGGAGAGGTCTGGGCTGAACCTGGAACAGCCTGACGCTGAGTCAGGGAAGTTGAGGAGGAACCAGCAAAGTGCCCGCGGAGGAGACCAGAGTCAGGAGGAGCGGAGTCTGTGATGCCTTAGAAACCAAGCAAGGAAGGCTTTTCAAGGGGGAGGGAGTGAGCAACTGTGCCAGTGCCTCTGATGGGAGAGTGAAATGAGGGCTGAGGGGAGCAGTGAGTGGGGCAGGGGGCAAAAGCGAGTTCAAGGGGTTGGGGGGGGGGATGTACTTGAATACAAAAGGGCTGAGCTTCTTCTTGCTCCTTTCACCATTATCTTCATTGAGACTGAGAAGAAAGGACGAATGTGGATAACTCTTTTGAGAAGTTTTTTTCGGAGAGAATTAACAGCATGTTTCTGCTGATGGGAATGACCAGAAGACTGAGAAATCTGATGATGCAGGAGGGAGGGGGGAAATTTGCTGGGTGATGCCTCAGCAGGTGCGAGGGGACAGAACTCTGGGCACAGGGAAGGCGTGAGCCCTCTGTAGCATCACGGGCTGTCCACCCAGGACAGGGCTTGGAGGATGTGGTTACAGATGCCGGGAGGACAGTAGGTGTGGTTTGAGCATCTGTGGAACTTTTCTTCTAACTGCCTTAATTTTTTCAGTAAAATAGGGAGTGAGGTCATCAGCTGAGAGTGAAATTGGGCCAAAAGGATACTGGAAGTTTGACAAGGGAAGGAAGGAAATATTTGCCTGGGGGTGCAGAGTCAATGGACTAGGGGTGTGGCGCTGTGCCAGGCACCAAAGGCCCACGGGTGGTCTCTGAGACCGGTCAGCAGAGATGGGTTTTTCTCCAGCCACATTCAGCTGCACAGGTGCAGGCACAGAATGGGTGAAGCATTTGACTGTAATCAGCAAGAGAGGATCTAGAGAGTTGAGGGGTGACCACAGCGATGGAATTTAAGCTGGAGTAGGGAGGAAGGTGATGGCGTGAGGGAGACGAGACACAAAGAAAAGATGGTAGGATCGGTAGGTCCCGGTGGGGTTGACAGAATGGATTGTGGGAGCTGCGGTTCAAGAGGGAGTGACCTAGAAAGATAAGAAAGGGAAATTGAGATGTTGGGTGATGTAACTATTGGTAATGACAAGGTCTAAGGTATAACCAGGGAGCAGGTGACAAAGGGAAGATGGATGGTATGACCACTGGAGCAGAGGTGATCAGGTAGTGGAGAGGCCAGCGTATTAGAGAGGATCACCTAAGTGGATACTGAACTCACCCAGAATCTCATGAAATTGGGTGGAAAGAGTAACAGTGAGCCAGGAGCTGAAGTCGTCAAGGAACAAGAGGGTGTGGCCTGGGGTCCTCAGATGACAGAAGTCTAGGGAGTTTAGGACAAGACGGGCAATGGTCTGGATGGGGCAGAGAGCCAAGGAGGATGGCTGCTCTGCCTCTAGGCCAAGTGGGAAAGAGGTGATGGGAGAGAAAACAGTCACAGTTGAGAGGGCTCCAGGGGAAGCAGGGGCTCAGGGGCGATCCCAGTTTCAGCTGGGGCAACAAGAAAAAAGAGATGTTTTAGAACAAGCTGAAGAGATAAGAGATCTGACTGATGACTGTGAGTCCCAGGGGCACAGAGAACAGGTTTTGAGAGTGGAGAGAGAGACAGTTGAAAGACAGTACGTCCTGAGCTAAATGTGGATTGGGTTGCCAAGGGTGAGGGACAATCTGGAAATCCTAGCCTGCTCGCGGTGACTCTCATAAACCAGAATAAAGGGCATCGTAATATTAGTCCCAAATTCTCAAGGCAGTAGCAGAGCCAGGCTGGGGGGAGGGGAGGAAGGGGGAAGGCAAGAATGAATGCGGGTGTTGCCAGAAGCATGTAGAATCTGGGATGTGGGACGCCCTTCTTCATTCCTGCCAGTGGTGGGGTGAAGCCAGGGTGGGGTCTTAGGCCTTCTTTTGAACTGCACTTGTATAGAAAGCATTGCCTTTGGTTTCTTAGGTTAGAAAAATAAGGAACAATCCAGGAAGGAAATTAACGAAGTATATAAAAAGGCAATTAACAAGGGAAAAAACAGAATGACCATCAGCGTGAAAATAAGCTCATGCTTATTAATAATAGAGAAAAATGTAAGTTTAAAAGAGAGACAGCTCTCGACACTCGATTGGTAAAGTTTTTTGGTTTTTGTGTTTTTTTAAAATAACATGATTAATACCATGTATTGGGGGATGTTAGAAAACAGGGTCTCTCAAATCTGGCTGTTGGGTGTGTCAACTGGTACTTTGGAGAGAAATTTGTCAATAACTAGTAAGGATGAAAATGGAAATACCCAATAAGTCAGCAATTCAATGTCTAGTGAAATACTCACATGTATGCCCTAGGAGATATCTGCCAGCAAGTTCACTAGAGCTTTGCTTGAAACACTGTAAACTTAGACATGCCCATTAAGAGGCAAGTGGCTGGACTTCCCTGGTGGCGCAGTGGTTAAGAGTCCACCTGCCAATGCAGGGGATGCGAGTTCGATCCCTGGTCGGGGAAGATCCCACATGCCACAGAGCAAATAAGCCCGTGCGCCACAACTACTGAGCCTGCGCTTTAAAGCCCACAAGCTACAACTACTGAGTCTGCGTGCCGCAACTACTGAAGCCTGCATGCCTAGAGCCCGTGCTCTGCAACAAGAGAAGCCACAGCAATGAGAAGCCCGCACACCGCAATGAAGAGTAGCTCCTGCTCGCCACAACTAAAGCAAGCCCACACGCAGCAATGAAGACCCAACGCCGCCAAAAATAAATAAAGAAATAAATTTATAAAAAAAAAAGATCCCACATGCCACATAGCCACTAAGTAAATAAATAAATAATTTTTAAAATGCTATCTTTAAAAAAAAAAAGTATTTGAAGAGTGTTATGAAAACCCTTGAGATATCAGAGTCCTGGGAAGGGGTTGCTCCAATGCTAATCTAATTATCCCTTAACTAAACCCACTGAATCGCCTGCTCCTAAGGCTGGGAGACAAGTGGACGGTGTCCAGGCTCTTTCTGGCCCCATCACCAAATCTTTCTGTCAAGGTTCTTTGTGCTCCCCTCAAAGAGAAGGCCCCTGGCTCATGCAGACACGTGGCTCTCTAGTGGATGGGAGCTGGTGGAGGAGAATGAAAGTGATGACGGGGGGGAGGCAGGATGGTGAAAGACAAACCGGACAAGCAGAATAAGAACAGTGGTGGGAATAAAAATCTCTGTTGCAAATAAAAGTTGGAGAATTATTGGAAGATGTCAAAGAGGTGCTCAGCAGAAAAACAAAGCACAAAACCCACGTCAAATACAGTCAATTCTCGTCATGCCTGATACTTCTGTCATATACAGTTGCTGCAAATGCTGATTTAGAGAACAATAAAACCACTGCTCCTAGAGGAAATACAGGGTTAGGCTCCTGCGAGCCTCTGACACAACATCTGTGTCAACCCGTCAATACATAATCTTGCTTTATCTGTGTGTTTCTTTCTAATGACCCCTTACTTAATATATATTGTTGATCCATTAACATTGAACAAGGCCTACAGCACCATAACTTGGGCCAAAACAAAGCTAACCTAACACATGTATTTTTTACGTAAGACACATCCCAGCCTTTTTGTGCTTAGGGACAATAGACAGCATTTCAGCATTACACAGTGGGCGGGGCACACGGGTAGGGGCATTTTAAGCAGTAAAATCACCAACAAAAAGCACGCAAATGCAAAAAACACGACACTAAATTGACTGAAAAAAAGACACTTGTGTACAGTGTTAAGACTTGAAATGAGAAGTCGCCTTGTTCATCCTTGGCTGCAAACAGATTCACCAGAGACTCAAAATTTTGCCTCTGTATCTGTGAATGACCGCAAAGACACCGTATTGATTTGGGGGTTACAGATAAATTTTTGCGAGTAGGCAAATTCACAAAAACAGAATCTTTGAATAATGAGAATTCGCTGTACCAGTTAACAGTACCAGTTAATCTCTGTCCAAAAAGCAAAATCTAATCTTCCACAAAGAGGTGCTCACATTTTGGGATCCACATGGACAAACAGTGCTACATCCAAGTCACGTCATTTAGCTCAATACAAGTTTATGGAAACAATGGAGTCGCCCACTTATTTGGAATGGAGAGGTCAAGAGCCCATTTTGCACAATTCTGACTTCTGGCATTATCCACTGAACAATGTATCCTTGTCTTTTCCACTCACAATGCAATCATCTCGGGGCAAATCTCTGGGAAATGAAGTGAAATCACATTTCCTTCCCCAGAGGAGACACGGCTTAGCCCCAGGTGTTCTGGAGAAAAGGGTTCAGTTGCAGTACGCAGACAATTCTGCCCCTTTGCAGCAACCCAAAGGTCTTGAGCACTTTGGACACTCGGTCTGGCTTCAGGAGTTTGACTTTTGTTAATCTCCCTGTTGGGTTGCGGGGAGCTGGGAGTGTGCAAGGTTATCTAGGTATTGCTGCTGTTACTATAAACTTAGGGGCTGATTTTTGGGGTCATGGCGCAGCTCTCCAAAAACCAGACCTCACCACCACCCAAGAACTTCCTGGTCACCACACCGTTCTCCTCCTGTGGACTCACAGGATGCCTCGTGCCTGTGTTTTGGTCTAAGTCCTCATGCCTTAAAACTTTGTTCTCAGAGCAAAAAGAATGCTGGCAATTCAAGCTCAGCAAATGACCAAGCTGGCCTCTGGAGCTCCCTTTGCTGTTTTCTTGTGATCAAGTACAGCGCCTATTCTGTTTAGAATTAGAGTGATAGCCCCACAGAACCCCCTGGCAGGCTGTGGAAACAGCTATCCTTACCAGAAGATGAAGAGTGTGCAAAGCCGCTGAGAAATTCTCTTAACCCTTCCCCATCTCCCTATCCTGCCAACCAGCAGGATGGCTGAATAACCCTCCACCCAAAACCCCAGCAAACTGTGGGCACAGTGGGACCTGGTCCAGGGCCTGATAGACTTGGAAAGGCTCTCTGAGACCAGCTTGTGCACTGGAGGCTGAGAGAAGATAAGAAACTGTCCATGATCATGTGGTCCATTGAGGAGGTCTCTGACCCAAAGTTCTACGCTCATCCCACTACTACGTGTTTTTCAAGGTGACTGAGAATCTCACAAATTGCCCTGGAAACTCCCCACTATCAGCACCACACTGGCCTGTTTCCGGGTGCAGAAAACAGGGCAGGGGGTGGCAGGTGGCCTTCCAGGTGGATGCCAGGTGCAGTCATCTCTCGCTGAGCCCTCCGAACACAAATGGTTACAGCCCAGACCACAACAAGGAGAGGATGGTGCGTACTTTCCAAATGCTCCCTCACACCATTTCAGAGCACCCCCAGGTCAGGTAGGGGCCACGGGGCAAGCACTACACTGTCTAGTCCCCTCTGTCTACTGCTGGTGGACATCTGGAAACCTTGCCTCAGCCCTCTTTGTACTTCTCCATGATGAGTCTGTATAATCCTTTCTTTCTCAAGAACATGTGGGCAGCATGGGGGGTTGGTCAATTAGGAGGCACCTTTCAGAACAAGTTAATATGCATAGTACCATTCTTGGTTCTTCAGAATGGTCCCTTCACTTCAAGAAACCCTTAGCAGCCACAAAATGTCTCTTCACCAACAGATGGCAGCTTGGACCCTCCCTGAATTTCCAGGCTCTCTTGCACCCCAAGCCCTTTCCCTCCATCACACCATACCTGCCCGCTCCCAGGTGTTTCCAAAACACACTTTAGCCACCTCCCATCTCCCACCACCCATGTTCCACACTAGTTGCTCCCATGCCAGCTTAAACGCCATCTCTGCTGAAAACTTCCCATCTCCCCCCCCACTCCAAGTACTAACGAATCCAGTTCTCCATTTCCACAGCACTTGGTATGAACCTCAGTGATTATTTTTATTACGGCCTGTCTTCAGATGGCTGAATATTTCCACCTCCCCCATCTGTGAGAGCCTTAGGGTCAGGGACACAGCCCATTCGTCTTTGTATCCTGCCCAGGGCAGCACCTGCCGTGTGTGTGCCCTATAAACACACCCCTGGGGTAATGTGGAGAGAAAAAAGCTCTGTGGGAAATGATGGAACAGTTTGGAAAACCATGACAATAGGAGGCCTGTTCTCCAGGGTACACTAACTTTTCTTCCGGTGTTCTCAGGACTTCCCTTTGAGGACCTGAGATTAAAAACACTCCCAAGGAGTCCCAGATCCCCTGTCTCCCCTCCTATAGTGATGAAGCCCGGGGTCTTGGTCTAGGTGCTGGACAGGAAGGGCACAGGGTAACAGGTCAGTCAGCGTGGCCCAGGCTGAAGGGATGGGCAGGGGCCACCTCTAGAAGGGTGCAGTGTGCCCAAAGTGGACATTCAAATCCCCAATCCCAACTCCTCCCTTGGTAGCTTTGGAGGAGTCACTTATATTCTCTTAGCACTTGGGTGCCCCATCTGTAAAATGGGTATAATACTGGCCTCAGGGAGTTGTGAGGAGGGGAAAGGCATAATGTCCATGTTGAACTTTTGCTGAAGGTGTGTGTGGTATCCCTCAGGTGTGTCAGGGTGGATAACTACTCTTCTAGACTCAACCAGAAGCATGGACATACAGATCATGCTTTCAGTGCTCCTCTATCTTTTAATTGGTATTTCATCTCAATCAACACAAACCTGGTCTTTCAGCAAAAGGTTCTCTTGAGCCTAGTGGTCCTTCCTTGTGGACATTCCACGGGACAGGACTTCATCGTCTCGGATTCAGATGCTTCCGTGACCTGACAACGTCTCCAGGAAGCAGCTTCCAAGGCACCCCTGGGACTAGCTTCTTGGGTCCACAGCCTCCATCTTTCTCCACCTTCCTGAGCCCACCTTATGCAGAAAAAAAAAAAAAAAAAAATACTTCTGGAAGCTCAACCCTGTTCCAAGTGGACCACAAATAGGGTAACAAATCTAAGAGGCCCCCAAAGGGAGCGCTCTGGAGTTGCTGCTTCACCCCGAGACCTGGCCTCTTGTGCTTCTGCGTCTCCTTTCACTTCAGCAGACTCCTATCCCTTCGTGTTTATTCTCGGGAGTTTCCATCCAGTCTCCCAGATCTGGCCCCCCAATTCCTCATCCTGCCCGCTCCACCCTCTGGTCTCCAGCTCAGGGCCTCGAGGCATCTGCACGTTCTGTGCCATCTGCCGACACCATCACACCACGGGACTGGCTCCGCATCCTGCAGGTCTCAGCTTCCCTGTCCCCTCCCGACCACGTCCTCTGCTCTTTCCCTTTGCAGCGCCCCCCATGTGGCAACACCCACGCCACTCTGCCTTCCCAGCTATCAGCCCCCCAGGACTGTCTTTGTCCGCTGCTCTACTCCCAGCACTTCACTGACAACCGTCCACTGAAGGGGCAGACCACCCAAACAGTGCCTCTGCCTGCCGCCAACCCGGGCAAGGGGACCCAGGGCAAAGATGCAGCCCGGAGGTGACCTGCACATAGGCCCTGCTCAAACCCTGGCATCCCAACAGGCTGCAAGGGGGCAAGGGCCCCTTCGTGGCTGCAGGTCCAGCTATGAATCAGCGCCTCAGGGGGAAGGGACAGTGGCTTCATTTTGGAGGGGAACTGGCACACAGCACAGTTGTCCTACTTAGCCAGCCTCCTTCCTAAGCCGCTCTAAACTGTGCCACAGGATTCTGAACACTCGATGACCTGGAATGCCCGACAGAGTCCGTCGATTTCCTAGGGGCTAGCAAGTGCAGCAAAAGAAAGTGCCAGCACCACACTCAGGACACGAGGACAACTGCTACTCTCTGACTGACACTAACTCACCCCTGTCACCCAGGTGCCTTGTTTAACCAGAGAGGACAGTGACAACCTCAGTGCTACCGGATAGAAAAGACTCCATGGCGTCAGGGTCCCCAGCTCAAGATCCCAGCTGTCACTCGGTACTTGTGGGGTCAAGTTCAAATCTCTTGGAGTCTGTTTTCTCATGCAAAAAACAGGGCATAACACCACTCCCTCACAGAGCTGCTGAAAGGGCTAAATGAGGTAACAGATTGTGCGCAGCATAGCATACGGCACGCAGCACGCACATAATACACTGTAAGGAAAACGCAAGACGCACCTCAGATAGCACCTGAGTGAAAGTACATCGAGACCCAAGCCATTTGGTGGAAGAGTTTGTGCTCCCTCGAGCCCTGGCTGAGAGCCTGTGCTTTCAGGAAATTCCTAATGAAACAGGAAGAAGCATATTTTCCCCGATAATCTCCACTTTATCCCTTTTATTTCCAGTGTACAGTTCTTAATGACCCTCTTGACTGAACTATTGCTCTTCAAAGAGACTTTTTAATAGCTTTTTGCTTCTGGAGGAAGTTGAAGCTGGATGCTGCCCGGGCTCTTAAGAATAAGCAAAGTGCAGAATCTCATCGTCCAGGGCAGAGACAGGCAGCATCACGGAGGGAGGAAGCCCTGGACTAGTTTGGAGCTGGGCTCCTCCTGGCTCTTGGGGCACCTCTCTTGCACATCTGTCTGTGCTTCAGTCTCACAATTAAAAAGAGGCAGAGGCCAGATCTCTGGGCCCCCTCCTGCTTCGACATGATCTGACTGTGTAATTAGTACAAACAGAGATTCGACTTAGTAACTGGAGCTTCCCCCAACAACTTGTGTGCAGAAGCTTCGTCGTTTGGGCTGCTGATGGACACCCCGTGCAGGGCCCCGCTGTGGGAAGATGGAAAGGCCAATTTCTTCCAATTCACCAGCTCTGAGGAGACTGAGGAGGAGATGCCAGTGACTGCTGCAGGAAAAAGCCTCATCCTCACCCACCACAGAAGCCATCCCACTGCCAGGGACCCGAGGTCCCCAGCTTCCCAGGCCTGGGGCAGAGACCACATATGGAACTTCTTAAAAGAGAATTCTCAGACTGTGGTGTAAATTCAGGCTCACAGAACAGATTATCTGGCACTGACCAGAAATGAAATTTCAGTTGGTTTCTAGATCAGTTTTCTGGTAGGTTGAGGGAATAAGGGTTTGGGGCACATTAGAGCACACCCACTGCGTTCTCTTCCATAACTTGCCTCGTTACCAGTGTAGTCAGCTGAAGCCAGGATGCTGGATGTTGACTTTATTTCCTTCTCAGCTTTGCTGTCTCTGGCTTGGTATTGCTTATTCCTTTATGTGAGTTATACCAAGGTTACCACATAAAATACAGGACATCCAGGTAAATCTCAATGTCAAATAGACAATGCATCATTTCTTGCTATAAGTGTACTCCATGCAATATTTGGAGCATACTTATAAGGAAGCTGACTCGTTATTTATCTGAAATTCAAATTTAATTGGCCATCCTGCATTTTTATTTGCTAAATATGATAACCCTAATTAAATCAATTTTAAGCAAAGACTAGCTGCTTCTTAGTCTCAAAGTATAACAACATTTCAAACCCAACTTTTCCCCTGCCAACACAAAAATCTCTCAAAGCAAAACCTATCTTTTTATTTCCAGGACAATGTCGTTTTTAAAAATAGGTCTATGAGTATCAAATAAAAACAACAACAAAAAAGATGTATCTTGGGCTTCCCTGGTGGCGCAGTGGTTGGGAATCTGTCTGCTAATGCAGGGGACACGGGTTCGAGCCCTGGTCTGGGGGGATCCCACGTGCCGCGGAGCAACTGGGCCCGGGAGCCGCAACTACTGAGCCTGCGCGTCTGGAGCCTGTGCTCCGCAACAAGAGAGGCCGCGATAGTGAGAGGCCGTGATAGTGAGAGGCCCGCGCACCGCGATGAAGAGTGGCCCCCGCTCGCCGCAACTGGAGAAAGCACTCGCACAGAAACGAAGACCCAACACAGCCATAAATAAATTAAATAAATAAATAAATAAATAAATTTTTTTAAAAGGCCTTCCAAAATGAAGGGATAAACTTTAAAAAAACAAAAAGATGTCTCTTCTTACAAGTCCCCCTAACTTACGAGCGCAGCACGCCACTAGCCACAGGCATGGCGCCAGCCAGCTCTTCGGGCATCCCCAACTCAACAGCAGTTGGCTTCCGACTCATCAGGGTAGCGGGGAGAAGGGAAGAGGTGCAGAGTTCAAAGGTGGCCGCTTCCCCAAAGAGGTCTGCAGGCCCGAGGGACAGTGAGGAAGCAGTGCTACTGGCAGAGGAATGACAGGAAGCGGTGCCACCACCAACCGCCACAGCACACACACGCCCCCCTACCAAGAGCAGCACCCACCACAAGGACAAGTTACTTGTGAGGTGAAAGGGAAAGCGCCTGCCCAGGAGTCAAGGGGCAGACTCATCCCACCTGCCCTCACCCTGGCTTCTCCCAGTCTTGAACCTGCGCTGGTAACCGGGAGCCCCGCCCACACGCTGCCGGCATTCTGGGCAGACTGGAGCTGTGAGGCCTCGGATGGGGCACGGTGCTGGGGGAGGTGAAGAGGCGAAAGTTCTTTAAAATCACAGACTTTCACTCTGATCAAAAGTTACTCATATAATACGATGGTCTTAAATTTTTATTTTGCATGGTGGTATACAGTCTGAATGACTAGCGTGCAATCCAAAGTGGTTTTTATAATCTTTGCTCTTCAAAGCGGTGTTAGTGCTGCTGCGGGGCAAAGTCCTCACTGACAAATTACATTCGTGAAACGCAGTCGAGCAGGGAGCGCTGATGCCATATATTACAAAGTGGCTCTAAGGAGGCCATTCCCCGACTTCTCACAGCAAAGGGGATCAAGAACTAAAAGTACCTTAGAAAATCAAAGGGCACTGAAAGCACCCTCTTACATAAAGATCAAGCTGGTAAGTTATTAATTCACGGTGCTCAAAAGTGAGAGAATTAAATAGAAGGCTAAAATCTGGTGAATCTTCTCACTTCCTCTTCTTGGTGGAATACAGCTTTTCTTCAAGTGGGACTGGGATGATCCCTTCACACTCTTTCACTTCCTGGGTCAGAGGGTGTTTTACAATATTTGGTCTAATCACATCAATGTCTCGAGACAAGTGCTCCATTATGCCTTCAACAGTTGTTGTCGGTGCGTAAAAATCCACCAAGAAATACCTGCAATAAAATAAAAATTTGTGAATATGCTGCATTCTGAAATACAGCAATCTCACTATTTTGGTCAATGTTTTTGTTTTACTCCTCTCCACATACAGACATCAACTACCCACAAACACACATACACATCTTTGTCAAAATAGAAACCGCCAGCTGACCAGCTAAACCAAAGTGTAGTAGTGTGCCCGACCTCCCTTTTCCTATGGCCTTTCCCATTACACTCCACTGAATTTTTCAAACCATTAGTTGATGCTTTTTGTGAAAACATCTATGAGTCTTCTAATTTTCCAAAGGATTTTACAAGTGACTTAATGCACCTAAGAGATAGAGTAAGAACCATCAGCCATACTTCATAAACTAGAAAAAGGTTAAGAAAGGCCTGGGACTCATCCAAGACTATCCAGCACATTCAAGAACTGACAAGGAACAAAAAGAAAACTACTTGAATCTTGGGTGACAGAAAGAATTTAACATTCATCTACTCAGACCAGACTAATACAGACAGACATCTCATACAGCTACTGGTCTTCAGTCTTAATAACTTTATCAGTAGTTAGCCGTATGCCAATGCAAAGGAAGAAGTGTCTCTATTCCCTGCCCACCCCACCCGTGCTCTGTTGCAAAAGTTGAAGCCTCACTTGTACTGTTTGGTTTGGACCACGGTGTTGTTAAAGGACAGTTTTCAGGGCAGTATTTCAGAATTCTACAATGTTCCAGCTGGTTCAGATGACCTTTGACACCACTTATTTGGTTCCAGCCACACTCTTCTCCCAAGCATATTCCCATCCTAGGTCTTTGCACTCTTTGTGCCTCTGCCAGAAATATTCTTCACCTTAGTTCCACAGAGTTCATCCCTCACTTCCATCACGTCTTGTCCAAAAGTCACCTCGTCAGAGAGCCCTTCTGCCCCGCCCACCCAGCCTCATCCCTCTTACCTCCCTTTCTTAATGCTTTATTTTTTTCCCCATAGCACTTTATCACCACTAACACAGTGTATATTTGTTTACAGTCTGTCTCACTCCACTGAAATATAACTGCCCTAAGAAGAAGGACTTTGTTGCTACATCCCCAGCAGCTTGAGCATAGGCTAACGTACATCAGGTCCACAGTAAGTATTTCACAGTGGTGTGTTGGCATGAAACGTGGAATTCTCACAGAAAGCAGGAAAGACCAAATTAAAAATGAACAAATTCAGCAAGGAAGAACATTATTAGAAAAAGTATGGCATTTTGTGTAATTCTACACAAGGAGAGGGTTCAAAACTTGTAAGAAAAATTCCCAACTTCCCATGTGACCATTCACAAGCCTAGTGGGAAAGTTATTCAAGTAAAAATAACTAAAAGTTAAAGCACAGAAAAATATATATCATGCAAAAACACTAATCAAAAGACAGTTGAAGTGGCTACAGTAATATCAGAAAAAGGAGACTTCTGAGCAAAAAAAATTATCAGGGGAAAAAAGAGACAACACTTAACGATGGGCTCACCAAGAAGACACAAAATTCCTAAACGTGTACGTACAGATAACAGAGCTACAACATACAGAAAGTAAAAACTAACAGAACTGAAAAGAGAAAGAGACAAATCCACAATTATAGGTGGAAACTTTTAACATTCCTCTCAGTAATCAAAGACCTAGTATACAGAAAACCAGCAAGGTTACAGAAGAAGCAAACACCATCCTCAACCAACTGGATCTGACATTTATAGACCCCTCCACCCAACAACAGCAAGATACATATTGGTTCTCAAGGGCATACCAAACATTTACCAAGGATGACCATATTCTGGGCCATAAAATGAGTTTCAATACATCTAAAGGGATTCGAGTCATACAGAAAAATCTTGAGAAAATCCCCATATACTTGGAAACTAAACATACATCTAAATAACCTATGGGTCAAAGAAGAAATCAAAAGGGAAATTACAAAATACTTTGAATTGAATGAAAATGAAAACAACACATCAAATTTGGAGAATGCCACTAAAGCAGTACTTAGCAGTAAACTTACAGCACTAAACATCTACATAAGACAAAAGAAGGGCCTCAAATCAATGACCTCAGCTTCCACCTTAAGAAACTAGGAAAAGAAGAGCAAATTAAATGCAAAGTAAGACCAAAAAAGAAAATAATAAAAATCAGAGCAGAAATCCCTGAAGCAGGAAAAACAATAGAGAACATCAGTGAAACCAAATACTAGTTCACTGAGATCAATAAAACTGATACAATTCCAATCAGATAGAAAGGTGAAACAACTACAAAGTTTACAGATATTAAAAGAATGGTAAGGGAATATCATTTAAAAAAAAAACTTTTGCAATAAATTGACAACCTAACTGAAATTCCTAGAAAAATACAAACTATCAAAACTCACTCAAGAAGGAATAGATGACCTGAATAGCCCTATATCTATCAAAGAAATTAAATGTGTAGTTAAAAACCTTCCCACAAGGATAACTATAGGCACAAATGGTTTCACTGGCAAACTCTACCAAATGTTTAAGAAAAAAATACCAATTCTGATACAAATTGGTCTGGAAAGTAGGACAACACTTTTGACTTCTCCTATGAAGTCAGCATTACCCTGGTACCAAGACCAGACAAAGACACTAAAAGAAAAGAAAAAAACAGACCAACATCCCTCATAAACATAAATGAAAAGATTCTAAACAAAATTTTAGCAAATTGACTACTATAATATATAAAAAGGACAATATATCCTGACCAAGTAGGATTTAGTCCAAGAATACAAGATTGGCTTAACATTTGAAAATCAATGAAAATCACCATATTAACAAACTAAAAAAGAAAAACCATGTGATCATTCCAATAGATGCAAAAAACAGCATTTAGCAAAATCCCATATCCATTCCTGATAAAAACTCTCAGCAAGCTAGGGAAAGAAGGAATCTTCTACAACCTTATAAAAAGCATCTTTGAAAAACCTACAGCTAACATCATACTAACTGGTCAAAGTCTGAATGCTTTCCCCCTAAGAGCGGGAACAAACAAGAACGTCCACTCTCACTACTTCTATCTGACATTTTACTGAAGTGCCTTGCCAGTGCAATAAGGCAAGAAAAAAAGAAGTAAAAAGCATCCAGGTTGATAAGGAAAAAGTAAAACTGTCTTTATTTGCAGATGTCACGATCGTATATACAGAAAAATCTGAAGCTTATGGAAAAGATACCAGACTGTAAGTTTAACAAGGTTGCAAGATACAAGATCAATAAACAAAAATCAACTGTATTTCTATATACTACCAACAAATAATCAGACCTTGAAATTAAATATTCAGTGATAAATCTGACAGAAGATGTGAAAGACTTGTAAATTAAAACTATAAAACATTGCTGAAAGAAGTTAAAGAAAACATACATAAATGGAGAGGTATACCTTGTTCATGGGTAGGAAGATTCAACTTGTTTAGTTGTCTATTTTCCCAAACTGACGTAAAGAGTCAAAAGAATCCCAGTCAAAATCCTAAACTTTTCTGTTAGAAACTGACAACTGATTCTTAAGTTCATATGGAAATTCAGAAGACCAAGAACAGCCAAAACAACTTTGATAAACAATGAAGTTGAAGGACTACACTACTTGATTTCAAGACTTACTATAAAGCTATGGTAATCAAGACAGTATGGTATTTATATAAAGATAAACAAATAGATCAATAGAATAGAGAGTTCAGAAATAGATCCAAATGCACAACTGATTTGTGACAAAGGTGCAAAGGCAATTCAGTAAAGAAAGGATAGTCCTTTCAACAAAAGATGCTGGAACAATTTGATATCCATAGGCAAAAAAAATGAGCTCTTTGATCCATGCTTGTACCATACACAAAAATTAACTCAAACTAGAACACGAATCTAAACATAAAACACAAAGCTAGAAAACTAGAAGAAAACACAGTAGAAAATCAATGTGACCTTGGGTTAAGCAAAGATTCCTTAGACATGACACCAAAAGCACAATCCATAAAAGAAAAATTTGATACTTTAGACTTCATCAAAATTAAAAACTGCTCTTTGAAAGATACTCTTAAGATAATAAGAAGACAAGCCATGCACTGGGACTTGCAAACTCATATTTGATAAAGGACTTATTTCTAGAATATTAAAAACTCTCAAAGTTTAATTAAAAAACCAATTTTTAAAAATGGACATAAAATTTGAAAAGGCATTTCACTGAAGATATACAATGGCGAAGAAGCATATGAAAAGAGGCTTAATACCACTAGTCATTAGAGAAATGCAAACTAAAACCACGAAGAGTTACCTACTAGAATGGCTAAAAAATGACCATACCAAGTGTGGTGAGCATGTAGAGGAACTGACACTTTCATACACTGCTAGTGGGAATGCAAACTGATACAACCAACTTTGGAAACCAGTGTGGCAGTCTCTTAAAAAGTTAAAACATACACCTGCCATTATGATCAAGCCATTCCATTCCTAGATTTACCCAAGAAAATTAAAGCATATGCCCACAGAACAACTTCTACATCGATGTTCATAGCAGCTTTACTTGTAACAACCCGAAACTGGAAATAACACAAATATCCATTAACATGTAAACTGATAAGCAAACTGTAGTATATCCATAAAATGGCACACTACTCAGCAATAAAAAGGAATAAACTATTAATACATACCACTGATGAATCTCATAATAATTTCGCTGAGTAAAAGAAACTAGAGTAAAAAAGAGTACATACTGTCTGATTCTATCTAAGTAAGATTTTAGAAAATATAAGCTAATCTATAGTGAAAGAAAGGAGATCAGATGGCGGATAAGTGGAAGGAAGGATCACAAGAGGCAGGAGGAAACTTTAGGGGTGACCAATTTATCATCTTGATTGTGGTGATTTCATGGGTTTACATATATGTGCAGTTTATTGTGTGTCATTTATACCTCCACAAAGCTGTTGATTTTAAAATGGTGTGTAGAAGTTGAATGAGCAGCACTTGGTGAATGACTTGATACAGAGTGGTGATGATGAGGAGTAACTACAGCTGATGAAGACGCCGAGGGTTTTTCAAGAAATGAAATAAAAATGCCAATTCCTCCACGACCTGGCAAACTTCTTGATCACTGCCTTGCACGTGTGCTCAATGATGAGACCACCATTTGGGCTTACTCTGAAAATTACACACCAACCTGGCCAAATCTTCCAAGGTTTAATTCTACTTGTTTATTTCTACTCCACAAAGCAGGCACTATGGTTGCAATCACCCAACTTAAGAACTGCTCGTTTGTTCAATGGTTAATTATTGATTACTTACCTTGTGTAAGGCTCTGAATTAGAGCCTAAAAAATAAGTGTAATCGACCTTAAACTACCTTCTCCTTGCCAACCCCCAGCACTTTTCCCACTCCTCCAACCCCCAATAATTATGGCCACCTGGTGGCCAGGGCTGGGAACGCTCTCATTCAACATGGCTTCCAGCATCTCTCTTCCCTTTTTATCCATTTGTTCTTTCATCCAGTATACATCAAAATGTCTTGCCTAGCTACCATGGACAAGTTATGACCTCACCCTCTGTCTGTTAACATCCCACAATACTTCATTCTATAGCGGCAGTTTTTCTTTAAACACATATACATCCTCTCTGAGCTCCTTCCTCTTTCCTTGTTTTTCGTCTAGTTTCCATAGAAGTGTCTTCCTCTTTTGCTTTACTCCACTTAAAGCCCTGATAGCCAGAGGTAGTGCACTGTGAAATGCCATCTATTACACAGGGTAATATATGGAGGGACATGCTTAGCGAGGGCCTGACATGCTCTGGGCACACAGCCACCCCGGCAGTTACCACTGCCAGCCCTGTAAATGCTCCACATCCCCTCCCTCCAGAGTACACAGGTGTCTCTTGCTCTAGTGAGTTAAGCCTGCCCCTCTTTACAGTCAAGTATTCAAGTTACTCAGATACCATATCTGGGGTTCAGCAAGCATTGTCTTCTTCCATTTTCCATTCTACTACACCACAGAGGTATTTTTGTGGGCTAGCCTCTGAGTCTAAACATGTTTCTAAGAGAGAGTGTGTTTACGATAGCCAACAACTCATCTGCCCACAAATCAATTCTCGTGC